>NC_085988.1:13167457-13482457 GCF_030014385.1 Trichomycterus rosablanca
AAGCTCCCCTAAATTATAGGATGAAACCTTGAGAGGAACCAGACTCAGCAGGGACCTCTTACTCGGGTGACTTGGAGAATAATTGAAATGAGTTGGACATCATACATGCACAAAGTTCATTTTAACTAAAGGTTTTAACTAGTGTTTGGTGCG
Source organism: Trichomycterus rosablanca (assembly GCF_030014385.1). Lineage (NCBI taxonomy): Eukaryota > Metazoa > Chordata > Actinopteri > Siluriformes > Trichomycteridae > Trichomycterus > Trichomycterus rosablanca. Next base: position 13,167,611 of record NC_085988.1, read on the forward strand.
ACACACTAGGTTCCGGTCATGTCTAAAAAGAGCTGCAAGGTCACGACTTAAATAAATTAAAGCAGTAATAAAAATTGTAAAAAGAAAGAACTACCAGGAATATATTTACTACGTTTTATTATCATTATACTGTCCATTATACATCCAGGTGGCACAGCAGGATATTCTGTTAGTACACCAGCTCTGGGATTCTGGGATTCTCTCCGAGTTCGAGTCTCAGCTCTGCTACCGGTCAGCGCCCCCTAGCAGGCACAACTGCCGGTGCCGGCAGCTGACAGAACTGGCGACTAGTCTGCTGGGTGGAAAATGACTGGACTACAAAGGGGGCGGGGTGTTATTAGTTCCGGTCATGTCTAAAAAGAGCTGCAAGGTCTCGACTTAAATAAATTAAAGTAGTAATTAAAATCATAAAAAAGAACTACCAGGAATAACTGTATAAATAATCGCTGTACGGAAGTGGAGGAATGCGGAGATCAGTGCGTGACTCTCCATGCGCGAGACCGGCCTCGCACCCCAATCCACTGAGAGTAAGAAGGTATTAGTGGACATCGGAGGGAGCATGTGTCAGTCAAATATACTGTCCTCTGACGCGATCTGCGTCCCCATCAATGGAAGACTAATTGGCTACGCTAATTTAGGAGAAAAGAGAAGGTACATAAATAAAATAGTATAAAACTATAGGTAATAAATGTATAAATATTTGCTAGAACAGGATGTGCTGAACATGCAGTACAAACACTGTGTGTGTTTTTCCTCTGCAGGTCTGATCGACTACAACTTCCACTGTCTGAGAAAAGCCATCCACGAGGTGTTTGAGGTCACGTGTCTCACCTCCAGAAACTGCTTACCTGATAATCTAGACTCCCCTGGTCCTAGCAGTAGTAGTGTTAAAGTGCCAATGCTTAACGGGACCCCCAGAGGCCCGAAGTGACCTTACAGAGGGACGGTGTCACCCCCCCTCTTTTCCCGGGGCTTCTTCTGCACCGAACTGAGCACGCATCAGATGCTGGAGCTACGGTGTTGTCTGCATCCTGGAAGCAAGTTGAGCTGGTAGCTAATTAAAGTGTGTGTGTGTGTGTGTGTGTGTGTGAGTGTGTGTGTGTGTGTGAGGGTTGAGTAATATGGCAATAATGTGACATGTTGTTTTTAATTCTTTGATCGACCTCAATATCATCAAAATGTTCAATTAAACTGTGTGAAAGTAGTGTGAAAAAGTAATTACCCCCCACCCCTTCCTGATTTAATTCCTTTTTATGGCATATTTGTTATATATTAAATGATTTAGTCATTTCCAGCTCCCGATTGTGAATCCGCTATAGCTCAGTTTTATCAAGGAGAGCCTTGAGCCACGCCTCATCCACCACGTGTCCAATCTGTTGCCACTTCTCGTCACCTGCCAGAGTACCTGGTGGAAAACATGCTTGAAAACACACAGACTATAAATAGAGAAGAGGACTGAACCCAGTTTGATAGAGCTGCACGGCACCAACACAGCCCCTCTAAAACATCTGCTTGATTCTTTCTCTGTGATTTATCTGCACTCTGACCACTTGTCCGGTTTCTGGACGTATCATGACCTGGTTTTTCTGTGCTGTGATTTCTTCTGGGCATATTGCCCACCCCATGGTGTGTGTTGGTGTGCCAAAACATATTTGTACTGGGCATTTGTGATGGGTTCTGACCTCAAACCCTACTGTAAATGGGAACACTAGAGTGAGCAGCCACGCTTGGACAGCAGTGGTTTCCATCCTGCCAACCTTCCATGCGAATCCTTATTATCGCTGACCTTAGCTGAGGATACCTAACTGACCTCAATGCGCCTTTAGGGATGTCTCAGGAGACTACCAGCCACTGAGTAGTAGCCTAACTCTTTCATTTTTTCATTTGGAAATAGTGGCTCTCGCTGTGGTTCGGTGGAGTCCTAGAGCCATAAATAGCTGTGTAACCCTTTTTAGACTGATACATTTGAAGGACTGTTTCTCTCAGCTCTTCTGTAATTAGATCAGAGCTTAGTGTTCCTGTAGAAACATGATAAAGCATGGTGTGGAAGCTGGTATAGTGGGTGCTGTGCAGCAGCATGGGTCCTGAGGCCCTAGGTTTGATCCTCAGCTCTGGTTTCTGCCTATGAGGAGTCTGGTTTGTCCTTTTTATGGTTTTCTTTAACTGAGAACATGTAGAAGGTCGGTTGACATTTTTTTCCCACTTAGTGTGAGTAAGTATAGATCAATGAGCCAGAACATTTGGACCACCTGCTTTATACACTGTCAAAATAGCCCTGACCCACCGAGACATGGACTTTACAGGACATCTGAAGGACTCCTGTGATATCTGGTACCAGGATTTTCCCAGCAGGTCCTTCCAGGTGAATCGTCCAACAGTGCATCCTCAGGTAAACGATGCAATGTGCCCAGTTTACCAGTATCAGGCCACTTCATTTTCGTCCGTGGCTCCCAGAACTGGACCATTGTAGGTCCATTCAGTATTGGATAGGAGTTACTCGGCACCATAGACACAAGGGTTCGATTCCCTGTGTGTTGTGACATGTTCACCTCATCACCAGGATTAAATGAAACTGCAATTTGAGCCTCAGTGATTGTTCTGTTGGTCCGGACCAGACCCCACAGCCTTCATGTCCTCTGGTATCACCGAGTCTCGGCCGCCCAACACCCTGTCGGCGGCTCGTCCCTCCTCGGACCGCTGTGAGCGCCTTGCTGTTTATTGTTCCGTTTTTAAGGTGGACCTTATGTTTTGGATCATCGGTGTACGCTGCAGTAAAATCTGTCGCCTCCTTTCCTAAATACGTATTAACACTAAGCTGAACAACAGCGGGAGCAAACGTCTGTCGTTCGTGCACCAGACAGCTTCAAGTGCTGTGGTCCAAAACCTATTTTTCTACACAACACTATACAGTATATATATTTTTAGACATGAACTAAGGTTTTGTAATTGTTGAAAGTAATAATGTATTTTTATTAAAAATGCTTCAGATTTGAAGAATAAATGAATCTCGTGTATTATTCTTTGAAATTGGTCCAATTGTGATTCTTTTATTGTGTTTTCATTTGTGACTTCTCAGTGCCCATAGCAAAGGGCTTCTTTACTGTAGTACATGGAGCAGTGAGCTATTGATTCAACTGGTCAGATAACTAAGCTTTTTACAGCAGTCAGTGTTGTTCCTCTCAAAGAAAACTGCTTCAGCAGATGAGTAGTTAAAAATGCATCCTGGTTAGTTTGGTATGTTCTCCCACGCCTGTGTGTGCTTTTTCTGGGATGTGCTACATGCCAAAACATGCCAGTAGTTAAAGTAAGGAAGTACTCGACTAGTAATCAAAAGATTGCTGGTTGAAACCCCACCACCCAGTTGCTACAGTTGGGTCCCTGAGCAGGGGGGCAACTACCCCATTGGTTGGCTGCACTCACTAGGTCGTTATTATTATATTACAATATTTTCGTTAAGTAAAATATTAAAAGTGAGTGAGTACCTTTAATTCATTCTGATCAGCTATCAGCATACTATACAGGTGCTGGTCATAAAATTAGAATATCATGAAAAAGTTGATTTATTTCAGTAATTCCATTCAAAAAGTGAAACTTGTATATTATATTCATTCATTACACACAGACTGATATATTTCAAATGTTTATTTTTTTTAATGTTGATGATTATAACTGACAACTAATGAAAACCCCAAATTCAGTATCTCAGAAAATTAGAATATTGTGACAAGGTACAATATTGAAGACACCTGGTGCCACACTCTAATCAGCTACTTAACTCAAAACACCTGCAAAGGCCTTTAAATGGTCTCTCAGTCTAGTTCTGTAGGCTACACAATCATGGGGAAGACTGCTGACTTGACAGTTGTCCAAAAGACGACCATTGACACCTTGCACAAGGAGGGCAAGACACAAAAGGTCATTGCTAAAGAGGCTGGCTGTTCACAGAGCTCTGTGTCCAAGCACATTAATAGAGAGGCGAAGGGAAGGAAAAGATGTGGTAGAAAAAAGTGTACAAGCAATAGGGATAACCGCACCCTGGAGAGGATTGTGAAACAAAACCCATTCAAAAATGTGTGGGAGATTCACAAAGAGTGGACTGCAGCTGGAGTCAGTGCTTCAAGAACCACCACGCACAGACGTATGCAAGACATGGATTTCAGCTGTCGCATTCCTTGTGTCAAGCCACTCTTGAACAAGAGACAGCATCAGAAGCGTCTCGCCTGGGCTAAAGACAAAAAGGCTGCTGAGTGGTCCAAAGTTATGTTCTCTGATGAAAGTAAATTTTGCATTACCTTTGGAAATCAAGGTCCCAGAGTCTGGAGGAAGAGAGGAGAGGCACAGAATCCACGTTGCTTGAGGTCCAGTGTAAAGTTTCCACAGTCAGTGATGGTTTGGAGTGCCATGTCATCTGCTGGTGTTGGTCCACTGTGTTTTGTGAGGTCCAAGGTCAACGCAGCCGTCTACCAGGAAGTTTTAGAGCACTTCATGCTTCCTGCTGCTGACCAACTTTATGGAGATGCAGATTTCATTTTCCAACAGGACTTGGCACCTGCACACAGTGCCAAAGCTACCAGTACCTGGTTTAACAACCATGGTATCCCTGTTCTTAATTGGCCAGCAAACTCGCCTGACCTTAACCCCATAGAAAATCTATGGGGTATCGTGAAGAAGAAGATGCGATACGCCAGACCCAACAATTCAGAAGAGCTGAAGGCCACTATCAGAGCAACCTGGGCTCTCATAACACCTGAGCAGTGCCACAGACTGATGGACTCCATGCCACGCCGCATTGCTGCAGTAATCCAGGCAAAAGGAGCCCCAACTAAGTATTGAGTGCTGTACATGCTCATACTTTTCATCTTCATACTTTTCAGTTGGCCAACATTTCTAAAAATCCTTTTTTTGTATTGAAGGCCCTTAACCTCTATATTGTTTACATTTTAAAGAGTCACAACTGTAAATCGCTTTGAATCAAAGCGTCTACTGAATGAGGACTAAACCAGGACTGTGTGGTTTTGAAAAAAAAAGTGTAATGCTACCTGTTCGCCTCTAGGTGTCACTCAGTAGCTAGCTAAGGCTGAAGCGTTCAACTAATCTAATCCACAAACGGGGGTTCAGGGTGTCCAATCTGATCAACAAACAGGGTTCAAGTGTCCAATCTGATCAACAAACAGGGTTCAGGGTGTCCAATCTGATCAACAAACAGGGTTCAAGTGTCCTATCTGATTAACAAACGGGGTTCAGGTGTCCAATCTGATCCACAACCAGGATTCAGGGTGACCAATCTGATCCACAAACAGGGTTCAAGTGTCCAATCTGATCAACAAACAGGGTTCAGGTGTCCAATCTGATCAACAAACAGGGTTCAGGTGTCCAATCTGATCAACAAACAGGGTTCAAGTGTCCAATCTGATCCACAAACGGTTCAGGTGTCCAATCTGATCCACAAACAGGGTTCAGGGTGACCAATCTGATCCACAAACAGGTTTTAGAGGTACAGGGTGTCTAATCTGATCCACAAACAGGGTTTAGAGGTACAGGGTGTCTAATCTGATACTCAGATAGGGTTTAGAGGTACAAGATGTACAATCTGATACCCAAACAGAGTTCAGGGTGTCCAATCTGATCCACAAACAGGTTTTAGAGGTACAGGGTGTCTAATCTGATCCACAAACAGCATTTAGAGGTACAGGGTGTCTAATCTGATCCACAAACAGGGTTTAGAGGTACAGGGTGTCTAATATGATACTCAAACAGGGTTTAGAGGTACAGGATGTACAATCTGATACACAAACAGAGTTCAGGGTGCCCAATCTGATCCACAAACAGGGTTCAGGGTGACCAATCTGATCCACAAACAGGGTTCAGGGTGTCTAATCTGATCTACAGACAGAGTTTATGGGTTCAGGGTGTCTAATCTGATCTACAAACAGGGTTTAGAGGTAAAAGGTGTCCAATCTGGTCCACGAAAAAAGGATTTAGGGGTTTAGGGTGTCTAATCTGATCTACACACAGAGTTTATGGGTTCAGGGTGTCAAATCTGATCCACAGACAGGGTTTAGGGTGTCTAATCTGATCTACAGACAGGGTTTGGGGGTTTAGGGTGTTTAATCTGATACACAAACAGGGTTTAGAGGTACAGGGTGTCCAATCTGATCCACAAACAGGGTTTAGAGGTACAGGGTGTCCAATCTGATACACAAACAGGGTTTAGAGGTACAGGATGTACAATCTGATACACAAGTGTCCAATCTGATCCACAAACAGGGTTCAGGTGTCCAATCTGATCCACAAACAGGGTTCAGAGTGACCAATCTGATCCACAAACAGGTTTTAGAGGTACAGGGTGTCTAATCTGATCCACAAACAGGGTTTAGAGGTACAGGGTGTCTAATCTGATACTCAGATAGGGTTTAGAGGTACAAGATGTACAATCTGATACCCAAACAGAGTTCAGGGTGTCCAATCTGATCCACAAACAGGTTTTAGAGGTACAGGGTGTCTAATCTGATCCACAAACAGGGTTTAGAGGTACAGGGTGTCTAATATGATACTCAAACAGGGTTTAGAGGTACAGGATGTACAATCTGATACACAAACAGAGTTCAGGGTGCCCAATCTGATCCACAAACAGGGTTCAGGGTGACCAATCTGATCCACAAACAGGGTTCAGGGTGTCTAATCTGATCTACAGACAGAGTTTATGGGTTCAGGGTGTCTAATCTGATCTACAAACAGGGTTTAGAGGTAAAAGGTGTCCAATCTGGTCCACGAAAAAAGGATTTAGGGGTTTAGGGTGTCTAATCTGATCTACACACAGAGTTTATGGGTTCAGGGTGTCAAATCTGATCCACAGACAGGGTTTAGGGTGTCTAATCTGATCTACAGACAGGGTTTAGGGTGTCTAATCTGATCTACAGACAGGGTTTGGGGGTTTAGGGTGTTTAATCTGATACACAAACAGGGTTTAGAGGTACAGGGTGTCCAATCTGATCCACAAACAGGGTTTAGAGGTACAGGGTGTCCAATCTGATACACAAACAGGGTTTAGAGGTACAGGATGTACAATCTGATACACAAGTGTCCAATCTGATACACAAACAGGGTTCAGGTGTCCAATCTGATCCACAAACAGGGTTCAGGGTGACCAATCTGATCCACAAACAGGTTTTTAGAGGTACAGGGTGTCCAATCTGATCCACAAACAGGGTTTAGAGGTACAGGGTGTACAATCTGATACCCAAACAGGGTTTAGAGGTACAGGGTGTCCAATCTGATACACAAACAGGGTTCAGGGTGTCCAATCTGATACACAAACAGGGTTTAGAGGTACAGGATGTACAATCTGAGACACAAACAGGGTTCAGGGTGTCCAATCTGATCCACATACATGGTTTAGTGGTTCAGGGAGTCCAGTCCTATTCAAAACTGCTTGAATGCTTTAATGTGTTGATGATATTATGTACTGTAGATGGTGAAGTATTGTGCAAACACTTGTTTTTGATTTGTTAAATCATTTGTTGATGCATTTTTGCAACATTTGTTTATTTTTTAATGTTAACTGAGGTCTGTTATTGTGAATTACAAGCAATAAAGCATATAAACGTATAAAGAATATAAAGTCAGGAAACAAGTAAAGAAATGTGTAAGTAGCCTGGCATGGGTGGGTGTGGCTGCAGGTTTTCAGACAAACCAGGTGCTAACACACTAAATTTCATTTGTTCGAGAGGTTAGTCAAGGTCTTCAGACGACTCATCAGCTCCATCACACGTAGCTTCTGTCTGACTGGTAGGAAAACCAGTAGTCAAACTGGTTGTTTCTCTTCTTGCCGTGTTTAGTGTTTCCCCTGCAGGATGAGCTCAGTTCTGGATCAGGTGTGCTCGAGTCGGGAATTTCCAGAACCAGGATTGAGAAACACTGGAATAGGGTTACTGGAACGTTCTGTGGATACAGTACAGTATGTGCTAGTACAAACCAATTTCCAGTAAAATTAACACAACCGTTTCTCTAATAGGGGTGTGGGCAGTTGTAGCTCAGGGGTTAAGGTACTGGACAAGTGACTAGAAGGTTACTGGTTCAAGTCCCACCACTGCCAAGTTTCATAGCCCTTAACCTTTAAATATTTGGATTGTATTTGGCTGCCAACAATAATAGAAATATCATGTGGTTTGTAAGTCATGAAAGAGACTTGAAATCAGACATCAGTTTCATTCATTCACTTTGGGCCAAAATAAAATATATACAAAAGTGATGATAACAGGAAGAACCACTAAATTCAGACGATGTGGATGTGGTGGACAGCTTTATCTACTTGGATCAGTTTACAGCAAAGGATCCAGCGGTCAGGAAATCCAACACAGACTGAATGAAGGAACTGGAGAGGATCTTCATAAGTAAAGATGCATCTCCTCAAACAAAGATCAGAATCATCCAGACTATGATATTCTCTGTTTTTAATGGATGTAAAAGCTGGACAGGAAGAGCAGGAAGAACCTTGAACAGTAAAGGAGACAAACAAAAGAACCCTGGACCAAATCAAATCTAACCTCTCACTCCCAGACCAGGAAGAGAACGGCCAGAAACAATATAGATGGATACAATTAGAGTAAATATGAACGAGCTATTATCAAGCCTGAAGACCCAAACAGAAAACAGGATGTTCTGGAAAAACAGTGCAAACATGACAGAGCTTATAAATAAATAAGTAAATAAATAAATACATACATACATACATACATACATACAGTGTATCACAAAAGTGAGTACACCCCTCACATTTCTGCAAATATTTCATTATATATTTTCATGGGACAACACTATAGACATGAAACTTGGATATAACTTAGAGTAGTCAGTGTACAGCTTGTATAGCAGTGTAGATTTACTGTCTTCTGAAAATAACTCAACACACAGCCATTAATGTCTAAATAGCTGGCAACATAAGTGAGTACACCCCACAGTGAACATGTCCAAATTGTGCCCAAATGTATCGTTGTCCCTCCCTGGTGTCATGTGTCAAGGTCCCAGGTGTAAATGGGGAGCAGGGCTGTTAAATTTGGTGTTTTGGGTACAATTCTCTCATACTGGCCACTGGATATTCAACATGGCACCTCATGGCAAAGAACTCTCTGAGGATGTGAGAAATAGAATTGTTGCTCTCCACAAAGATGGCCTGGGCTACAAGAAGATTGCTAACACCCTGAAACTGAGCTACAGCATGGTGGCCAAGGTCATACAGCGGTTTTCCAGGACAGGTTCCACTCGGAACAGGCTTCGCCAGGGTCGACCAAAGAAGTTGAGTCCACGTGTTCGGCGTCATATCCAGAGGTTGGCTTTAAAAAATAGACACATGAGTGCTGCCAGCATTGCTGCAGAGGTTGAAGACGTGAGAGGTCAGCCTGTCAGTGCTCAGACCATACGCCGCACACTGCATCAACTCGGTCTGCATGGTCGTCATCCCAGAAGGAAGCTGACGCACAAGAAAGCCCGCAAACAGTTTGCTGAAGACAAGCAGTCCAAGAACATGGATTACTGGAATGCCCTGTGGTCTGACGAGACCAAGATAAACTTGTTTGGCTCAGATGGTGTCCAGCATGTGTGGCGGCGCCCTGGTGAGAAGTACCAAGACAACTGTATCTTGCCTACAGTCAAGCATGGTGGTGGTAGCATCATGGTCTTGGGCTGCATGAGTGTTGCTGGCACTGGGGAGCTGCGGTTCATTGAGGGAAACATGAATTCCAACATGTACTGTGACATTCTGAAACAGAGCATGATCCCCTCCCTTCGAAAACTGGGCCTCATGGCAGTTTTCCAACAGGATAACGACCCCAAACACAACCTCCAAGATGACAACTGCCTTGCTGAGGAAGCTGAAGGTAAAGGTGATGGACTAAACCCAATTGAGCACCTGTGGCTCATCCTCAAGTGGAAGGTGGAGGAGTTCAAGGTGTCTAAGATCCACCAGCTCCGTGATGTCATCATGGAGGAGTGGAAGAGGATTCCAGTAGCAACCTGTGCAGCTCTGGTGAATTCCATGCCCAGGAGGGTTAAGGCAGTGCTGGATAATAATGGTGGTCACACAAAATATTGACACTTTGGGCACAATTTGGACATGTTCACTGTGGGGTGTACTCACTTATGTTGCCAGCCATTTAGACATTAATGGCTGTGTGTTGAGTTATTTTCAGAAGACAGTAAATCTACACTGCTATACAAGTTGTACACTGACTACTCTAAGTTATATCCAAGTTTCATGTCTATAGTGTTGTCCCATGAAAAGATATAATAAAATATTTGCAGAAATGTGAGGGGTGTACTCACTTTTGTGATACACTGTACATACATACATACAGTACATAAGTAAATAAATAAATACATAAATAAATAAATAAGTAAATTAATAAATAAATACATACATACAGTACATAAATAAATAAGTAAATAAATAAATACATACATACATAAATAAGTAAATAAATACATACATAAATAAATACATAAATAAATAAATAAGTAAATAAATAAATAAATACATACATACAGTACATAAATACATAAATGAATAAGTAAATAAATAAATACTGTACATACATACATAAATAAATACATAAATAAATAAATACATAAATAAATACATAAATACATACATACTTTACCCTGAGGGCATTCTGATGGAAACCTGTTTACCCGCCGAGGTTAAGGATTGAAGTCGAGACTGCCGGGACAACGATGCTGCTCCTGCCGGATGTGACTGGTCTGGAGTAATTGCACCAAGAATGACAAGAACTCACTACAGACTTTATTGAACACTAGACTGAATAACAACTCTATTATTATTATTTATTTATTTATTTAATTATTTATTGCCAGTTATAACTTTTAGTTCATTTAATTATGTGTTTGTATGATTTGTGTAAATCGTGTATTTATTTAAAGTATCCTCCAGACCACCCAAGAAGGATGGGCCCTGCTGAGTCTGGTTCCTCTCAAGGTTTCTTCCTGTAATTTTCAGGGAGTTTTTCCTTGCCACAGTCGCCCTCGGCTTGCTCAACAGGGGTTTTTGTATCTGTTGGTCCTGGACTTTGTAAAGTTGCTTTAAGACAATGTCTGTTGTAAAAAGCGCTATATAAATAAAGTTGACTTGACATACATAAATAAATAAGTAAATAAATAAATACATAAATAAATAAATAAATAAGTAAATAAATAAATAAATAAATAAATAAATAAATAAATAAATAAATAAATACATACAGTACATAAATACATACACAAATAAATACATAAATAAATAAATACATAAATACATACATAAATACATACATAAATTATAATTATATTATTATTATTTTAACACTAACAATAATAATAATACAACAAAACAACAACTATAGTAGTGATAATAACAGTAACAATAATAGCACCAACAACAAAACAACACTAATAATAAAATAAAAATAATATAATAATAATAGTGTTGTTTACATCATTTTAGTAGGATTATAACAGCAGCTCCTCAATTTATAAGAGACTGAAGTACCTGGACGCCACTCATGCAGACACAAGCAAAACTTCTCAGTGACCACTGATGAACATTAAACCTAGGTCCTCAGCACCCATGTTACTATGTGACACCCACTCTGGTCACCATGGGGCCTTTAAATGACGTTCATATTAGAAATAGAATTACAGTACTTTACAGTACTTATTCAAAAGTGTATGGACACCCCTGATCAAATAGCATGTTTTGTTTATTTGTTTCTATTTATTCTGACTGGGGTGTTTAAACTTTGCCTGATACTGTACTGTATATAAGGAGTTTTCCATGTCCTCCCACTGTACAAGTGGGTTTCCTCCGGGTACCCCGGTTTCAGTTCATCTCCTAAGAACATGCAAAAGATCGACTGCTTTCTTTAACTTCGCCTGGGTGTAAGTAAGAGATCTGACTCCCTGTGTGTATTCCTGTCTTGCGCCTCTTGTTACGGAGTTGCACCGGATCCACAGCGACCCTGACGACAAGAATGAAGCGACAGAATAACAATAACTGATCATTATTTAGTGCACCATGGAGTGGGTGCGTCTGTGAACCTGTGATTGTGACATTTAAGTGCTGGGTTTGGTTATAGGAGGAGCTGAGCAGCTGAATCTCCTCCCACTGATTCACTGGAACTTCTACCACTACTACGGTACTTTATCCACGGTCTGACTGGCACACTTCAGTCCTGCTTACTGGTCTGACTGGAGAAAGGTACGGAAAGCCGAGCGCACACTGCCCACCCGAAGCCATCAGGAGCCGTAACAACCCGAACCGACCCGAACACATCCGATTTGACCCGAGACCGACCGAAGAGTGACGGTAGGAGTTTAATTCATCTGTAATATTGTAGTAGTGTTTTAATGCTTCATCACTAAAGCATCGCAACGTATCTTTACTTTTTGTTTATGAGTATTGAGAATTAAGCTGCAAGGGGTTTAATTTCACCCTGCAGAATTTGGAATTGATTATTGATACTCATCCCAACTAATCCCATCCACTTTGGTAACAGTACCTAACAGTACTCGTCTGTACATCTGTGTTTGTGAGGTGTTTTTAGACTCAGTGTTCCTCTTTATCACCCCCTGTACCTGAGGTGTCTACATCTAACCAGGAGTGAGGCTAGTATTTTTGGGAACCCTAAAATGTAATTGCACTGGGCCCCTTGCTACCAAATTATTCTATGTATTAATATGGATTGATCATGCTTTCAAATATGATTCAGAAACATCAACATAACAAAGCATAAATAACTAGCCAGTGATAATATTCATATTTATATTTATATTTAATTAAAGACAATTATATGTATATAGTTATAAAAATAACTGTAGTGTGAGTGTGTATATATACATGGATATCTATTTGATGTTGACCCCCACCCCCGGCAGCTTTAACAGCGTTTAACAGCATTTCTGGTAATTCAGTCATTCAGTCATAAATGTTAATATGAGTTGCTTTGGATAAAAGTGTCTGCTAAATGCCACAAATGTAAATGTTCTGGTAAAAACTTTCCACATTGTAAGTCACTTTGGATAAAAGCATCTACTAAATGCCACAAATGTAAATGTTCTGGTAAATAATTTAGAGTGTGACTGTGGGGATTTATGTTCATTCATGCCAATAACAACAACAATGGCAACAATAATGATAAAAATAATAACTGTAACTAACATTTGTAAGAAAAAAAGAAAACCCTATAAGGGCTTTGTTTACATTTAATAGTTTTAGTAGGATTACAACAGCAGCTCATCAACATGTAGACACAAGCAAAACTTCTCAGTGACCACTGATGAAGGTCAAACCCAGGTCCTCAGCATCCATGCTACTGTGTGACACCCACTCTGGCCACCAGGGGGCTTTTAAATATTGTTGATAGGAGAAACAGAGTTGTTAAAAGTGTATGGACACCCTTTGTGACTGGGGTGTCCAAACTTATATAAGAAGTTTTCCATGTCCTCCTGCTGTACAAGTGGGTTTCCTCCAGGTACCCCGGTTTCAGGTCATCCCAAAAACATGCAAAAGATCGATTGCCTTCTTTAAACTTCCCCGAGGTGTTAGAGTGTGACCGTGGGGATTCATGTTCATTCATTTAAAAGAACAGATGTGAGATCAGGTACTGACCACTTGACAGACAGACAGACAGACAGAAAGACAGACAGACAGACATACAGATAGACAGGCAGACAGACAGACAGACAGATAGATTAGACAGACAGACAGACAGACAGACAGACAGACAGATAGATAGAAAGATAGATAGATAGATAGATAGATAGATAGATAGATAGATAGATAGATAGATAGATAGATAGATAGATAGATAGATAGATAGAGGGACAGTGGTAGCTCAGTGGTTAAGGTAATGAACTAGTAATCTAAAGGTTGCCGGTTCGAGCCCCACCACTACCAGGTGGCCACTGTTGGGCCCTTGAGCAAGGCCCTTAACCCTCAATTGCTCAATATAAAAATTGTGTACAGTCATAATTGTAAGTCACTTTGGATAAAAGTGTCTGCTAAATGCCGAAAATGTAAATGTAGATAGATAGATAGATAGATAGATAGATAGATAGATAGATAGATAGACAGACAGACAGACAGACAGACAGACAGACAGACAGATACCTTATTGATCTCGATGGAAATAAAGAATATACACTACATGGCCAAAAGTATATGGACACCCATATATTCTTTTACCTATTACTCCACACTTAATCATCCAAAATTCAAATATTTACTAAAAATTAAACACTAAACACGTATTCATAAAAGCATTCAGACCCTTCACTGTGTCACTTTGATCTGAAGTCAGGTGCATCCTTTTTGTTTTTATCATTCAGTAATAGCTCAGCAGTTAATAAACAGGACTAGTAATTGGAAGGTTTCTGGTTAAAGCCCCACATTTACCACTGTTGGGCCCCTGAGCAAGGCCCTTAACCCTCAGTTGCTTGGATTGTATAGGTCACAGTTGAAAATGTAAATGCTATAATTCTTGAGATGTGTGTAGAACTCATTTATAGAATTTATAGTTCACCTGAGTCTATAAGGAGCCACAATTCACACCACATTGTCAGGACATAAACATTTACATTTACATTTTCAGCATTTAGCAGACGCTTTTATCCAAAGCGACTTACACAATGAGCTGAACACTATGAGCAATTGAGGGTTAAGGGTCTTGCTCAGGGACCCAACAGTGGCAACTTGGTGGTGGCGGGGCTTGAACCGGCAACCTTCTGTTTACTAGTCCAGTACCTTAACCACTGAGCTATCACTGCCCTAAACCAGTCCAAGGAGCTGTCTGTGGGTATCTGTCTGGCTTGGAATGCTCTCAGGGTCAGGATAAAATGGATAAAGCTTGGCACTACCTTGAACCTTGACCGTCTGGCCAATTGGGGCCTCTAGGGAAGAAGAGCCTCAGTGTGTGAAGTAACACAGAAGCCAGTAGTTATGGCAGTAGAGTGGCAAGACTGAAGCAACTGCTGGGTAAAAGGCGTGAGACTGCAGGACTGATCATCACCAACTTTGGCAACATGAGGAAAAATATTGTCTTGCTTTGGCCCGAACAGCAAGTCTTTGCCTACCTGGCTGTTTTCACCCCTACAGTAAACATGGTGGTAGCTGCATCATGCCTTGTGGGTCTGAAACTCAGTCTGGAATGACTGCTCATCTTTCAACATGACAAAGACGTGACATTGTCCCCATCAAACATCTGTAAAGAGAGCTGAAGAGGGGAGTTACAGATGTTCATCATCCAATCTGTCGGCACTTTAAATGATCTGCCATGAAGAATGGGATAAACTGCCTAAATCCAGTTGGAAATCTGTAATTGCTGCCAAAGGAGCGTCTACAAAGAAGTGAATTAAGGAGTGTAGGTTA
This sequence comes from Trichomycterus rosablanca, assembly GCF_030014385.1. Lineage (NCBI taxonomy): Eukaryota > Metazoa > Chordata > Actinopteri > Siluriformes > Trichomycteridae > Trichomycterus > Trichomycterus rosablanca. The sequence goes on from NC_085988.1 coordinate 13,183,026, forward strand.
ATATATAGTATATACACTAATCAGCCATAACATTAAAACTACCTCCTTGTTTCTACACTCACTGTCCATTTTATCAGCTCCACTTACCATATAGAAGCACTTTGTAGTTCTACAATTACTGACTGTAGACCATCTGTTTCTACATACTTTTGAAACATGCTTTTACCTTGTTCTTCAATGGTCTTGAATGACCACCACAGAGCAGGTATTATTTAGGTGCTGGATCATTCTCAGCACTGCAGTGACACTGACATGGTGGTGGTGTGTTAGTGTGTGTTGTGCTGGTATGTGTGGATCAGACACAGCAGCGCTGCTGGAGTTTTTAAACACCGTGTCCACTCACTGTCCACTCTATTAGACACTCCTACCTACTTGGTCCACCTTGTAAATGTAACGACAGAGACGATCGCTGTTTGAGTTGGTCATCTTCTAGACCTTCATCAGTGCTCACAGGACGCTGCCCACGGGGCGCTGTTGGCTGGATATATTTTTGGTTGCTGGACTATTCTCAGTCCAGCAGTGACATTGAGGTGTTTAAAAACTCCATCAGCGCTGCTGTGTCTTATCCACTCATACCAGCACAACACACACTAACACACCACCACCATGTCAGTGTCACTGCAGTGCTGAGAATGATCCACCACCCAAATAATACCTGCTCTGTGGTGGTCCTGTGGGGGTCCTGACCACTGAAGAACAGGGTGAAAGGGGGCTAACAAAGCATGTAGAGAAACATTTACATTTACATTTTCAGCATTTAGTAGATGCTCTTATCCAGAGTGACATACAGAAGAGCTTCCATAGTAAACATTTCATTTCTCAAGTTTTAGTAAACAACAGTTGAAGAACACAAATCTGCTAAAACCTGTTAGAACCAAAGTTTTTTTTTTTGTTTTTTTTGGAAATGGAAAAAAAATGTTAGTAAATAAGTACATGTCAGTTTAAGTGTTTAGTAAAGAGGTGATGAAGGTTTTCACTTGTTTTTTAAAGACAGCAAGAGACTCAGATGTTCGGACAGACAGAGGAAGTTCATTCCACCACTTGGGTGCTAGAACAGAGAAGAGCCTTGATGCTTGTCTTCCTTTAGTCCTGGGTGGCGGCTCAAGGTGAGCGAGACTAGTGGCTCGGAGGTTGCGTGGTACAGAGCGGGGTTTGATTAGACCACGAAGGTAGCTTGGGGCTGGTCCATTTTTGGCTTTGTAGGTGAGCATCAGTGTTTTAAACTGAATGCGTGCAGCTACAGGAAGCCAGTGAAGAGAACGCAGCAGTGGGGTGATGTGGCAGCAGTGAGGTGATGATGTGGCAGTGTTTGGGCTGGTTAAAAACCAGACAGGCAGCTGCATTTTGAATGAGCTGCAGGGGTTTAATAGTGGACATAGGAGCACCTGCCAGGAGGGAGTTGCAGTAGTCCAACAGTGAGATTACAAGTGACTGCACATAAATCTGGGTAGCTTCCCTGGAGAGAAATGGCCGAATCTTCCTGATGTTGTAGAGGAGGAACCAGGCACGATCTTGTCATGTTGGCTACATGAGGAGAGAAGGTCAGCTGGTTATCCAGGACGACACCAAGGCTTCTTACATGATCAGATGGTCTGATCTGGGAGTCATCAAGAGAGATGACTAGCTACTGGGTTAGAGATCGATCTCCAGGAATAAGTAACAGCTCTGTCTTGCTGGGATTGAGTTTTAGATGATGAGCTGACATCCATTGTGAGATATCTCGCAGACATGCTGAGATGCGAGCTGAGACTTGTGTCTCTACAGTGTGTTGGACTACAGTCAGTAATTGTAGAACTATAAAGTGCTTCTATATGGTATGTGGAGCTGATAAAATGGACAGTGAGTGTAGAAACAAGGAGGTGGTTTTAATGTTATGGTTAATCAGTGTACATACTGTATATACACTACATGGCCAAAAGTATATGGACACCTCGTCTTATTAAGACTCGTTTGCCAATTAAGTTACTGGATTAAAAAGTAATAAATAAAAGCTTGCTCGAGCGCAGTGTGTAGCGCGACTACAGAGTGTAAAAGCACACTGAGCAGGGCTGCTGTGGGATTTTTGGGCTATGATACCCCCCTCAGGGTCTTCTCACACAAACAGCAGGAAAAGCCAGTTATTTCTGTCCAGGCTGCTCAGTCTCGGATGTCCCACACATGGAATGTTTGTGGCTTCCTTTCCTCTTCGTCTCTCTTTTATTTTTCCGCTCACGTTCTGTTTTTCCATTCGCTCATAATTCCGGATTGTCTTTCAGTTGCATTATTTAAATATCATGTTATACATTTACCTGAGTGCTGAGTGAACCTCCAGGAGTTCTGCTCTAGTTAGTTCTGCTGAAGAAACAAGGAAATAATTAGAAAACACACCAATATTAAAGACAAATGTTGTAGTGACGCATGTGAAGGGAAAATCTAAGCCACTGCTAGTAATTAAACTATAGATTTGAATTCATGTGTTTTAACCACAACATTTGCTAACAGGTGTAATAAATAAATTATATAAAGGAAACTATATTCTTATAACTTTGCACCAACATGTTAGTGAAGGCCCTTTCCTGTTCCAGCGTTAGCAAGCTCTATAAAGACATGAGGCACATCTCGGAGTCCTGACCTCAGCCCCACTGATGAACTTTTGACCACTAACAGTGCTCAGCCATACAAATGCTTATAGCACAACCAAGTCAATCATCTGAGTGTGTCCCAATCATAAAGTGAAGAAAAAAAACAGTTTCTTAAAATCGTTTAGAAAAGGACATGACACGGAGGTTGTGCAGAAGATATTGTTGGGAGAAGATCTTGTTCAGATTGTTAGACTGGTTAAATGGTTTTGATGCTGTTGAGATTTTTCCGCCTCATTTGCTACGTTAAATTACAGCGATTTTATTTTCTAAACCATCTCAGATATGTGTGTAATTGAGGGGTAAAATACAGCTAAAGTGAAATATGTGTGTATAATTGAGGGGTTCAGCTTAGTGGGTAACCACACTTTCACCAAATGATACAGTAAAACATAAAAATATATAAATAAAGTTAAACACAGCTAAATACATAAATACAAATAGATAAATCAAGTTAAACACAACTAAATAAATACATAAAATTAAATAAATAAAAGTAAATACAGCTAAATACATAAAAATAAATAAAGTTAAACACAGCTATATACATAAATAAAAATACATAAATAAAATTAAGTACAGCTATATACATAAATAAAAACACATAAATAAATTTAAATACAGCTAAATAGGTAGATAAAATTAAATAAATAAATACATTTAAATATAGCTAAATACATAAAAAAGTTAAATACAGCTGAAACATAATAAAAAATAAAAAATAAGTTAAACACAACTTCATACATAAATAAACACATTTGTACATATATAAAAATAAATACATGAAGTTAAATACAGCTAAATACAAAAATGATAAAAATATTTTAATACAGCTATATACATAAAAAAATAAAGGTAAATACGTTTAATATGTTTGGATAAATACATAAAAAAAAGTTAAATACAGCTAAATATGTTACAATACAGTTCAATATGTGTATATAATTGAGAGGTACGTTTTGTGGGTAGCCACACTGCAAGTTAAAAACAGCAGTCAAATGAATCTACAGCACAGCACATCAGAAAACCTCAGCTGCTACACTACATGGAATTTAACATCAATATTATTTTTTCTCAGTAAATAAAACATCTAATATGTGGTTGCAGAATTGTCTGACAGAATCCTGATGGACCATGTGACGGAGCGATAGTGTCTGTGAGCGTGAAAAACAAAAACGTGACACAGAGCAACCATCGGCTCTGTATAACAAAATGCAGTATTTTTTTGAGCACAAAGTTCTAATTGTGTCTATTAGAGAAAGGTCAGAGAAAACCGATAGCATCCGTCTCTGACTTTCAAACAGTTGCCCGTCTTAGCATGCGGCTCTGATTTTAGCCATCGCTCATGTTTGTCTCGATCTCTATTCAAGTTCTAAATGTAAAACTCAAAATACAAATGTGAAGGAGGAATAACAAACCTCGAAACAGATCAGTGGACTCGCTCTAGATCCGAATTAACCACAGCCAAAACATGTCCAGTTAATACAGCATACCTATTTCATGACCCTTTCTCCAGGTCAGATCTCAAATCCCCTTAAATGTCAGCAATGCCCCCCGAGTCATTACAAAAATCATTTATAAACAGCACTGAAAACAAGCATGGCTACATTCACAAGCTCTCTAAAATCTTCTCCTGTTAAACTTAGGTTTTATTCAGTTTAATCCATAACACAAGCCAGACGTCCAAATTCATTAAACAAGCTAAGTATTTAAAGTAAATGTTTCAGAAATAGGCTTACTGTTTGATTCAGTTCTCTCTAAGCTGTTTACTATCTGTATCATTTCTTATGGGTAGCAGTGCACCAGGTCCTGTTTATACAGTGGTACCTCTAGATACGAGTTTAATTCGTTCCAGAGCCGAGCTCGTAAGTAGAGCAGCTCGTATCTCGAACTAATTTTCCCCATTTAAAATAAAGGAAATAGAATTAATCCGTTCCAGCCCTCTGACAAGTCCCCAAAATATCGTAAATTATGAAAAAATACACGTTTTTAATTAAGAAAAACACATGTATAAACATATAAAACATAACAAAATAAATAAATAAAAGAAAAATGTATAAAAAACAGTAAGAAAAATGTATAAAATACGTAATAATCAGTATTATTATAAAAAGCACGCCTTGCTCATGCTTTTCTATTATCTCTTGCTTTAACTCAATCGACATCATCCTCTTCTTCTTCTCGCCATTGTCACTTGCACTTACTTTCTTGGGACCCATGAGAAGAACGGGATGAGGGGATGCTAGAGGATTGTGGGATCGAGGATTGTGGGAGCGAGTACTGTACTAGTAGTAGTAGTAGTAGTTGGGAAATTCCTTTGAAACGGCTCCCTTGCGCCGACGCTCAAACTAGCGGTAGCGTCCCCGAAGCTCCAGCCCGGCTCGTATCTTGGATCTGGGCTCGTATCTAGAGCAGAAATTTTGTCCGAGCCTCGGCTCGGATCTCGAAAAGCTCGTATGTGGAGCAGCTCGTATCTAGAGGTACCACTGTATTTTCATGAATGTGGTTGCCAGATATACATTCACTGATCCTACATCCATGAACATTCAGCTCCATGCACAGTATATCCTGACAGTCGGTAGGGCACTAATTAGACATATGGTTCAGTTTGATAGTTTGTGGTTTGGAACACATCCCATTTTAATTTCGGCTTTTTCATTGGGCTCGTACATTCGGCCCAAAGGAAATTCAAGTTTTGGAGTTTGGTCCCACCAATCACCCACCCACCCCTACGCCAACACCATTGGTTTTATTTTGCATGGTCTAAGTTTGCTATATTCAATTCCCCTGTACTGTGGCACTTTCAGCCACGTGAACAACACATGTGACCTTCTGGTACATCTAAAAGCACTGGTCACTTCTTTATCCTGACCAGTGGTCGAACTTTAACACATAGAGAAACACGCTATGCATTGTGTATTCCTCCACCACTTATTCCACATGTCAACCAGACGAGCAGGAGTTTCTGTTTCGGCAGCAGGATGGTAATTCCCTATCCAGCCTCCTTGACTATCAGATAAAACTGGTTACGTGCTCAGATGGTGCACAAAGTGTGGTAAAACACGCTAGCACACGCTATCGGAAGGCCGGACACCTATACAGACAACAGTTGGCTCGTCTGGGGGTGGGATTGCTGGAGGGGATTCTGCATAACTGATGCATTTGCTGGCTAATCGATACTGTCTGCACAGAGACGGGGGATAATGGAGATCAGTGTGGGGTACAAATCTCCATATGAACCTGTCTCGTGCAGGTGAAAAGAAGCGGTCGGCTACTGCACACGTGTCGGAGGGGGTGTGTGTTAGTCATGGCTCTCCTTGGTCAAAAGTGAAGGTCAGCAGCAGTCGAGAGAAAGAGAAATACAATTGTGTAATTAGATACGACTAGATTGAGAGAAGAATTGTGTGGGAAATGCAAAAAAGCACCTGACACGGCTGGTGGCACCACTGATTTGAACAAGGGTCTCCACGTTTGTAGGCAAACCCTTTCTTTGATGTATTGTTTTATTTCTTGTGGCTTTTTTCCACCAGCTTTGATCTCGTATTGTATAGAAACCATTGTTTGTTCACTCCCAAATGATCATTGTAACATTTGAAACCTGGAAGGTCTTTGTGTGTACCTCACACGGACTGTTACGCCTCCTCCGGTGCCTCGTGGTTCTGGGAGTCTCATGGTTAAGGAGGGACACCAGGTACTTGAGGTTGCCAGTCAGCTATGTCTGGGCGCCAGAGATGCCAGAAACCTCGCTGAGTCCCAAAAACCAGCAATTACAAGTGACATTTGCTCCCAACCCGATCATTCCTCTCGTTTTCCACCTCCCACAGAAGTGACTGACGTGGCTTCTCTGCGCACAGCAGTTTCCACCTCGGTTTTTCCACATTTGGCTCTGAAGCTGGAATCGTTTCTGCCGGCCTCCTGCAAACACGTCGTAAAAGAGAATGAACACGATGTTGGAAACAGACAGAACCGCATAACTATTTGCTTAGAACAACAACTGGCACATCATGAACTCCTGGCATCTATCTGCTCGGCCTGTAAACTGGCATTGAAACACTGAATTGAAACACTTGCTCGCTTTCTAATCTGCTTACCAACAACATGAAATAACTCCTTCCCCCACCCCCTTCCTTCCCCAAACCAGGCGTCCTCTTTTTTAAAAAACAAAATATGGTCACCCTACTCATGCCGAAAAAGGGGAACTCGTCCGATCACCTGGGAGATGGTGCGATAGCCTACAGTTCCAACTCCCCCAAAGGATGTGAAGACTGATGGCGTTGATCACTGGCCAAAATGGGTAGGAGAAAAGAAACAGGTGCAAGTTGCCAACTTGTAAAGGATTTACAAATGTAATGTGCAGCTAGTGTAATCATTGTTTGTGTTTCAATAAGGAAAGGAATTGTCTTACTGCATACCAATGTAATTGGACATTAACAGATGAGCAAATGAAATTTCTTGTTCACAATGAAGAAGGAAATATTATTTCCTTAAAAATGCCAGAATGCATGATGTACATACAACATATGACTATTTTGCAAATGCATGATGTTGCATATATGCTACAAATTAAAAATCGCGTTTTTTAAAAAGCTAAATTTGAATTTTTCTCCCCTATTCTAGTCGTGTCCAATAACCCTGATTGCGTCCTCTATACTGATTCGACCCTTCACCGCTTACTGAGGACGCCTCTCAACTAACATACGCCCCCTCCGGCGTGCACAGTCAGTACAGACTGCATTTTTCACCTGCACGAGTCGAGTTCATACACTTGACGGCACTGTGTACGGAGGGCCACACCCCCATCAGCATTAGGCAGGGGCCTCAGTCGCACCAGTTACATTTACATTTACATTTTCATCATTTAGCAGACGCTTTTATCCAAAGCGACTTACACAGTGAGCGGAACACCATGAGCAATTGAAGGTTAAGGGCCTTGCTCAGGGACCCAGCAGTGGCAACTTGGTGGTGGCGGGGCTTGAACCGGCAACCTTCTGTTTACTAGTCCAGTACCTTAACCACTGAGCTATCACTGGCCCATTTATGAGGACCTATGATCCGACTAACAACCCTGAACAACAGCCAATGCTTGTTCATACAGCCACCCAGCCTAGTTGGAAAGGCAGAGCTGAGGTTCGATACGATGTATTTGAAACCCCAAACTAGCGTACTTTACCGCTGCGCCACCTGAGCGGCAGAATTTATTTTATTTTTTTACTATTTTTCTGTGTATTCAGTGGCTATAACAAACAACATATATTTTTTCCACGGAGAAAAAAGAAATCCATGCAATAAAGGGCTAAACTATCGCTGCAAAGTTGGAAGCATAGAATTTCCTTTATTTAAAAAAATGAGCGTCAACCCGAGTTATTCATCGACACGGTGCATATTTAAGAGCCAAAGAGGAAGATCAGTTTTTGGCTAAATAAAAATATAAGCTATCTTTGTGACAGTCGTGGATTTTAGCATAGTCTGTCTGCTTCAACCACAACCACAAAACATTTTTTATAGTCCAATAATTGGCACATAGAAAATACTCTGCATCTCTCTCTCTCTCAGTTTATCGCTCTGTTTCTTTTCCTTTGTGTTTATTTCCCGAGTGGCTGGAACGTTCCTTATATAGATCAAAAAGGCTGGCGGGGGAGGAAACGTGTTTGTTTGAACCCCTGCCTTTTTAAGCACAGCTGTGTCGCTCCAGCTGATTCCAGCAGCGCTGCTGTGTCTGATCCACTCATACCAGCACAACACACACTAACACACCACCACCATGTCAGTGTCACTGCAGTGCTGAGAATGATCCAGCACCTAAATAATACCTGCTCTGTGGTGGTCCTGGGAGAGTTCTGACCATTGAAGAACAGCATGAAAGCAGGCTAAAAAGTATGTAGAGAAACAGATGGACTACAGTCAGTAATTGTAGAAGGTTTTAATGTTATGGCTGATCAATGTATAAACTAAACATAAATATCCTATAATATGATTTTAATAAATAAAATAGTTGCAGTATATGATCCTTTACTATCCAGACGCCGTGGTTCAGATGTCAGGGGTGAGAAAGGAATGCAGGTTTTATTAGACGAGGCGGTGTTAGAAACCAGTCTGGTGTGTCGGTGCGTTCTTTTTTTTTTTCGTAGCCGTGCTGTTGTGTAAACATCAGTGGGCGTCTGTGAGGAGCTCTGAAACGAGAGGATGCATTGTTCTTACCATAAAAGCAGTCTGGACGAGGTCTGAGCCCAGCATGAGGCGCACACACCACAATCAAACACACTATTTATCGGTTCAGGTCTTTCGGACAGGCCTATTGTTGACGTGTTCCATTAAATTATTATGTTTTTTTAACTGTGTCAACAGTTTAGGGAAGGCTCTTCCCCAGTTCCAGCAGGACTGTCTGTACCCCTGTGTATAAAGCAACATAAAGACCTAATCAGAGAAGTTTGATGTGGAGGACGATGAAGAGCTGATCCCACTGGAACACCTTTGGGATGAATTGGAATGTTGACTGGCAGCCAGGTACTTGGCCTCATAAACACTCCTTTAACTGTGTCAACAGTTTAGGGAAGGCTCTTTCCCAGTTCCAGCAGGACTGTCTGTACCTCTGTGTACAAAGCAACGTCCATAAAGACAAGATCAGAGGAGTTTGATGTGGAGGACTGTGAAGAGTTGATCCCACTGGAACACCTTTGGGATGAATTGGAATGTTGACTGGCAGCCAGGTACTTGACCTCATAAAATACTCTTAACTGTGGTAACAGTTTAGGGAAGGCTCTTCTTCAGTTCCAGCAGGACTGTCTGTGTCCCTGTGTACAAAGCAACGTCCATAAAGACCTAATCAGAGAAGGTTATTGTGGAGGACTGTGAAGAGCTGATCCCACTGGAACACCTTTGGGATGAATTGGAATGTTGACTGGCAGCCAGGTACTTGGAATCACAAATACTCTTTTACCTGTGGCAACAGTTTAGGGAAGGCTATTCCCCAGTTCCAGCAGGACTGTCTGTGTCCCTGTGTATAAAGCAACATCCATATAAACAGGATCAGAGGAGTTTGATGTGGAGGACGATGAAGAGCTGATCACACCTGAACACCCTTGGGATGAATTGGAATGTTGACTGGCAGCCAGGTACTTGGCCTCATAAAATACTCTTAACTGTGGCAACAGTTTAGGGAAGGCTCTTCTCCAGTTCCAGCAGGACTGTCTTCTTTAATCAGAGAAGTATGATGTACAAAGCCCTGACCTTAGCCCAACTGAACACTTTTGGGATGAATTGGAATGTTGACTTGCAGCCAGGTACTTGGCCTTACAAATACTCTTTTAACTGTGGTAACAGATTAGGGAAGGCTCTTCCCCAGTTCCAGCAGGACTGTCTGTACCCCTGTGTACAAAGCAACGTCCATAAAGACCTAATCAGACGAGTTTGATGTGGAGGACGATGAAGAGCTGATCCCACTGGAACACCTTTAGGATGAATTGGAATGTTGACTGGCAGCCAAGTGCCTGGCCTGACACATGCTGTTTCAAATGAATCCTCATAAATTCCTTTAAAGAGAAAATGGGTGCAACTCCATATTAATGTCCATGATTTTGGAACAGGATGTCCAACAGGACATGGTCAGGTGTCCATATACTTTTGGCCAAATAGTACATACAGTCCTTCTCGTGTTTGGTTTTAATTCCCTTGATGATGTGCTTTAGGGGTGTCATGGTGGTGGCTCATGGGTAGCACTGTCGCCTCACAGCGAGAAGGTCCTGGGTTTGATTCCCTGGTGGAGCGGTCCGGGTTTTCTACAGAAGCTCCGGTTTTCTCCCACAGTCCAAAGACGTGCAGTCAGGTTAACTGGAGCTGCTGAAATTGCCCTGTGAATGTGTGTGTGATCTGTGATGGACTGGCGACCTGTCCGGGGTGTTTCCTACCTTATGCCTGGTGAACTGGACCCACCGTGACCCTGCATAGGACAAAGGGGTCGTAAAACAGTCAGTGAATGAATGAATGAGTTGCTTTAAATAGTTGTTCATAAGCTTGTGGACCTTTGACCTTACTACTGTGAAACTGGTAGAGTTCCACCAAATGTGGACTTGACTTTTAATACAGTCTTCTTATTTTCATTAGGATGGAGGTCAAATACATCCACCACCATGCTTTACAGTAGGCACAATGTTTGGGCTTGAGTCAGACAGATGTCAGACCTACACATAGCCCTGACCTCAGCCCCACTCAACAGCTGGAATAAACAGTTCTCAGCTGAACAGATGTTCTTTTGACTGAACAGGCACAAATTCCCACAGACATACCTCAAAGTCTTGTAAGAAGACTTCTCAAAAGAGCTCCGGTTTCCTCCCACAGTCCAAAGACGTGCTTTCAGGTTAACTGGAGCTGCTGAAATTGCCCTGTGAATGTGTGTGTGCTCCGTGAAGGACTGGCGACCTGTCCGGGGTGTTTCCTACGTTATGGCTGGTGAACTGGATCCACCACGACCCTGAATAGGACAAAGTGTCTGAATAGGACAGACAGTGATTGAATGAATGATTTGCTTTAAATAGTCGTTTATAAGCTTGTGGACCCACTCTGTTTGGACCTCTGACCTCACTACTGTGGAACCGGTAGAGTTCCACCAAATGTGGACTTGACTTTTAGTGCAGTTTTTATATTTTCATTAGGATGGAGGTGAAATACATCCACCACCATGCTTTACAGTAGGTACAATGTTTGGGCTTGAGTCAGACAGATGTCAGAAAAGCTTGGTTTAAAGAAACTCCAGTGTCCTGCACAAAGCCCTGACCTCAGCCCCACTGAACAGCTGGAATAAACAGTTCCCAGCTGAACAGATGTTCTTTTGACTAAACAGGCACAAATTTTCACAGACATACATACTTCAGAGTCTTGTAAGAAGACTGGACCCACCACGACCCTGAATAGGACAAAGCAGTGGTAACAGTCAGTGAATGAATGAATGAGTTGCTTTAAATAGTCGTTTATAAGCTTGTGGACCATCTCTGTTTGGACCTCTGACCTCACTACTGTGGAACTGGTAGAGTTTCACCAAATGTGGACTTGACTTTTAGTGCAGTCTTTATATTTTTATATTTTCATTGGACCTGAGTCAGACAGATGTCATAGTCAGACAGATGTCAGACCTGCACATAGCCCCACTCAAGAGCTCTGGAATAAACAGTTCCCAGCTGAACAGATGTTCTTTTGACTGAACGGGCACAAATTCCCACAGACATACTTTAAAGTCTTGTGAGAAGACTTCTTAAAAGAGCGGCTGCTGTTCCAGCTATAAAGATCACACCGAGGTCACTCTGTTTTGATACCGTTTGTTGTCCGACAAGGATGTCCGACAAGCTCATGCTCAGGTGTCCAAATACTTTTGATCGTACCGTGCATGTGTACCCATGCTAATCATGAGCAGGTGCAGATCAAATTCGTTTACCATAAATGGTGGACGAGCTGGACTTCACCAGGGCAGAAGTTTACCATCTGAAGCTGGTTCAGTTTGGAACAGGCGGTGATAGTAAAGCGTCGGTGATGTTGTTTGACTTTGCTTGTAATCGCGCAGTCTATTTAAATCTCAGAGGTGCTACTGTAACGCCTCCAAAAAGCACATTAGCCAGAGATTTACACGCCGCCGATTGGCATAGCATGCACGGAAAGCGACTGAAAATACGGCCGAGCTCTTTCGGAGCGACCATAAATAACAGGCGCTCTGCTTTGTTGAACGCACACTTGAGATCTCAGAGGAAGCTTTTAGCTGATCCCGGTTTCACAGTTTGACGTTTACCAGTTTAAACAGTGGCTGCGGTCAGATATGGATGAGTTCCTCTGCTCCTGGAGAAAGGTTTAAGAAGCTCAGAGTAGGACCTCCTTAAGCTCTGTGGATGTGGTGGAACCAGAACACAAACATCCTCCTTGTATGACCTTGATTTGTTTTCAATAATTAAAACACACAGTGTACACCGATCAACCATAACATTAAAACCACCTCTTTGTTTCTACACATACTGTCCTTTTTATCAGCTCCACTTACCATATAGAAGCACTTTGTAGTTCTACAATTACTGACTGTAGTCCATCTGTTTCTCTACATACTTTCTTAGCCCCCTTTCACCCTGTTCTTCAATGGTCAGGACCCCCACAGGACCACCACAGAGCAGGTATTATTTAGGTGGTGGATGATTCTCAGCACTGCAGTGACACTGACATGGTGGTGGTGTGTTAGTGTGTGTTGTGCTGGTATGAGTGGATCAGACACAGCAGCGCTGCTGGAGTTTTTAAACACCTCACTGTCACTGCTGGACTGAGAATAGTCCACCAACCAAAAATATATCCAGCCAACAGCGCCCCGTGGGCAGCAGGTCTAGAAGATGACCAACTCAGCAGCATTAGATGAGATTGTCCATATAGGTGTCCAGCTGAGATTCAAACTCACGAGTTCGAGATGTCAGGTCTAGTGTGCTAGCGTGTTTTACCGCTGCGCCATCTGAGCTGCTCACTATAGGTGATTTTGTGGGTGGACAGTTAGCATGGGCACTTTGACTGGCTTGTGTCTGTGCAGCTCACATTCACCTCATCACCAGGATTACAATGATCTGTTGGGTCCATACCAGACCTCTGGTATCAATGAGTCTTGGCCGCCCAGGAACCTGTCGGCGGTCCGGTTTGTGGCTTGTCCCTCCTTTACCCCTTACTGTCTGTTGCCTGGTCATAACAATAAGGGTTTCTTTTCATTGTGTCTCATCAAGGGAACTGGACATGACTAAATTAGGTTAAAAAAACATTGAAACGACCAAACAAACAAATAGCTTGGACATTTTAACATTTTATTTATTTATGGAATTTAGTTGTGTGGCTTGTTGTCTGTATAGCTGACACTTACACTAAATAGCCAAAAGTACACCTGACCATGAGCTTGTTGGTCGTTCTATTAAATAAACAAATGCTATTAAAACGGAGTGGCCTCTATGTGATCTTTTCAGCTAGAACAACAGCCACTCTTTTAGGAATTTGTCTGTAGGAATTTGTGCCCATTTAGTCAAAAGACGGCAGCATTTGTTTGGCAGGGCACTGACGTTGGTCAAGAAAGCCTCAGTTAATGTTCCAGTTCATTCCAGAGCTGTTGAGTGGTTCTGAGGTCAGGGCTCTGTGCAGGACACTGGAGTTTCTTTAAACCGAGCTTTTCTTCATGTCTTTATAGAGCTGGAACAGGAGAGGGCCTTCCCTAAACTGTTGCTGCAAAGTTAAAAGCATAAAATAGTGAAATTGTGTGTTACAGAATGCATTGAATGGCGTGTAGTGGGTGAAACACAGAGCTAGGTTCATTAATGCAGAAATTCATCTAGTCAGTCATTAAACACCCACACATGCACATTCTTGCGTGGGATTTGAACACAGCCTCACCCTGTGAAATATTTACGATTCACCTGGGTCGGAGGAATGAGGACAGAGATGTGAAGCTAGACGGAGCATGAAACGTGATCATCTAAAAACAAGCAAGACCTGTAGAGTGATTAACGACTACAAGCATCACTGTCATTTCTATTTAATCTGAACCAAAAGGGAAAGTGACAGATATTTGTGAGGTTGGTGATGTTTGCTGGGTCTTAACTGTGATACCGACCTAGCTGGGCGTCCCACAGGCACGACTGGCCGTGTCTATGAAAGGAAAGTACATACAGAGAACCTCGTCTTCCATACAGAGCCAATCACGTACCAAGAGACACGCTATGCTCTATTTACATTAACATTTTAAAACACATTATTTTTAACAACTGAAGGTTAAGTATCTTGCTCAGGTGGTGGTGGGGCTTGAACCAGCAACCTTCTGACTACTACTCCAGTACCTTAACCACTGAGCTACGATTTCTCCCTCCAATATGCTCAATCTGAATCTCCCATTCCACTTGTGTCAGCGCCTTGATCATATCGCAGCAAGAACCCCTATCCGACCTTCCTTCCCTCAGAGAGGGGGTATTGTGTCTGCAGGACGCCCGACCAGGTCGATAGCACCACTGAGATTCAAACTCGAGAGCTCAAGCACTCTGCAGTAGTCAGCGGGCTTTTATATTAAAGTTACTTTTTTCAGAAGGCCTTACACGCTCCCTTTGACGCCCTTCTTATTCGGCTGTACTTTGGTGGATTCACGCATGGGGCCAGTCTTGCACAGTCACACACTGATCATCACGCTCCACTTCTGTTCAGGCACCTCAGGCTACTAACCAGGGTCCTTACACAAAGTTGAAGACTCAGCTTTCTTTTTAGTCTAGTCTTTTCCCATCCAGCCTGCAAGGGGCGCCCAGCCGACTGGGAGCAGAGCTGAGATTCGAACTACACATTTACTTTTTTTTAATGCACCTTCTCCCATTTTCCTCACGATTTAGCACACTCAATTTGTCTTTCGCTGCTGAGGGATACCCGAATGCATCTGAGGAGAGCATGTCGCTGCCCACGCCTCTTTTGACACATGGACGGCCCTCCTCTTCTCGCCCCTGCTTTCTGCACAGGCGTCTCTTCCTCCAATCAGGGTCCTTACACAGCGTATAAGACCCCACCAACACATAGTCCGGCCCCCACCCTGCAGATACGGTGGCCAATTAGTATCTGCTGCAGGCACTGCCAATTATGCCCGCCAGATGGCGTCCAGCCAGATGGAGTTCAGAAAATCGGCGCTGGTGTGCTACCACCTGGGCACCCCTACATTTACATTTTTGGCATTTAGCGGCCACTTATTATCCCGTACTGTGACAATGCACTGTCCAAGCAATTGAGAATTAAGGGCCTTGTTAAAGGGCCCAACAGTGAACCATATATAGAAAAAGCCTTCCCAAAAGAGTAAAAGCTGTGGTGCCATCATATTAATGCCCGTGGTTTTGGAATCAGGTGTCTAACAGGCTCATTGTAAGGCGTCCAGATACTTTTGGCCATGTAGTGTATATAATTTTGTCACTTGTGTGTAAGCACTTGGGGAAAGTTGTAACACTGGAGTTCATTTGTGGAGATTTATTGCCTCTCCTGCAGCTTTTAAAAGATTATGTAAGAAAGTGACTTTTGTTCCGTGGCACTCAGCTCTGTTTCCATCCTGCCAGCCGGGGCGACACCCAACTAAATGTCAAGCGGCGAGAAAGAACATTCGCGTCCGTGTCTGGCACCGGCTAGATGTTAAGAGCTCATCTGTCACCGGGATGGACGTGAGATTCGGTTTAAAATACACACAGATACACAGAGATCCAGATCACAGGAGGGACGGAGGTTAGGACGTTCACACACTTTCTGTCCTGCAGCTTCGGGGACATTCAGTGACCACACGGATTCTGCTTGTTTTTCTATGTAATTCTGATTTTCTGTGGTCGACAGTTTTACATTCTTTACATTTCTTCTGCTGTACTCATACACTGTCATTCTGACGTTCCTCTGTTTATTTATGTACAATTTAAATCAAAAAGTATGTGGACACCCGACCATAAGCTTTTTGGACATCCTATATACTATATATAACTCCGTAATCAAATACAAAATATTTTTGTTTATATTTGATGTATTTTCCTCCAAAAGAATGTGTCACTGATGCTAAATGGAATGTTTTATGTAACGGTATTTACTTTTACATGTTGGTTGGAAGCGGAGAGGTTGGGAGGAGTAGTAATTGGTCGTGTCTGAGAGACTGAGAGTTCTGATTTAGCTCCATCTGATTTCCACCAGTTTGGACACTCAAAGAAGCTTTAAGGGGAAGAAGATGTTCATGTGATGATGATGTGAAAGCAGCACAGCATCAGTGGCTACGCACACAACTAAAAACATATATATATACTTCTACACTCACTGTCCATTTTATCAGCTCCACTTACCATATAGAAGCACTTTGTAGTTCTACAATTACTGACTGTAGTCCATCTGTTTCTTTGCATACTTTTTTAACCTGCTTTCATGCTGTTCTTTAATGGTCAGGCCTCTGCCAGGACCACCACAGAGCAGGTATTATTTAGGTGGTGGATCATTCTCAGCACTGCAGTGACACTGACATGGTGGTGGTGTGTTAGTGTGTGTTGTGCTGGTATGAGTGGATCAGACACAGCAGCGCTGCTGGAGTTTTTAAATACCGTGTCCACTCACTGTCCACTCTATTAGAAACTCCTACCTAGTTGGTCCACCTTGTAGATGTAAAGTCAGAGACGATCGCTCATCTATTGCTGCTGTTTGAGTTGGTCATCACTGTTGGTTGGATAGTTTTGGTTGGTGGACTATTCTCAGTTCAGCAGTGACAGTGAGGTGCATCTTATCCACTCATACCAGCACAACACACACTAACACACCACCACCATGTCAGTGTCATTGCAGTGCTGAGAATGATCCACCACCTAAATAATACCTGCTCTGTGGTGGTCCTGTGGGGGTCCTGACCATTGAAGAACAGGATGAAAGGGGGCTAACAAAGCATGCAGAGAAACAGATGGACTACAGTCAGTAATTGTAGAGCTACAAAGTGCTTCTATATGGTAAGTGGAGCTGATAAAATGGACAGTGAGTGTAGAAACAAGGAGGTGGTTTTAATATGCCCTCATATCACGTTTCTAAACAAGGTTTGTTTCTGTTTACTCAGAAGAGCATTTGTGAGGTCAGGCATCTTGTTAATGTTAGAACAAGAAGATCTTGGCTTACGATAAAGATTCCAGTTCATCCCAAAGCTGTTAAATAGGGTCGAGGTCAAGGCTCTGAGCAGAACACTGGAGCTCTTCTAAATAAAACCTTCCAAACCGTGTCCTCATAAAAGCATATAATTACATTCTAATAGTTAAACTCATTAAACAGAAGCGGTGTCCACATACTTTTGACCAAAAGGCTGAAATGAAAAAGAACTGGAAGGAAACACACAGATACAGAATGTGTTTTGTTTACACGTGCTTCACAGCTGTAATTATTACGTTTACATGAACTTGTCAGACACATTTATCTGAAGCAGGTGCTGCAGAGTCCAGTCCAAACACAGAGCTCTTAAACTCCTCACTGACACGAGCACAGCAGGATGAACTTTCCATCAACAGACTGAGGAAAACAGAAGTTCTAATATTATTTGTAATTAATTATGTGGAATTAATTTGATCTGTGAGATGATGTACCAGTGTTGGATGTGCCAGTATGATCCCAACATGATTGCTCCTGCAGACACTGATTTCTTTCAATTTTCCTCCAATCTAGTCGTATCTAATTACCCGTTTGCATTTTGTTCATCCACCAGACGAGTTTATATGGGGCTCAGTCGGACATCTCATATTATAAACAAACAGTATTAAAATAGAGTGACCTTTATGTAATCCTTTCAGCTAGAACAACAGCTGCTCTTCTGAGAAGGCTTCTCACAAGACTTTGGAGTATGCCTGTGGGATTTTGTACCTGTTCAGTCAAAAGATGACAGCATTAGTATGGCTGGGCGTCGATGTTAATGTTCCAGTTCATTCCAGAGCTGTTGAGTGAGGTGGGGTCAGGACACTAAGCAGGACACTGGAATTTCTGTAAACTGAGATTTTCTTCATGTCTTTATAGAGCACAGTCATGCTGGAATAGGACAGGACCTTCCCTAAACTGTTGCTGCAAAGTTGGAAGCACATCATTTCTTTTATATAACTGATTTACTACACCTCGTTAGCAATCGTTATGGCTGGAACACATGAATTCAGTCATTAGAAGTGGCGTCCCAGTACTTTTGTTCATGTAGTGTAATTGTCCAGATAATAACAGGGGCAGTTTGAAGGGGGCAGTTCAGTGGCGTAACTACAGGGGGGGGGGCAGGGGGGGAAGGGGGGATAGGTGCACTGGGGCCCAAGGCAGGGGGGGCACTCCACTACTTGAACTCAACCACCCACCTCACTGCCCCCCCCATTGGCTGCACCTATTATGCATGTATTATGGCAAGCCAAACCGGAAATATATAGCAAACACTGCAATATATATGGAACATTTTTTTTTTTGCACTGGGGTCCATTGAGCTCCTATTTATGCCACTGGGGCAGTTACTTGTTTAATACCTCCTGTTATGTTTCCTTTGAAATGCCACTACACCTGAACTTCCTACCTGACGCTTACAAGACCATAGCAGGGTAAAAAAATGCGATGCGACTTTAAGCTGAGCGATCTTCTCCAGAACGTTCTGGAAGCATGTGGCCGATCGTCAGAGTTCCCAGGATCAACAACAACAGACCTCAGGACAGGACACAGACCTCAACAAATCACTTTTACATCCGTCTGACGCCGTACATCAGCGAGACGCTCCGGTGAAGAGTCTTTACTGAAAAAGGAAGCACACAGAGAGACGCAGTTCTGAACGTGTAGACGTGAAGAATGAAACAGAACCGTAATTCAAAAGTTGGGGTTTGACCCAGTGTGACCCAGTGGGGATTTAATACTGTGCGCTCACTGGCCAGATTATTAGGAAAAGCACAGTAATACTAGGGTAGGACCAGAATGCAAATTATACAGTGACATATGGGGGGGTGAACTTTATATTCTTATCATATACAGTATATATATATATATTAGGGATGCATCAATACAATTTTTTCCCAACCGAGTACAAGTACATGTATTTTTGTACTTGCCGATACCGATACCAATACCTATTTAGAATACCGTTTTTTTTTTTACAAAAACACATGTGAGAAGTGACGAGAAGTTTAATGATACCACGTCCAAAAATGCACGTCAACAAGTAGCGAGCGATCAAAGTGTTTGTGCGCTGATGTGATGAAATCAAGGAGGAAAAATAAATGAATCTGAGTGGATTTGGCAACACGAGCAGCATGGATTGTTCTGTAGTGAGTTGGAGGTTAATAAATATTTTAGCAGTGTTGGTGTTTTGTTGTTATGTTTTGTAGAGAACGATCAGGTCAGAAATACTGTAAAACGTGTGTGCTGATGTATTCTGATATAAACTATATTATCCCCCTGTCCCACCTGTTTACACTCCTCTCCTGCGTTTCCCCTCACACCGTATCCTGCGTTCTCATTGGCTGTTCTACATGTCACTCATTCCCAGTCGCACATCTCAGATCAGATATTTGACGTGCTAGAAAACTCGATCCGGTCGCCGAGTGCTCGGTGAGCCGGTCGGATCGAGTTGTTGGATAGTTCACACTTAGCGATCGAGAGCCGAGTTTTGATCACCGAGCGAACGCCGAGTTGCTCCCAAGCCGGCTAATCTAGCGTCGACCAGCCGCCGAGCGTAAATCAGGGCAAAAATCGTGTAGTGTGAACCAGGCATAACGCAGCAACGTGCACTAGGCACACGGTGTCGGATGTTTAGTATCGGAGCCTCGTTTGCGAGTACGAGTTAATGAGCGCGGTATCGGGCAAATACCCGATACCAGTATCGGTACTCATGCATCTCTAATATATATATATATATCAGCCTCAACATCAAAATCAATTATATAAATAAAATTATATGCTTCTAATTTTGCAGCAACAGTTTAGGGAAGGTCATTTCCTGTTCCACCATGACTGTGCTCTATAAAGACAAGAAGAAAAGCTCCAGTATCTTGCACAGAGCTCTGACCTCAGCCCCACTCAACAGTTAACCGCTAGTAAACTACCTTAAAATTTTTACAGGTAGACATGAGTGGGATTTCAGTATGAGGGTCCTGATTTGCATTGCTATATACCCAAATATTTATTAAGCTGTAAACCCAACCTATGAAAATGTGCCATGATCAGATCTGAGTTTGAATCTCAGCTGTGCTATCGACTGGTTGGACGTACACACAGACTTGATTGGCTGTGTCTTAAGGAGGTGGGGATGGAACGGGTTCCTCATCACTGCTGCAGTTCCGTTGGGGCTTCTGCTGGCTAGTGGAGGCCCCTGAAAGGGGTTGACTCATGGATGGTAATGCGTGACTCTCCGTATGCAATACTGCTCTCTGTAAGACTCTATCTTTGGCAGGTTAAAAGAAGAAGTCAATGACTGCAGGTGTGTCGGAGGGGGAATGTGATGGTATACGGTTCTACTTGTTTAGGGTGGAGTACTGCAGCAGCCTATTTCTCATAATTAAGGAATTGGTTATGACTAAAAAGGTGGGGGAGGATATATATTTGAATATTATGATTTGATTAATTTGATAAGAAGGAGTCCTGACCTCAACTTTGCTTAACACCTTTGGGATGAATTGGAACAGACACAGTTCAAAATCTTGTAGAAAGCCTTCTAAGAAAGTACAACAATTCATGCATACAGGTGGATCAACAGACACAATTGGCCCTGTCTGAGGAAGGGAAGGAGTGGGAACAGCGACTCCTGCTGTTCGGTTGAGGCGACGACATGAGTGGTGGAGGTATAGACAGAGCACAGCGTGTTCATCCGAATGTATAATAAACTACAGCTGTTTAATAAAAAGTAGCGGTCAGTGGTTTCATTTGTGTCAGAGGGGACGTGTACAAACCTGCAGCCTTTCTCGGCCAGCATGGGTAGAGAAATTGCAATGGAGAATTGGAAATGACTAAATTGTGTATAATTATCTGATTTGTGTGTGTGTGTGTGTGTGTGTGTGCAGCTTGCATCAAAGATGAGCGACGGGTTCGAGTGTGAGAACTGTAAGGAGTCGCTGTATGGGAGAAAGTACATCAAGGTGGACGAGGTCCCTCACTGCGTCCCCTGCTACGATCGCCTCTTCGCAAACATCTGCCAGGGCTGCAAGGAGCTCATTGGACACAATTCTCAGGTGGGCACACGTGTGTGGGTGTGTGTGTGTGTGTGTTGCCACAGAATGCCTGGTGGGGCACAATAAACTCTGTACGGGCGCTGACTGTCCCATCGGGCAGAATTTGACTGGTCAGTGAAACTACACACAAAACGACTAGCTCAGTGAATCCAGGCGCCTCTATCCAAAGCGACTTACAGTACTGGGACAGTATACAGTCTGAGCAATTGAGGTTTAAGGACCTTGCCTAAGGGGCCAACAGCAGCAACCTGGCAGTGGTGGGGCTTGAACCAGTGACCCTCTGATTACTAGTTCAGTACCTTAACCACTAGGTCACAACTGCCTACTGCCTACCGATAATTGTGGTCTGACACTGTAACAACATGCACCTTTAATAACAACCACGCCTTTAATAATGTAAACACTCACCAGTGACAGTCAGTGATTGAAAAGAAAAGACACATCACCATTTTTCATCTGGGCAAAACGTGTCCATAATTTTTCTGCTGAGATCCATCAATCCATAACTGATTTCATTCAAATTTAGCTTGTATTAAACTGTTGCCTTGATTGGTTATAGTGGGTGGCACAGTGGTCAGTGGGTAGCACCGTCGCCTTACAGCAAGAAGGTCCTGGGTTAGATTCCCAGTTAAATCGGTCCGGGTCCTTTCTGTATGGAGTTTGGATGTTCTCCTTGTGTCTGTGAGGCTTTCCTCCGGGAGCTCCGGTTTCCTCCCTCAGTGCAGTAGGGTTAATTGGAGATACTAGAAGTTAAAAAGTTTGTGTGTGTGTGTGTGTTTACCCTGTGATGGACTGGTGACCTGCCCGGGGTGTCTCCTGCCTTTCACCCACTGAATTGGACCCACTGCGACCCTTAATTGGATAAAGCAGTGGTACAACAGACAATGAATGAACGAATGAATTGTTGACTTGATTCATTGTATTGCTTTGCTGTTAGTACAGATTAGGCTATTAGGCTAACTAAACTGTGATGACTGTGGCTAACTGTGTAGCAGCGCAGATATTATTTATATTGGCTGCTGTTGTCATGGGGCCAACACGATTGTGCCCCACATTTCATTTCACATGCTCACTTGATTATACTGAATTCATGTGATCACTTTTGAGACGATCCCTAACTTGCCACACAAACAGCAAATATCAAACGTCAAACTTTACATTGGTTGCCACCAAACGATGACCACTAGGAAAAGTTCCGGCCTTTACATAACAGGTACAGGAGGGGTTTTGGAATGGATCGGTCATATGTAATAAAAGTGCAACAATAGGCTTCTCTTGCTGTGAGGTGACAGTGCTACCCACTACACCACCATGTCGCCCTATGGCTGAAAGACCAGAACTCAATAATCAGTAGGCGTGTCCACATACTTTTGGCCATATAGTGAACCTTAAGTAATCCAGACAAATTTCCTCTCAGCATGAGCATTGGGTGGCAGTATATTGTCCAGGGGTTTTGGAATAGGATGTCCAAAGATCTCACGGTCAGTTGTCCACATTATTTTTGACATATAGTGGATTTATGGGACTGAAAACCACGTTCACTTCATTTAATGGAACAACTCTAAACCCTAACATAGCTTGAGCTGGTACGACTGGCTGCTGGATCAAATCATTGAGTCACACAAGCGTCTATAAACTTCTGACTTTAATGGCGCTCCCGCTGTGTTTCTTTACAGGAGTTGTACTATGATGACCATCACTACCACGAGGAGTGTTTCCGCTGCTCTCACTGCAGTCGCTCTCTGGCTAATGAAACGTTCACCTGCCAGGATGAAGCTCTGCTGTGCCAGGACTGCTTCTCCACCCAGTTCTCCGCCACGTGTGTGTCCTGCAACAAGACCTTCATGCCAGGTATCTAATGACCACCTCAGCCTTTAGCATCCAGACTAGTGTCCTACATTCAGTTTTATTTCTTTTATCTATTTTATTGTTAGTCTTTTTGCTTTTCCCCTCATAATTTTGTATTTCCTTTGATTTTTTTTATCTGCCTGCAAAGCAGATTAATTAAAGCATTAAATACACTATATGGACAAAAGTATTTAGACACCTGACAAGCTTGTCGGACATCCCAATAAAAGACAAATGCTTTTAAATCAGAGGACCTGAGTGGGCTCCTGACCAGTAAGGTTTGCAACATTGATGAGTTTTGATATGAATACCATGATAGCCGGTTCTGTAGGCCAGTGTTTCTCCACCTTAACCTTTGCAGCCTCCAAAAAGGGCTGAAGGAGCCAGATCAGAATCAGAATCACTTTATTTCGCCAGGTATGTTACACATACGAGGAATTTGCTTTGGTGATACACACAATAGTACACATACTATTATACTATTATATACAGTCTATAATTTTTATGGAAGGTTTATTTTAACAGAGAGAGACAGAATATCAACAAAAAATCCAGAAAAAAAACATTAAATAAAAGTTATAAATTAATTTGTATTTAATTAAGGGAAATAAGTATTTGATCCCCTACCAACCAGCAAGAATTCTGACCCCCACAGACCGGTTATGTGCCCATGAGGCACACAAATTAGTCCTGTCCCTGTATAAAAGATTCCTGTCACAGAATCAGTTTCTTCTGTTCAAATCTCTCGACCACCATGGGCAAGACCAAAGAGCTATCAAAGGACGTCAGGGACAAGATTGTAGACCTGCACAAGGCTGGAATGGGCTACAAGACCATCAGCAAGAAGCTTGGTGAGAAAGAGACCACTGTTGGTGCGATCATTCGAAAATGGAAGAAATACAAGATCACAGTCAATCACCCTCACTCTGGAGCTCCATGCAAGATCTCACCTGGTGGGGTAAGAATGATTCTGAGAAAGGTGAGGTCAGCCCAGAATTACACGGGAGGAGCTTGTCAATGATCTCAAGGGAGCTGTTAATTACAAATTAATTCATAACTTTTATTTAATGTTTTTTTTCTGGATTTTTTGTTGATATTCTGTCTCTCTCTGTTAAAATAAACCTTCCATAAAAATTATAGACTGTTCAAGTCTTTGTAAGGGGGTAAACTTACAAAATCAGCAGGGGATCAAATACTTATTTTCCTCACTGTATACTACTATTATACTATTATACACATACTATACTACTGTATTTCATACTGTAAATTGTTATTTAATTTTTATTTTTTATTTTTATTGCTTGTTTTTATAGTTAGTGAATGTTATATGTTGTATGTATGCAAGAAGTTGTTGTCTGATGATGATCTATCTATCTATCTATCTATCTATCTATCTATCTATCTATCTATCTATCTATCTATCTATCTATCTATATATAATAGTCCACATATTAGTACACACAATACACATAATAGTACAGATAATTACACATGTATGCCATGTAACATATAACATATTTAACGTTAGGTAACGATGTTAGGTATTCCTGCTGTAGACTATGCCAGTTCTGAGTGTGACTGCTTGGTTTCTGAGGAAAGTACTGAATAATAGCTCAGAGTCTAGTTTTGACTTTTTCAGAATGAACACAGCTTTGACGACCCTAATGACTTTTGGCACGTGACCTGATAAGATGGAGCCTGACCATGTATGATGTATGCGGTGGTGATGGCGTCCAGTGATGGGGACAAGTGAAGGGATTGTTGGGAAATACTCTGCAAATTTTAAGCCAAACAAATTGAACAATACACACTTTGTTTTTGTAACAAAGGCCAGATGGTCTTGGTGTTCCTTATGTTTTTTTTGGGTCACATAGAGACTCTTGCCACCAATAAAGTTGGAAACCATTATGGGGGAACATAGAAGGGGAACACTGTTGTAAGAAACAATACTAGTGGATAGTGAAAGTCATTTGCCGTCTGCATGAGTAGAAACAACCCGATGACAGCATTTTTATGAATGTGTGTGTTGCTGAGAACCGGGTCACATGATCCATGGACAACCCAACCTCAACTGCATTGTCTGCACTATGATGTTTTCTTGAGAGACCCTTGATCTCCAGAATCGTCTGTATTTTCCAGCTACTGCAGTTTTGTGAAGATGCAAATTGGTAGCCAGACTTGTTGGGTTCCTTGAGCTGGTTCTGGATGAAAAATGACCACTTGTAGAAGTGGTGATAGACTATTGCGCCATCCAAGCGCCCATCCTTTCTTTTAAATAACTGATTTCACACACCTGTCTGCACTGGGTGTACACCTGAATCTGTACAGGTATCATGAAGATCCTGAATTAAATGTCTCTTTATGGCTCCGTATTAGTATATCTGTACTTTAAAGCAAAGCCGTAATGGAATGAACAAACCGTCTGTCACCTCCCTGTGACGCTTCTGTCTGAGAGGTGTTGGGGTTACGAGAGTTCATCAGTGAGAGAGAAGGTGGAGCTGGTGTAATGATTTACTCCAGTACTGATGAGACTGGTGTGATAAGGACCAGACTGACTTGAAGCTCTGATCCACCCACGGGGTTTCGAATTAATTCCAGCTGTCACCAACAGAAGTGACGTCTGTCATCAGATGAGGAACTGTCTGGATTTACCCGGGGCGAGAAGTAGTAAAACATGTCGTCTTTTACACCTTCAGAAGCAGCTGATGATTCCACATGATTACGAAATTATGAGTTTTACTCCAGTCAACAATTTATTACTTACAACCCACGTAACAGGACATGATGTTTATAACATCCATCAACACGGTGTGTCATGTAGCTGACTAACTGTCTGAGTCTCTCTGTACACGCCTCTCCTTTTTCTTTTCTTTTTCTTTTTTTCCCTTTTTTATTCTTTACTCATTATTTCTTTTATTGTTTTTTTGCATTTATTATTTCTTTCTTTGGCATTTTATTTTACTTTCTTTTGTTTCTTTTTTCTTTCTTTATTTCTTCTTTATTTTTCTTTCTTTTATTTATTATTTCTTTCTATTTTTCTATTTTTTTCCTCTTGTTTTTTTTTTCCTTTCTTTCTAGTTTTTCTGTTTTCTTTTCTCTTTTTTGACACTTTCTTCTGGCACATTCCAATTGTTCCTTGTTTTTGCTTCTCTCTGGAAACTTTTTAGGTTTTCTTTCATTCTTTCTTGTTCTTTTCCTTCTTTCCTTTATTACAGTTTTCACCCTTGTCTTACTCTTTCAAAACTTTCTATTTTTTTCTTTTTTCTTTACTTTTCTTCTTTTTTTTAATTTATTATTTCTTCTATTTTTCTTTTTTCCTCTGTAGTTTTTTTTTTCCTTTCTTTCTAGTTTTTCCGTTTTCTTTTCTCTTTTTTGACACTTTCTTCTGGCACATTCCAATTGTTCCTTGTTTTTCTTTCTCTCTTGAAACTTTTTAGGTTTTCTTTCTTTCTTTTTTTCCCTTCCTTCCTTCATTACAGTTTTCACCTTTTTCTTTCTTTCTTTTTTCTTGTGCCTATGATTGAGTTAAAAATTTTTGCTATTACCCTCATTTTACTATATTTATTTTAGTCTTGTTTTAATTTCATATTCTCTAAATTGTAGGGTATATTTTACTATATTTTCTTTTAGTTTTTCATGTTCTTAATTTTTTATCTCTCTTGTTTGAATATCATGTCTTAATTGTAACTAAATGTTTGCAAGAAGTCTTTCTGAGGTTCTAGATCTCAGGAATGTTTTAATGCTTTTAATTAATTTTTTTTCCTTATGTAAAGCACTTTGAATTGCCAATGTGTATGAAAGGTGCTATACAAATAAACTTGCCTTGCCTTTTTCTTTCTTTTTTTCTTTCTTTTTCTTTGTGTTTTTCATTTTGTTTTCTTTTTGTTTCTTAATTTCTTCTTTATGTTTCTTTCTTTCTTTCTTTCATTTATTATTTATTTCATTTATTATTTTCCTTTTTTCCATTTTCTTTTCTTTTTTGACACTTTCTTTTGGCACATTCAAATTTTTTCTTCTTTTTCTTTCTCTTGACACTTTTCAGATTTTCTCTTTTTTTTCCCTTCCTTCCTTCCTTCCTTCCTTCCTTCCTTCCTTCCTTCCTTCCTTCCTTCCTTCCTTCCTTCCTTCTAGTTTTCACCCTTTTCTTTCTCTTTTGACACCTTCTTTTTTCCTGTTCTTTCTAGTATTTTTTCCTTTTTTCTTGACATTTTCTATTTCTTTCTTTCGTTTTATCCTTTTCTTACTATTTCTTTCGTTCTGTGACACTTTGTAGTTTTTTCCTTGAGTTTTTTTTAAATGTTTAGCTTTACTGATTGCTAACACATTTCCACAGACACACTACAAAATCTTATGGAAAGACTTATCAAGGAAGTAAAGGCTCTTTAGGGTCCATCTCCGTATTATCGCTGCTGGTTTTGAAGTGCTGTTGGATAGTGCCATGTCACCTTGCTGTACTCAAGAGCCCAGTTATTGGTTTATTTTTTTATTTACCCCTAATTTAATAACCAATAACAGAAAATTAAAATAATTTTAGCAAAGATCATTTCGTAACATGGTGACTTCATTATTTTGTTTGATATTTAACTGAACTGTATGTGCCTCTGTGTCTCAGGTTCCAGGAAGTTGGACTATAATGGCTCTACCTGGCATGAGGAGTGTTTTGTGTGTTGCGTGTGTAAGCAGTCTCTGGGTTCTCAAGCGTTTATTCCTGATAAGGACGAATATTACTGTGTCACCTGCTACGAGAATCGATTCGCTCCTCGCTGCAGCCACTGCAAACAGGTCAGATATCCGTCACGGTGTCTATATAAGAACCTGCCATCGTATATTAAATTACAATCATTAACACTGAATTCATAGTCATGTTAATAGAAGCAGTTTGGGTGTGTGTCCAGCGTAGCCTCAGATTCCTTTTCTTGGCTGACGACAACAATTTTCGCCTGTTGTGACCTTTTGTAATGTTTTGGTACTTGGTGTTGTTACAGATCCTGCTGCAGGGGGGCGTGATGTACCAGGACGAGCCCTGGCACAGGGAGTGCTTCCTGTGTACGGGATGTAAGACACAGCTGGCCGGTCAGCCCTTCACCTCTCAGGGAGACAAACCCTACTGCGTCAAGTGTTTCAGCAACCTTTACGCCCAGAAATGTGCTGCCTGCAACAAGCCCATCACAGGTCAGTGTACATGTGTGTGTGTAGGAGTGTGTGTGTGTGTGTGTGTGTGTGTGTGTGTGTGTATGAGTGTGCACAGGGGTGATATACAGGAGTCTTCCACTGGTTCAGGAAGGAGATATGGAAAGGGGTAGGGGGTATAGACTCAAGTGGCAATAACTACAAGGAACACTTGTACACGTGTGTGTCTATGAGTGTGTGTGTGCATGAGTGTGTACATGAGCGCTGTAATAGGATGATATACAGGAGTCTTCCACTGGTTCAGGAAGGAGATGTGGAAAGGGGTAGGGGGTATAGACTCCTATAGAAGTGGCAATTAGTACGAGGAACACTTGATAGGCTCTCCTCACCCAAAGTCACAGTAGGCATATAACACAGTTGCTCAAAGGTCAACAATAATAAAAAATTATTGTATTTTTTATACAGTATTTGCTTTAAAATTAAACATCATACAGATATAAATCATTGATTGCATCAATACCATGAACCATAGATCCATTCAGCGAAAAACAAGCTTCAGCATCCTTCCTCTTGATGATACCTCAATCACCCCATCTTTTATTGTGCTCTATTTGACTCCTGTCTCATTTTTGCTTTACATACTATTGCATATACGTATATCCTCTTGCGACCCTGCGTCCTCATATGCGGACATTACATTTCTGCTTCTCTGCACCATGATATTTAATTTTTTTAAACGTTGACCCTTTGGCCTCATATGAAGACACTGCCCATACCATCTAGTGGTCAGATGACAAAATTACACTCAATTGATTGAAAACAAGATGGCGGGAATCCTAGTAAAAAGTTTCTACAGCCAGTCCAGACAGAAACATGGGCCAGGTAAAAATTTGAATCGAATTTTATGTTCAAAACTAGTTTATTTATGTACAATAACATCTCTAGCTTCATATGGCATGCATTTTTGACATATTTTTGCAATAATAGGAAGCTACAACATCCGTAAAAATGAAGTACTCGTTTGAGGACATTGGGACTACATTACGTCAATGGTTGTGCTTCATTTTATCATTACAGGGAGAGTTTGAATGTCAAAAGTAGAACAATTGCTCAATGCAAACTACTGCTTTCTGATAATTTCTACACAGCTATGTTCAGGTATTGAAATGAACAGTTTTAACTCAATCTGTAACTGTTTTGCAGCATTTTAGAAGGGGTAACAGTTTCCAAAACAAATTTGCACTATTGTATAGCCATGTTTAGACAAAGTTTAGTTTTTATGCTTGTTAGGTCCTACTAATCCCAAACAGCTAGGAGAAATTAAAAATGCACACCAAGCAAAAGTCCGGGTCTCAGGAGGATATTGCTAGAGTCCAGTCTATGCTCATCCAAAACTCTGCTGCCTAATTTTAGTGGAGTCTTACTATCCTCTAAGAAGTCTGCAAACATCCCTCCTGTCCTTCATCAGTTACATTGGCTTCCAGTCACAGATCGTCTCAGTAATAGCTCAGTGGGCAGTAATAGCTTAGTGATTAAGGTACTGGACTATCAGTCAGAAGGTTGCCGGTTCCAACCCCACCACTGCCAAGTTGCCACTGTTGGACCCCTGGGCAAGACCCTTAACCCTCAATTGCTCAAAATCCTGTTCAATCATAACTGTAAGTCGCTTTGGATAAAAGCGTCTGGTAAGTGCCGGAAATGTAAATGTAAATGTCTCCAGCTACAAAATCCTGTTGTTACCATATAAACCTAGCACGGACTCGCCCCTATTTACCTCTCGACATTCTTTCATCCCATCACGCAGTCTACGGTCCTCTGATTCTTCGATTTGGTTGAGTTTTGAATCTGTTTCCCATAGGAATCAATGAGAATTTGAATGAAACTGTTCCAGACCCTCAAAATTATGCATTATAGGTAAAAACACGCGCTGCAACCAGAGCTGGATCTCGAAATACATCGTATTGAATCCAGCTCTGCCTTA
This sequence comes from Trichomycterus rosablanca, assembly GCF_030014385.1. Taxonomy (NCBI): domain Eukaryota; kingdom Metazoa; phylum Chordata; class Actinopteri; order Siluriformes; family Trichomycteridae; genus Trichomycterus; species Trichomycterus rosablanca. The sequence continues at coordinate 13,213,295 of NC_085988.1, forward strand.
CCGGTCGAGGCTGGGCGGCTATATGAACAACGATTGGCCTGTTGTTCAGATAGGGGGCGGGACTTAGGGCCGGAGGGGTACTCTCTCTCAAACTGATGCAATTACGCCCTCTGCTGGCTGGTTGGTGGCGCCTGCATGGAGATGGGAAAGAGTGCGGCGGAGTGTGTGATCCTCCGTGCGCAGTACTCTGCCGCGCTGCACTTGTCAAGTGTAGGTGATAAAGACGGTCGATTGCTGTGCACGTGTCGGAGGAGGCGTGGAGCAGCCTCGTCAGCCCCAATCAGGAGCGGGGACCAGCATTAGTGAGAGGATGACTGATGGGACGAAATTGGATGTGCTAAAGTGGGAGAAAAAGGGGTAAAAATGATAAAAATAATTCTTTGCTCCCATGGTGGCTTATTTTTTAAATATTTATTTCTTTATGCATTTTCTTCCTTTTTCTCCCTTTTTAGCGCGTCCAATTGCCCGATTGCGTCATGCTTCCTCTTCACCAATGCCGATCCCTGCTTTGATTGAGGAGAACGAAGCTAACCCATGCCCCCTCCGACACGTAGGCAGCAGCCGTATGCACCTTATCACCTGCACTTTGACGAGTGAAGTGCAGCTCAGCATTGTGTACAGAGACACACCCTGAGAGGACTCTTTTCTCATCTCTGTGCAGGCGCCATCAATCAGCCAGCAGAGGTCGTAATTGCACCAGTCATGGGAGAGAGAGACCCCATCCGGCTTAGTCCCGCCCATATGAACAACAGGCCAAAACAGGCAGTGCTGAGATTCGATACGATGTATTCGAGATCCAGCTCTGGTTCCAGCGTGTGTTTTTACCGCTGCACCACCTGTGCGGTCCCATGGTGGCTTATTTAATAAGAATATTTTATTTATTTATGCATTTTTCTCCCGATTTAGCATAGTCTATTTGTCTTCCACTGCTGTGGATCCCTGATTGCATTCGAGGAGGGTATATTGGTGCTCACGTGCCCTCCAGCGCGTGCGCAGTCCTAGATGACCCCTTCTTTACTCCCGTGCTACTGCACGGGTGCCTCGGTCTGCTGACCAGGGTCCCTGCACATCGTCAGCTTAGTCCGGTCATTTTCCCACCCACACAGACACGGTGGCCAATTTGTTTCTACTGCAGGCACTGCCAATTGTGCCCACTAGATGATGCCCAGCCGACCGGTAGCAGTCTTTTTTGAAGCCATGGCACAGTGTAAATTACATTCTAGAACGTTCTACTCCAGTGTGAACACTGGAACCTGAGTTTTTACAGCGATGAGCTAGCATGTTGAAGGTTTTCGCTATTCTACTCGCTACTTGATGCTTGAATTATTTTCCCGTCTCTTTCAGGTTTCGGTGATGGGAAGTACGTCTCCTTTGAGGAGCGTCAGTGGCATCAGTCGTGCTTTAAGTGCTCTGGATGCTCAGCCTCTCTGGTCGGGGTCGGCTTTTTCCCAGACGGCGCACAGATCCATTGCAAAGACTGCAACAAGTAAAAGACTGAAAGGATCGGATGAGGAAGAGTGATGACTCGTCCAGGCGGAGAATGAAATTTCTGTTACGTTTAATCTGCTTTCGCATGATATTGTGTGTGTGTGTGGGTGTGTGTGTGGGTGGGTGTGTGTGTGTGTGTGTGTGTGTGTGTGTTTTTGACTGATTTTTTTGGAGTGTTTATACCGAGCATAATTATAAATGTGTGTCATCATCATCCTCCCACCCAGTATCACAGATCTAAAAAGATGCAAGTTTTTCACTTTTGGCTGCTCCTGTATTTAGGGGTCGCGAGAGTGAATCAGTCTGGTCCACATACAAGACTTTTTACATGTTTTTACACTAGGCACCCTTCCTGACGTGACCCTCCTTATTGTATCCAGTTGTCATCAGAATTTTTTTTATGTTTGCATTGGAGCACATAAGATTTATTCTCATTTATTCTCATAATGTCGCACAGACACTTTGCATTTGTTACTGTGTTATATCACATGCAGTTCAATAAATATAGTCAACAAGTAGATTTGTGTTGTCATTCTGTCTACACTCTTGGGCAAATATACCAAACCCAATGTAACGAATAGGGCTAGGACGAGACAAGAGGGGCGGACACACACGCAGAGATGTTTAACAAACTGTTTAATAATAACAAAACACAAGAGAGGTTGGAACAAGACAAGACACACTAACACAGGACCTAAGCTAAATGTTAATGCTAATCTAAACATACAAGAATAAAGCTAAAGCTAAACCTGAGCCGAAAGCTAATGCTAAACATCAACCCTACGCTAATGCCAAACATGAATCAGAACAACAGAATCAAACATCTAACACAAGACAAGGACTTCTAAACATGGACAATAGCAAACAAACACGAGCTAACAAACACTAAGCATGAACAAACAAGAGCAGGAACTAGGCAAATCAAAACCAAAATAACATGAGCTTGGAAGCAAACTGACATGGCAAAGGCAAAAGCAAAATAGTCTCCAATTGTCTGATCCACAGGCCTCCTTAAATGCCCTGAACATTTTCCTTAAACAAGGTGCACCTGTGGATCACTAACAGGTGACCTATCACCAATCATGACGAGGGGGCATTGGCTTGTCACTAAAAACAAACATTTCAAAACACGTGTTCCTGGAGAGGTGGGCGTGGCATGTGCACATGAGGTCAAAAAAACATTTGACCACCTTGACGTGTCAGTTTGAATGTTATCTAGTGGTAAATTACACTAGGTCACTACCGATGGGATCCAGGGTTCAAATCCCCAGCATTGCGATTGGCTGGTTGGGCATCTACATACAGACACGAGTCTAAGGATGTTGATATGCCTGAGGCAGACCAACCCACCACAACCATGACCAGGATAAAGATGGTGGAGAATGAAATAAAATCAGATAGCATCACTGTTTCACCAGAGCTTAATCAAAGCAGAAGATTAAACTGCAGAATGTGAGTTTAGTGAAAGAACACTGCTGCTGCACTGAGGGTTCGAATATTCAGCACCTTTAACAACAGCTAGGGAAAAATTCAAAGTTTATTGTGTGTCTGGGTTGTTTATTTCATGCCTTCTATTTTTCCATGTTTTTATAAAAGACTGATGATGGCTTTTGCACCTTTCACTGATACTAGTCTGGATGGGCATGGAGATCTTAGTGTGTACACCGATCAGCCATAACATTAAAACCCCCTCCTTGTTTCTACACTCACTGTCCATTTTATCAGCTCCACTTTCCATATAGAAGCACTTTGTAGTTCTACAAGTACTGACTGTAGTCCATCTGTTTCTCTACATGCTTTGTTAGCCCCCTTTCACCCTGTTCTTCAATGGTCAGGACCCCCACAGGACCACCACAGAGCAGGTATTATTTGGGTGCTGGATCATTCTCAGCACTGCAGTGACACTGACATGGTGGTGGTGTGTTAGTGTGTGTTGTGCTGGTATGAGTGGATCAGACACAGCAGCGCTGCTGGAGTTTTAAACACCTCACAGTCCCTGCTGGACTGAGAATAGTCCACCAACCAAAAACATTCATCCAACAGCGCCCCATGGGCAGTGTCCTGTGACCACTGATGAAGGTCTAGAAGATGACCGACTCAAACAGCAGCAATAGATGAGCGATCGTCTCTGACTTTACATCTACAAGGTGGACCAACTAGGTAGGAGTGTCTAATAGAGTGGACAGTGAGTGGACATGGTATTTAAAAACTCCAGCAGCGCTGCTGTGTCTTATACACTCATACCAGCACAACACACACTAACACACCACCACCATGTCAGTGTCACTGCAGTGCTGAGAATCATCCACCACCTAAATAATACCTGCTCTGTGGTGGTCCTGTGGGGTCCTGACCATTGAAGAACAGTGTAAAAGCAGGTTGAAAAGTATGTAGAGAAACAGATGGACTACAGTCAGTAATTGTAGAACTACAAAGTGCTTCTATATGGTAAGTGGAGCTGATAAAATGGACAGTGAGTGTAGAAACAAGGAGGTGATTTTAATGTTATGGCTGATCGGTGTATTTTAGAAGTAAAATAAAGTTAAAACTGCTTGAACTGTTTAAACTCTTGGTGTTGTTCAGAATAAAACAGATTTAAAACTCACCCCGTCTTCTTTCCCCCGACTCAAAATATTAACGTTACACCTACTGTACATTTCAGGTGTGCTGGGAAAATGAATATTTTACTGAGTTCAGAGGGAGGTGGGTATGTTTAATTTAAAGAAGTATAACAGTCTTCCTATTAGGATTATAAACTGGTGAATGAAATCGACAAAATCTTAGTTTGCACGACACCATGAACGATAGATCATTAATCACTCAAATAAAAAGGAAGTAGAATTGGTATCAGGTAAATCTATTATATATAAAGGTCTGTGGTCCATGATTGTATATTATTTACTCCATCTGGTCCGCAACAAGAAAAGTTTTGACACGCTTGGTTTAGAGGGACAAATGTGTAATAACAGTTTTCAGGTGCCCGGCCGCCTCACCAGATGTTTTACCCTAACAAGGGCACATCAGGACTTGGTGGATGAGACTCTGACACACAGACTCAGTTTAATAGTGATTAACGGATGTGAAGCTCGCGGCTCGCCGCTCTGACCCTTCCAGAAACCTAAAGTGGAAAGTCCTGCAGGTTGGAGACGTTGAAGTGGCACTCGTCAGGGATGACAGGTTGAGGAACGAGCCAGAAATCCTCTGGAGGAGAGGCGGATGCGCAGCTGTGTTGGATCAAGGCTCGTCTTTGCAGTGGAAATATTATGGCAGGGAGTCAGGAGGACCTTAAAAGGTGAAGTTTGATGTCTGCTGCTTGAGGAAAGAGTCCAGTTAAAGGAAAAGTCCACTTCTGAGCTTCATCTGCAAGTGTTATTTCAATTTCATTACATTTAGGACACTGAGCATTCAAAACGACTCAACAGTGGATCCAACAGTGGCAACCTGGAGACCGTCAAACTTCTAGTCTAGCATTTCCATTCCCATCAACCAGTTTATCTTGGTCAGGATCGGGGCAGGTCTGGTTTAGGGTTGCCAATTCCTCACAGGTTTCAACCACCCTTCCTGCTCAGACATAGCCAATTACATTTTCAGCTTTTATACAAAGCGACGTACAGCACTGTGACAGTATAGTGTCTAAGCAAATTGAGGGTTAAGGGCCTTGCTCAAGGACCCAACAGTGGCAACCTGGCAGTGGTGGGGCTTGAACCAGCGACCTTTCGATTACTAGTCTAGTACCTCAACCACTAGGCTACAACTGCCCTGCCACTTATTTATTTTCAAGGCAAATATAAACAAATTTAGAACTTGATTCCTGCAACACACTCCAGAAAAGTCGGGACAGAGGCGTGTTTCCCTGTGTTCCATCAGTTTCTTTATTAATAAGGATTTTTAATGCTTTGAGAACTGAGGTTTTATACTGAGAACTGAGGTCTGAACAGTTTTATAAGTGAATTTTTCTCCGTTCTTGCTCGATACGAGACCTGAGCAGCTCAACAGTCTGTTGTCGTCATCGTCCGATTCTCCTCTTCATGATGCACTGTACATTTTCAACAGGAGACAGATCTGGACTGCAGGCAGGCCAGTCAAGCAGACACAATGGGTGTGTTCGAAAAGCTAGCTCTCTCTCTACATAGGCAGCATTTTACGTCATCCTGTGCGCGCTCCCGAGAAGGAGGCTGTTCGAAATCCTAGATGCCTTAAAATCCTCACTACTGAGGTATCTTATTATTTTAATGTTATTTTGGCTCAAGAACGAGTGAGCGTCTGACGCTGCCTTAGTGATCAAGACAATCCCAGCATTCATGGCTGACGGGGCGGAGAAACGAATGGAGTTATTTTCAAACGTAAATAAAATATTACTGATTTTTAACTTGTATAAACTTGTACCGAGTTTTTTTATTTGCAAGTTCGGGCTTGTCAGGAAATGTAACCGTTATCGGTACATGAAGGGAGATGTTATATTGACGTTAGCGTGCTATACAGTGTATCACAAAAGTGAGTACACCCCTCACATTTCTGCAAATATTTCATTATATCTTTTCATGGGACAACACTATAGAAATAAAACTTGGATATAAGTTAGAGTAGTCAGTGTACAACTTGTATAGCAGTGTAGATTTACTGTCTTCTGAAAATAACTCAACACACAGCCATTAATGTCTAAATAGCTGCAACATAAGTGAGTACACCCCACAGTGAACATGTCCAAATTGTGCCCAAAGTGTCAATATTTTGTGTGACCACCATTATTATCCAGCACTGCCTTAACCCTCCTGGGCATGGAATTCACCAGAGCTGCACAGGTTGCTACTGGAATCCTCTTCCACTCCTCCATGATGACATCACGGAGCTGGTGGATGTTAGACACCTTGAACTCCTCCACCTTCCACTTGAGGATGCGCCACAGGTGCTCAATTGGGTTTAGTCCATCACCTTTACCTTCAGCTTCCTCAGCAAGGCAGTTGTCATCTTGGAGGTTGTGTTTGGGGTCGTTATCCTGTTGGAAAACTGCCATGAGACCCAGTTTTCGAAGGGAGGGGATCATGCTCTGTTTCAGAATGTCACAGTACATGTTGGAATTCATGTTTCCCTCAATGAACTGCAGCTCCCCAGTGCCAGCAACACTCATGCAGCCCAAGACCATGATGCTACCACCACCATGCTTGACTGTAGGCAAGATACAGTTGTCTTGGTACTCCTCACCAGGGCGCCGCCACACATGCTGGACACCATCTGAGCCAAACAAGTTTATCTTGGTCTCGTCAGACCACAGGGCATTCCAGTAATCCATGTTCTTGGACTGCTTGTCTTCAGCAAACTGTTTGCGGGCTTTCTTGTGCGTCAGCTTCCTTCTGGGATGACGACCATGCAGACCGAGTTGATGCAGTGTGCGGCGTATGGTCTGAGCACTGACAGACTGACCTCCCACGTCTTCAACCTCTGCAGCAATGCTGGCAGCACTCATGTGTCTATTTTTTAAAGCCAACCTCTGGATATGACGCCGAACACGTGGACTCAACTTCTTTGGTCGACCCTGGCGAAGCCTGTTCCGAGTGGAACCTGTCATGGAAAACCGCTGTATGACCTTGGCCACCATGCTGTAGCTCAGTTTCAGGGTGTTAGCAATCTTCTTATAGCTTAGGCCATCTTTGTGGAGAGCAACAATTCTATTTCTCACATCCTCAGAGAGTTCTTTGCCATGAGGTGCCATGTTGAATATCCAGTGGCCAGTATGAGAGAATTGTACCCAAAACACCAAATTAAACAGCCCTGCTCCCCATTTACACCTGGGACCTTGACACATGACACCAGGGAGGGACAACGACACATTTGGGCACAATTTGGACATGTTCACTGTGGGGTGTACTCACTTATGTTGCCAGCTATTTAGACATTAATGGCTGTGTGTTGAGTTATTTTCAGAAGACAGTAAATCTACACTGCTATACAAGCTGTACACTGACTACTCTAAGTTATATCCAAGTTTCATGTCTATAGTGTTGTCCCATGAAAAGATATAATGAAATATTTGCAGAAATGTGAGGGGTGTACTCACTTTTGTGATACACTGTACCTCAGTTTATTGGTTTTAATGGCGAGATGCTAAATGCTAAACGCGAAATGCTAAACCCGATGGAATCGCTATCTAAGTAGCTCGTTCGAATAACCTGCCTTTTAAGTCACTAACTTATTAGAATCCTCTCTACTGAGGCAGCTGCCTATGTAGACAGTAAGACAGCAAGGCAGCTCCCTAGGTTTTCGAACACACCCACTGTGTCTACAAAGTCACCGAATAAATCCTGGCATCGTCTTTCTAAAATAACCAAGAACTTCCCGGGAAAAGACGTCAACTTCCAAGCCTCCACGTCACTGGTACGTACATTTACATTTTTGGCATTTAGCAGGCGCTTTTATCCTAAGTGTAGGCTACAACTGCCCTACACATATGCACCTCCATACCATGACTGATGATGGCTTTTGCACCTTTCACTGATAACAGTCTGGATGGTCCTTTTCAGCTTAGGAGAACATAGCGCTTACACTGATCAGCCATAACATTAAAACCACCTGCTTGTTTCTACTCTCATTGTCCATTTTATCAGCTCCACTTACCAATTAGCTCTTCGTAGTTCTACAATTACTGACTGTAGTCCATCTGTTTCTCTACATACTTTTTTAGCCTGCTTTCATGCTGTTCTTCAATGGTCAGGACCCCCACAGGACCACCACAGAGCAGGTATTATTTAGGTGGTGGATCATTCTCAGCACTGCAGTGACACTGACATGGTGGTGGTGTGTTAGTGTGAGTTGTGCTGGTTTGAGTGGATCAGACACAGCAGCACTGCTGGAGTTTTTAAATACCGTGTCCACTCACTGTCCACTCTAGTAGACACTCCTACCTAGTTGGTCCACCTTGTAGATGTAAAATCAGAGACGATCGCTCATCTATTGCTGCTGTTTGAGTCGCTCATCTTCTAGACCTTCATCAGTGGTCACAGGACGCTGCCCACGGGGCGCTGTTGGCTGGATATTTTTGATTGGTGGACTATTCTAAGTCCAGCAGTGACAGTGAGGTATTTAAAAACTCCAGCAGCGCCGCTGTGTCTGATCCACTCATACCAGCAAAACACACACTAACACACCACCACGTCAGTGTCACTGCAGTGCCGAGAATGATCCACCACCTAAATAATACCTGCTCTGTGGTGGTCCTGTGGGGGTCCTGACCATTGAAGAACAGCATGAAAGGGGGCTAACAAAGCATGCAGAGAAACAGATGGACTACAGTCAGTAATTGTAGAATTACAAAGTGCTTCTATATGGTAAGTGCAGCTGATAAAATGGACAGTGAGTGTAGAAACAAGGAGGTGGTTTTAATGTTATGGCTGATTGCAGTGGTGCCTCAGTGGCTAAGGTACTGGACTACTGGAGTAGCCAGAAGGTTGTCGGTTCAGGCTCCTGGTCAAGGCCCTTAGATTCACATGTAGTCCAAGACCATCCAGTTTAATAATAATAATAAGTTCAATTTATATAGCACCTTGCACATACCCAGGGTTACTTTACAATGTTATTATTAAAGAAAAGAGTAGTGTACAGTAGAAAGACATTTTTTTAGTTGACCTTTGAGGGAGGAGATGAAGGAGCAGTCACAAAGCGATTGTGGAAGGGAGATCCAAAGTTTGGGGGCTAAGGAACTTAAAGACCTACAGCAAACCAATGACAGTCTAAAATGCGGAACCAATAGAAGGCCTGTGTCAGAAGATCATAGGGTGTGGTAGGGACTATAGGGGCAAAGGACTTCGCTAAGGTAGGAAGGGACGAGGCCATAAAGGACTTTAAAATTAAGCAGAATTATTCTGTATTTGATACGGGCCCGGCATTGGAAGCCAAAGCAAATCTACTAAATGCCGGACCATCCCAACACCAGGCCTCCAGCTCCATGAAATTCTCATGACTCTTTTGGGTGAGGCTGCTTGACCCCATTGGTTCAGGTCTAAAATAAAGCTGTATTAATTCAGTTTCCTGTGGGGTTTACACACACACACACACACACACACACACACACTTGGCAGAACAACAGAGCACTATGATGTTCTGAACTTCTGACTTGTGACCCAAGTGATCTGGGATTCAGCGTCATTCACAGTACAAAAACCAAACAACCGCTCAGCCAATCACGTTCAGTTTATTTATACAGATTCCAACACACTGAACGTTTCTTTTTCCCCTCACTGAACACATACATTATATGGCCAAAAACATGTGAACGCCCCTCCAGAAGATTCAATCACACAACTGGCCAACAGGTGAATCAAACCAATCACTCCCTCACTCACTTTCTAAGCCATTTATCCTAATTAGGGTGGTGGAGCCTGTACCAGCCCTAAATGGGCGCAAGGCACACAGAAACACCCTGGACCGGGTGTCAGTCCATCGCAGGGACACGAACACATTCACACTTTAACACACACATCTAAAGGCAATTTTTAGTATTACCAGTTAACCTGACTGCACGTCTTTGGACTGTGGGAGGAAATCAGAGCTCCCGGAGGAAAACACACAGACACTGAAAGAACATGCAAACTCCACACAGAAAGGACCCGGACAGCTCCACCTGGGAATCGAACCCAGGACCTTCTTGATGTAAGGCGAAAGTGCTACCCACCAAGCCATCCTCAAATCAATCTTATGCAGGGCAGTTGTAGTCTAGTGGTTAAGGTACTGAAGTATTTAGGGGCAAGCTGTAGCCTAATGGTTAAGGTACTGGATTAGTTACCAGAAGGTCGCTGGTTCAAGCCCGACCACTGCCTGGTTGCTGCTGTTGGGCCCTTTAGCAAAGCCCTTCACCCTCAGTTGCTTAGACTGTATAATGTAACAGTACTGTAAGTCACTTTGGATAAAGGCGTCTGCTAAATGTCAAAAATGTAAACGTTGTAACCAAAAGGTAGCTGGTTCAAGCCCCACCACTGCCAGATTGCCACTATTGGGCCCTTAATCTTTAGTTGCTTAGACTGTATACTGTCACGGTACTGTAAGTCACTTTGTATAAAAGCATCTAGTGACTAGTGTGGTGTGTAGAAACTGTACAAAGCCCCAATTCAGACCCTGATTACCCCTCCTGGGATTAATGTGGGCGCAGATCTTAAATCAAATCATTTAATGAAACATCAGTGCCTGAGGGAGCTCGGGTTGCGCAGTGGTCTAACACGCTAGCCCGCCATTGGAAAGCAATTGGTCAGTCGAGCGTCTACACGGACATGATCGGAGGGGATGTCTGAGGGTGGGTTGCCAAACGGAAAAGACCATTGGGACTCCCACCTACCGAGGATCTGGCTCAAAAACGCCTTCTGTCGAAAGTCAGGAGCATCATCAGTGACCTATTTCAGTCCCACATATTTTTATTACTATTTTATATGCTGTTTTAAATCTGCTGCGTTTTAGTATGAACCCAATGCACATAATTTCGTTTTTCTATGCACCTTGGTGTACAGTGAAATGATATAAAATAAAGTTAATCTTTTTTTAATGTATTTTCTCCCCATTCTTCTCCCGATTTAGCCCGATTGCATCCGAGGAGAGCACGTCGCTGTACGTGTACAGCCCTCCTCTTCTCCCCCCTGCATTTTTCCGGCAATCAGGGTCCTTTCACAGCGTATGAAGACCCACCCACACATAGTCCGGCCCCCACCCTGCAGATACGGTGGCCAATTAGTATCTGCTGCAGGCACTGCCAATTATGCCCGCCAGATTGCGCCCAGTTTCGAACCGAGGAGTTCAGAATCTCAATGCTGGTGTGCTAGCGGAATATCCCATCAATTTGGCCATGTGGTGGTGCCACAGATTTTTGGCTTTAGTCCTATTATGCCTAGTTCACACTACACGATTTTTGCCCTGATTTTCGCTCGGCGACTGGTCGGCGCTTGATTTTCCGGGTCGGGAGCAGCTCGGCGTTCGCTCGGCGATCAAAACTCGGCTCTCAGTCGCTAAGTGTGAACTATCCAACAACTCCATCCGACCGGCTCGCCGACCGCTCGGCGACTGGATTGAGTTTTCTAGCACGTCAGATATCTGATCTCAGATGTGCGACTGGGAATGAGTGACATGTCGAACAGACAATGAGAATGCAGGATACAGCGTGAGGGGAAACGCAAGAGACGAGTGGTACAGGGGCTTAATTAATATAGTTTATATCAGAATACACCGGCACACACACGTTTTACAGTATTTCTGACTTGATCGTCCTCTACAAAACATAACACCCACGCTGCATTGCAAAATTATTAATTAACCTCCAACTTACTACAGAACAAGCCATATACTGTTCGTGTTGCCAAATCCACTCAGATTCATTTATTTTTCTTCCTTGATTTCATCACGTCAGCGCACAAACTTTGATCTCTCGCTTTTTGTTTACGTGCATTTTTGGACGTGGTATCATTAAACTTCTCGTCACTTCTCACGTGTTTTATAAAAAAAAAAGAAAAAAAGGGAGACCAGAGAAGCTCGTCTGCGATTCCAGTTGGTGATGGATCGTGTAGTGTGAAACCCCTAACGCCGATCAGTCGTGTAGTGTGAAATATACACTGACTGAAAGACTCCCGAGTGCAAAAGATTCAGTCATATAGTGTGAACTGTACAGCGACCTGACGACTTGGAAAGTCGTGTAGTGTGAACTTGGCATTACACGCACAGAAACCAGCACAATGATTTTGTTGTTTGTTTTTGTGTTTTATTTTTACAAAACAAAACAAAACAATAAATGAAAATGACATTTTACTGTTCACAATCACTACAGGAGTCTCTGAAAACTACAGAAACCTCTGATGGTCCGGATGAAGAATCGGTGTGGAGTCGATAAATACACAGAAACAGACACAATGAAAACACCTCAGCATTTGGGTAAAAAAATAAAAACAAAAAAATAAAAACAAAAAAAACAATGGGTTCGTTCCAAAAGTACGAAGAATACTTCAAACATATGCAGCCAGAAACACAGAGAGTATGTCGAGCCAAATAGATGCACAGACGAGGTAAAAATAAGCTCATCAAGCTTCCACAGGATGTGGGACGTGGTTGCAGGCCTGTACCTGGATCATGTGTGTGAGTGTGTGTGTGGGATGCTGAAACAACACGGTCTGCTGCATTCACCATCAAGCCGAATAGTCCTAGAGTAGAGCAACCGAAGAAAATCAAACGTTTTGAGGTCATTTCTCAGAAATAAATGAGCGTTTTCATTGGGAGAGAGCTGAGGACTTACCGCTCGCGGCTTCTTGTTCATCTTCATGTCAAATCTACAAACAGAACAAACAGGTTCAAGTCTGACAAGCGACTCTCCGACACTTCAGATAAATCAAGCAGGTGAAAACGTCAGGGTTTCATGCATGTTCTCAATAAATAAAAAGGATTTTTGCTTCATCACCCACATGGTACTAAACTGCTAAGCCAGATTTACCATCATTACTAGTCACACTAAGATCGTGACACACAGGATCTGTCTACAAATCTGGTGAGCTCTCTACATCCTTTGGACAGTGGTAGCCTGGTGGGTAGAGCTTTGGGCTATCAATCTAAAGGTTGAAAGTTCAAATCCAGGCTCTCGCCATTCAGCAAAGCCCTTAACCAGGGGTGCCGTATGATGGCTGACCCTGCACTGACCCCAGCTTCCAAACAAGCAGAGATGTGCAGAAAAAGTATTTTGTTGTACTGTACACGTGTATCTGTATATACACTGATCAGCCATAAAATTAAAACCACCTCCTTGTTCTACACTCACTGTCCATTTTATCAGCTCCACTTACCATATAGAAGCACTTTGTAGTTCTACAATTACTGACTGTAGTCCATGCTTTGTTAGCCCCCTTTCATGCTGCTCTTCAATGGTCAGGACCCCCACAGGACCACCACAGAGCAGGTACTATTTAGGTGGTGGATCATTCTCAGCACTGTGTGTTAGTGTGTGTTGTGCTGGTACGAGTAGATAAGACACAGCAGCGCTGCTGGAGTTTTTAAACACCTCACTGTCACTGCTGGACTGAGAATAGTCCACCAATCAAAAATATCCAGCCGACAGCGCCCCGTGGGCAGCATCCTGTGACCACTGATGAAGGTCTAGAAGATGACCGACTCAAACAGCAGCAATAGATGAGCGATCGTCTCTGACTTTACATCTACAAGGTGGGCCAACTAGGTAGGAGTGTCTAATAGAGGGGACAGTGAGTGGACACGGTATTTAAAAACTCCAGCAGCGCTGCTGTGTCTGATCCACTCATACCAGCACAACACACACTAACACACCACCACCATGTCAGTGTCACTGCAGTGCTGAGAATGATCCACCACACAAATAATACTTGCTCTGTGGTGGTCCTGACCATAACAAAGGCTAACAAAGCATGCAAAGAAACAGATGGACTACAGTCAGTAATTGTAGAACTACAAAGTGCTTCTATATGGTAAGTGGAGCTGATAAAATGCACAGTGAGTGTAGAAACCAGGAGGTGGTTTTAATGTTATGGCTGATCAGTGTATCAGACCAGGTATGAATTCATGTTTAGTCACAGTGTTCCATACACAGGTCCGTCCTCAGCCAGCCTCTTATTGGTGGGTTTTAGTTAAGCCTGGGAGCAGCTTGATCTAAAATTTTGGACATTGCTAGAATGCTTGGACCATTTTGGTGAGATGGCACTAAGCAGCTTGATTGTGCACTGCAAATGGCACGATGAGCTTTAGGGGAGGTCGAACAGGGTTTCTTCCCACTGCTACAGCGAGATGTGATCTCTGGGAATACTGATCTCTGGGGATACAGATCTGTGATAAGAAGCGACCACAGACTGGAAGCGGTGATCCGGCTTGAGGGTTGTGCAAGGAGGAACTGGGTATGACTACATAGGGGGATAAGGGAATATAGAAAAATCTAAAGAAAACTGGACCAATGACATCACTGTCTGTATCCAGGCTGGATTACTTTATTCTCCTGTTTTTGTTCTTAGAAATGGTTTGTGTAGGAGGGGGCAGGGGACTTAAATTAGGATATTACGTACTCCTTTCTCTAAATAAAAAGGCACTGGATCATGACATGACCTTTAAATGATGAGTCCAACATGCCGTTTCTTCCCAAGAACCAATATCAAATACGTAACGTATCACTAGCTCAACCAAACACAGTCACAACAGAAAAACACCAGATTTGATTGGACTACTTCACTACTGAACATGCACAGATATAAAAAAGAAGGAAAAGAAATAAGCCTTTAGTATTTTATCCTATTTTATTACCTTAAATAAAACGTTTCACATGCAATTTAAATATGAACGAACTAACCAGCACTACTCCAACAACTAAAATACCACACAGACACAAGCAGCGGTGTGAAACAGGGTAAGAAAATGAGAGGAGGGGGGTAAAGAGGTCAGGAAGAAAAGGACAGGCAAAGTCAAGACTTACTCAAAGTCATAATCAAACATGGCAGAGGGGCTGGGAGCAGCATTAAGGGAGAGGAAGACAAAGAGGTTAGTACATTAGCCTGACATCACCCTCCCACTAAAGCCTGCCGCCCTACAGCGGCGTTTCTCAACCCTGGTTCAGTCAAGGCACCCTTTAAGTGGTCATTATCAAAGAGAAACCTGAACCTGAGATCACGTCGTGCTCAGTGCTTGTTTATTTGCTTCACTTAACACTCTTGTACTGAATCGCTGGGTTGACTGGTTGATAAATATAATACACCCATTAGTTCCAGCTCTTGAAGATTCAAACCCAAATGATTAGGCTGCATGTTATGCTCTGCACATGTGGACCCACCGCATGTCTATTATATCAGAGGTGCGCGTGTGGTGCACGCTAGCCCCCATCCGCTGGGATCAAGGGTTCGAATCCCCAGAGGTGCTATCAGCCTGTCGGGCATCTATATACAGACATGACTGGCTCTGTGTGGGGGGAGGGAGGTAAAGGAGGCGCCGTCCTGTCCGGGGTGCAGTGGGAGTCCGGGGACCCACTGCAACCCTGACCAAGAGGAATAGAATTAAATGTATATGTGCCCTTTTATTGCCCGTGTAGTTTAATACCCATATCCGTTATAACACTAGACCCACCACCTCTCTTTTACTAAGGATCTGCAGAAGATTTTGGAGTGTGTTTAAGGGAATTTGTGCCCATCCAGTCATGCTTGAATGGGCCAGCGTTCAAACAGGGTTCTGTACAGGTCACTGAAGTCTTCAAAACCCTTAGAAACTGGTGCCTCAAAGTTGTAAGAAATGGGCGTGGCTTTAACACCTCATCTTAATAATTATAAGCAGTGCACAAACTGCTGACCATAAAGCTACTGCGATCAGCATTAAGAGTAAGCACATACAGTTTACAAATACATTCTTTAAAAATCCTACAATGTGATTTCCTGGATTTTTTTTTCTCATTTTGTCTCTCATAGTTGAAGTGTACCTATGATGAAAATTACAGACCTCTCTCATCTTTCTAAGTAGGAGAACCTGCACAATCAGTGGCTGACTAAATACTTTTTGACCCCACTGTATGCTCATAGAGATTATTGGGTTTTACACTGATGAGTCAAAAAAGAAGGACCACCACCTTAATGCTGCATGTGAGGATGAGGCAGAGATGGGGACTCGAGTCTGCGACATTAGTTACGTGTGACGACTATCTATATATATTTATTTATACATATATGACCCGACATCATTCTGATCGTGTCATTTTCTGCTCTTAACCCGCAACGCACGCAATGGGTAAATGTTCCAGCTTCCAGCGAAGTGATGAAGCGTCGCTCCCTACTTAAAATGGTGGAATACCCTACGTAGCGCACTTCATAATGGTTGAAAGAACCGCTTTCTGAACCAATCAGACCTTCTGATTGTAATTATTAGTAAGAAATGCTGTTATTTGCATTTATTCAGTTTGCAGCGTCACACAGATGATTGTCAATGAAACACTTGATTGACTTTCTAACGAGTTCATGTTTTACTTCACAACCAGGAAAAGTTTGGAGGTTTTTAATTATAAGCACATTTACAAAATAACGAATTATATGTCTAATGGGACACACGCTTATAAATGCAATAGCATCTGGAAGAACAGAAGCTAAGGTAAGCAGTATTATGGATTTTTTTGCTGCGTTTGAGATTTTGGCCGCTGTGCTTTAATTTGCAATGAAAACAAAACATCAGTTGAAGCTTTTAACTGGTACCTAGTAAAGTAAAGGCACGGAGTAAAACGGCAAAATACAGTCGCTAATCTGTTGTAGTTTTTTATCTGAACGTCACTACATTTCCAATATATGTTTTGTGTTTATTACATTGACTCGTGACTTGACTCGGACTCTAGTCTAATGACTCGGACTCTAGTCTAAAGACTCGTGACTTGACTCAGACTTTAGCCTAAAGACTTGTGACTCTAGCCTAAAGACTCGTGACTTGGACTCTAGTCTAAAGACTCGTGACTTGACTCGGACTTTAGCCTAAAGACTTGTGACTCTAGCCTAAAGACTCGTGACTTGGACTCTAGTCTAAAGACTCGTGACTTGACCTGGACTCTAGCCTAAAGACTCGTGACTTGACTCGGACTCTAGTCTAATGACTCGGACTCTAGTCTAAAGACTCGTGACTTGACTCGGACTTTAGCCTAAAGACTCGTAACTTGGACTCTAGCCTAAAGACTCGTGACTTGACTCGGACTCTAGTCTAATGACTCGGACTCTAGTCTAAAGACTCGTGACTTGACTCGGACTTTAGCCTAAAGACTTGTGACTCTAGCCTAAAGACTCGTGACTTGGACTCTAGTCTAAAGACTCGTGACTTGACTCGGACTTTAGCCTAAAGACTTGTGACTCTAGCCTAAAGACTCGTGACTTGGACTCTAGTCTAAAGACTCGTGACTTGACCTGGACTCTAGCCTAAAGACTCGTGACTTGACTCGGACTCTAGTCTAATGACTCAGACTCTAGTCTAAAGACTCGTGACTTGACTCGGACTTTAGCCTAAAGACTCGTAACTTGGACTCTAGCCTAAAGACTCGTGACTTGACTCGGACTCTAGTCTAATGACTCGGACTCTAGTCTAAAGACTCGTGACTTGACTCGGACTTTAGCCTAAAGACTCGTGACTTGGACTCTAGTCTAAAGACTCGTGACTTGACTCGGACTTTAGCCTAAAGACTTGTGACTCTAGCCTAAAGACTCGTGACTTGGACTCTAGTCTAAAGACTCGTGACTTGACCTGGACTCTAGCCTAAAGACTCGTGACTTGACTCGGACTCTAGTCTAATGACTCGGACTCTAGTCTAAAGACTCGTGACTTGACTCGGACTTTAGCCTAAAGACTTGTGACTCTAGCCTAAAGACTCGTGACTTGGACTCTAGTCTAAAGACTCGTGACTTGACCTGGACTCTAGCCTAAAGACTCGTGACTTGACTCGGACTCTAGTCTAATGACTCGGACTCTAGTCTAAAGACTCGTGACTTGACTCGGACTTTAGCCTAAAGACTTGTGACTCTAGCCTAAAGACTCGTGACTTGGACTCTAGTCTAAAGACTCGTGACTTGACCTGGACTCTAGCCTAAAGACTTGTGACTTGACTCGGACTCTAGTCTAATGACTCGGACTCTAGTCTAAAGACTCGTGACTTGACTCGGACTTTCAGCCTAAAGACTTGTGACTAGCCTAAAGACTCGTGACTTGACTCGGACTTTAGCCTAAAGACTTGTGACTCTAGCCTAAAGACTCGTGACTTGACCTGGACTCTAGCCTAAAGACTCGTGACTTGACTCGGACTCTAACCTAAATACTCGTGACTTGACTCGGACTCTAGTCTAATGACTCGGACTCTAGTCTAAAGACTTGTGACTTGTCTCGGACTCTAGTCTAAAGACTTGTGACTTGACTCAGACTCTAGTCTAAAGACTTGTGACTCGACTCAGACTTTAGCCTAAAGACTTGTGACTCGACTTGGAATCTAGTCTAAAGACTTGTGACTTGACTCAGACTCTAGTCTAAAGACTCGTGACTTGACTTGGAATCTAGTCTAAAGACTTGTGACTTGACTCAGACTCTAGTCTAAAGACTTGTGACTCGACTCGGAATCTAGTCTAAAGACTCGTGACTTGACTCAGACTCTAGCCTAAAGACTCGTGACTCGACTCAGACTTTAGCCTAAAGACTTGTGACTCGACTCGGAATCTAGTCTAAAGACTCGTGACTCGACTCGGACTCTAACCTAAAGACTCGTGACTCGACTCGGACTCTAACCTAAAGACTCGTGACTCGACTCGGACTCGTATTTTGTGACTTGTGAACATCTCTTGGATGAGGGGTCTCTTAAATTTGGTACTGGTGATGTTTATTTATTTATTTGGTTTTTAATGCCATGTTTAACATGTATGTGTCATTTATTTTATGGCAAGATCTGTTTATTTGATCTTGTCTTTATAATTTGAGCTATTTTATTTTTTCATTTCACACAGACCCTAACTGGGTGGTCCTAATGTTTTGGCTCATCACTATAGTTATCCTAAAGTTCAGGTCCTACAGTTTTACTCCGGAGCCGTTAAAGACACGTGGAGAGACTCAGACTTTCACCCGTGTACCTGTGTCTGTTCTTATTTTTTCTTTTCTTGTGACTGTTGTGGTGGCCGGCGTTGGCAGAGGCAGAGGAGGAAGCCGCTTTCTGAGGTTTCATGTCCTGCAGCGCTCCGTCCACGTCCTCGGCCTCCTCCTGACCCGGCTCGTTCTCCTGGTTCTGCAGATCCGGAGACGCGTCGCTCTCCGTGCCGCTGCCCGCCTCGCCTACACACACACACAAAATAAGTCATGTCAACAATACTATCTGTAATCAATTTTCATTTATTACAGTTTATAAACACGCTACATTTCCAAAAATATGTGGACACCCCTTGTAATGATTGAATTTAGTTGTTTGTTACATTTATTGCTAACAGGTGTATAAATATTATATAAGGTATGAGGTAAATTATATTTATTTGTTTCACGCTGTGTTCACACTGATTATATTCACGGCAGGACGGGTAGATAATTCTCATGTCAGTCTACGCTGTTCTTATGTTGTTTTTTAAATGCTCTCTTATACACCAATTGTTTTCAAGAAATTAAGGATTGTTTTGGCTTGGTTAAAGATTTTTGTCATAGTCTTTGGTATTGCTCGAGATTGTCGTTCTTGCGAGTACAGAGGAACCTCGATTTAACGGATTTCGGATTTAATGGACAAAATCTGCAAAACCGAACATCCGATCCGATTGTTTAAAATTCCCTGAGACGTGTACCAACACCAGTAGTTCAGTAATCGTCCACTAGCCGGCGCACGTCTCTCTGTTTACATGAGTGATGGGCTTTATTTTGTCGGGAGGCTCGCTTTGTTCTCGCCTTTTTCTCTGTTACCCCTTTTCCACCGATGTGGCACGGAGCCCGTTCCGGTTCCCGGACTTGACTTTGAACCGGTTCCGCGTGTTTCCACCGAAAAAAAGAGGTTCCAGACAGTGAACTAGCGGGCCAATCTGGCACCACAGAATACGTCACGTGTGGGCGTGTCATGTTGTACAGCATAGCGACAGCAACAATGGCGTCAGCTGGGGTCTCGTATGGAGCTTAATGCTGCATTTTTATCTTTTAAAGTTCACCTGATTACATTTTAAGCCATATTTTCAAAGCGCCTTTAAAAAGATGAACTCTGTGATATTACGAGATAAAAGTGACCCGGACAGAACGAAACACGCTTAACGTGAAAAATAAAGCGTGAAGCTTTTTCAACTCCCCGAGCTGCATAAACACACGTGAAGTAAATCCAGTTAAACACAGATACATGTTGTATTTTAGAGTAGATTTGATGTTTATTTCACACAGATTAATGTTCGTGTTGTGGAACTTTAGTGATCTTTCACCGTTCAAGTCTAGCACTGAGCAAATCGGTTATTTGCGCCGAGAGTCGCGGTGAAAGCGAAGCGCAAAACGTTTCTCACGTTAATGAACTAAAGAAAACAACAACTGAGACAAATACGTCACGTCTTCTTATCACCGATAGTTAGATCGATGCTTTTTACATAAAAACAAACATCTGTAACAGCAGCACAAATGCTCGCACATAATCTACACACTCCACTATGATATTACTACTCTTAACTTTGGTTAAGTAACGCCCACCGATGATGACGCTGCTTGGTTCACAAAAACTGGTGGAAACGCGCGTCGGTTCTCTACAGAAAACCAAGGTTCTGAGAAACCTGAACAGAACCGGTTCAAGAACCACATGGTTTTTTTGGTGGAAAAGGGGTGTGTGTTTTATGCTTCATTTTTGTAAGTTCTAGAGCTTAGTTCTGCACCAGAGCAGCTCCAGTAGCCACCAGCAGAGCTTCAGACTCAAAATAAAAGAAACTCTGAGTCCCCACTATCACGGCGCCAAAAAAATAAATAAATAAATAAAAAAACATCTCCTCCACCACACAAGGTAAATGAAATTCCTCCTCAGTAAAACAGTACACCCATTTTAATATTTATTTACAGGCTTTACATGACATATTTACGTATCTATTTATGTTGTCCATTTAACTGTGTATCAAGGTATCAAGTGTGCATGTTTAGCACTTTTTGTGGACCTTACTGCTGTTTTATTGTACGTGTTGCTGTTTCGGACAATCATATTTGACAGACCAGTGCCCTGGGCCTGACAGCAGCCACCTGGCAGTGGTGGGGCTTGAACCAGCAACCTTCTGCTTACTAGTCCACTACCTTAAGCACTAGGCTACGGCTTGTGGAATGGTTGGTACTAAAGCTACAAGGGACAGATGAGGCGATTCAATAGAAATGCTCATAGTTTTGGAATGGATGTCCAACAAGCTCATGCTCAGGTGTCCAAATACTTTTGTCCATGTAACATATATATATAATTTACTTACGTTTCTCATTCATATGATCTGGAACGCCGCCGAGCGCACAAACAGCCTGCCAAGACAGAGCACACGGCAATGAGTACAAATTTAATAACACTGGATCTAACGGTATTAAATTCAACACAAATGACTGATGTGAGGGGGGTAATGAGATCCTGACCGCCACTGATGTTACAGAGGATTTACTGAACAGTCGTTCTGCCTCCTTGAACTTTCTGTTCCTTCTGTCTGTCTTGCTGTTGGAGTTCCTGACAACAAGTAAAAAAAATCAATTAGTACGTACAGTATGTGAGTGAGTGTGTGTGAGAGAGCTCTGTTGGTGACATATAAAGCTGGTCAGGGTCCACTCACTTCTGGTTGGTCAGATAGCGGTCCCATCCTCTGATGATGTTGCCATACATCTGTGTGTCCTCTAAGTAGCTGCCTTCAAAAGCATAGATCTGTCTCTCCAGGTTCACCAAGGTCTCCTGTTTAACCAGACAAAAAAACATCCACCGTGTCATCCTGGGGTCTAAAAGCAGAGACGGACAAAAGTATTGGGACACCCCCTCTAATTATTAGGGATGTAACAATGCACCACAAGACAGCAGAGGGCACTGGCGCTTTTCACCTCGCCTGGTCGACATCACTACAGGGTTGCCAGATTCGGAATTTTCCAGCCAAATGAATTTATGTGAGGATACTTTCTTTATTTGTATTATTCATTTATTTATTTAATGTGGGATTTATTTCATTTCAGTTTTTCTTTTTACACAAAATGGGAAATGTGCAGCATTGTTTTGCATAGTTTGTACCTACCTCAGAAATAAAAGGGCATTCATTATTTAGATAAATAAAAGATAAGCACAAATACAGTATTTTACTTTTTTAAAGAGAAATAATAAAAGAAAACTGTGTCATAATTTTTCTTTTGTTTAAAAAAAAAATCGGTAAAAGAATCGCATCGTGAACCCAGTATCGTGAATCGCATCACATCGTGGGTAGAGTGTATCGTTACATCCCTAATAATTATTGAACAAAATTATTGTTTGTTTTTGAACAGGACATCCAACTAACTCATGGTCAAGTGTCCGAATACTTCTAGCCATATTGTACATGGATTAGGGATGTCGTGATTAATTGGTTAACTGATTACCTGACAAAACTAATTATTTAAATATTATACATATTATATATACAATAATCATATTATTAAATATGTCATTTTAATTCCTTTTCAGCAGCTGACGCCCGATTCCGTTTCATTAAATAAAGCATTAAGACGTGTCGATATGAAGCTCAATGATGCGTTTCATATTTTGATTGGATGATAATGCTATGAGCTGCTATCATCTGTTAACCGCTGACTAACGACTCTCAGTTATCGATCAAAAAGAATCTGCGTCTACACAGACATGACTGGCTGTGTCTGAGGAGGGGAGGGATGTCCGAAGCCCTGCTATGGATTCATGCCCTTTCCAGGGTATTCCTGGTAGTACCTGGCGCCGCTTGACAAAACATAACATCCATCATTCGTCACCAGCCAGCAGAGGTCAAACCTTCCACCTCTGGACAACTGTGCCTGGTTGGATGCCTGGCAAGGTCGATAGCACCTTTGGGATTCAAACCGCTGCTTCACACACTGTATATGTGCGCAGGGTTTAATAAAATATACTGAAGTACTAATGCAATAATATGAGTGTTAACATGTATTACACGTCCATGGTTTAGTGTAGTGCACTAGATAGGTAGGGCACCTACAGGGGTTGGACAATGAAACTGAAACACCTGTCATTTTAGTGTGGGAGGTTTCATGGCTAAATTGGACCAGTCTGGTGGCCAATCTTCATTAATTGCACATTGCACCAGTAAGAGCAGAGTGTGAAGGTTCAATTAGCAGGGTAAGAGCACAGTTTTGCTAAAAATATTGCAATGCACACAACATTATGGGTGACATACCAGAGTTCAAAAGAGGACAAATTGTTGGTGCACGTCTTGCTGGCGCATCTGTGACCAAGACAGCAAGTCTTTGTGATGTATCAAGAGCCACGGTATCCAGGGTAATGTCAGCATACCACCAAGAAGGACAAACCACATCCAACAGGATTAACTGTGGACGCAAGAGGAAGCTGTCTGAAAGGGATGTTCGGGTGCTAACCCGGATTGTATCCAAAAAAACATAAAACCACGGCTGCCCAAATCACGGCAGAATTAAATGTGCACCTCAACTCTCCTGTTTCCACCAGAACTGTCCGTCGGGAGCTCCACAGGGTCAATATACACGGCCGGGCTGCTATAGCCAAACCTTTGGTCACTCGTGCCAATGCCAAACGTCGGTTTCAATGGTGCAAGGAGCGCAAATCTTGGGCTGTGGACAATGTGAAACATGTATTGTTCTCTGATGAGTCCACCTTTACTGTTTTCCCCACATCCGGGAGAGTTACGGTGTGGAGAAGCCCCAAAGAAGCGTACCACCCAGACTGTTGCATGCCCAGAGTGAAGCATGGGGGTGGATCAGTGATGGTTTGGGCTGCCATATCATGGCATTCCCTTGGCCCAATACTTGTGCTAGATGGGCGCGTCACTGCCAAGGACTACCGAACCATTCTGGAGGACCATGTGCATCCAATGGCGGTGCCGTGTATCAGGATGACAATGCACCAATACACACAGCAAGACTGGTGAAAGATTGGTTTGATGAACATGAAAGTGAAGTTGAACATCTCCCATGGCCTGCACAGTCACCAGATCTAAATATTATTGAGCCACTTTGGGGTGTTTTGGAGAAGCGAGTCAGGAAACGTTTTCCTCCACCAGCATCACGTAGTGACCTGGCCACTATCCTGCAAGAAGAATGGCTTAAAATCCCTCTGACCACTGTGCAGGACTTGTATATGTCATTTCCAAGACGAATTGACGCTGTATTGGCCGCAAAAGGAGGCCCTACACCATACTAATAAATTATTGTGGTCTAAAACCAGGTGTTTCAGTTTCATTGTCCAACCCCTGTATATAGAGAGTGGGAAGCAATTTGAGGTTCATCCTCGGCGCCAAAACAATTGATCAACTATCTATCGAAAATAGAAGCCTTGATATGTTTACGTTTTGCTATTTTAGCACTGACTTATGTTAAACAATGACAAAAAGCAACAAAGCGGTGCTGCTTTAGGCTCTAAATACGAATAGTCCTCATAACATGAATGGGTTGCTACAGGCTATGGCTGAATACCAAATTAATCATCTGCACTACACATGCGCACTACGTACAATAATAAACCGTGGCGTCTTTAGGTCCGCCTAGTAGACTAGATTAAGAATAGGATGTCATTTGGGATACGGCCCTAAGTGGCGCTGGAAGATTCGCTAGCTTTAACGGATATTTATGATCTTTTTAATGAAAGTAAACACTTTTAGATTGTAATTCATGATCAATATAACTATAGACTTTATACCGCAAGCTCCTGTTTCCTCTTGACGAGCTCTGATAGCTCCCGGCGGGTGTCCGGAATCTGTGGTGGAGTCGCTTTAGCATGCATCGCCATGTCTGTACGGCCATCCAACAACAATCAACATGGCGGTGGCGGTATAATCCTGCATGGTGTTACAGCAAATCAGGCATCCGTGTACATCATGTATCCTCAGGACCCCGCTGGTAGCCATTTCACTGCCTGATTTCTTTTTAAGTATTACAACTGGGTAACATAGTGTAGTAACAAATATAAACAGAAGATAAAGACTTAACATCAGGCACTTTCTAGTAACATAAATATAAACATGAGAACATGATTTTACAGGATTTAAACATGAAATAGATTCTATCGCGCGATTAAATACTTGTTAATTGCTTTAACCTTGTGCTCAGTGCTACCGCGACCCTAACCAGAATGAAGTGCCTAGTTTAGATACATAATACACTGAAACCAAATACATACCATACATCTAAACGCTCATAATTTTTTTTTTTATAGAATCAGGTTTCGATGGGAAACCCAAAGGGTGCAGAATTTGGTGGCATCAGGAAACGACATTACACCTAGCATGAGCGATCTATGTAAAATCCCGTGGTTGACCTCTGGGAGGCGCTGATGAGGTGTTGTATTTGATTTTGTGTGCGTGAAAATCGAGTAGTGTCAGTGACGTCATTGTCATGGCAACGGAAAGCCGACTGGACTGCGGGCGGACTTTTATACAGTATAAAACTCATGTGGTAAGATCTATTTAGTCACTGTATTTATATTTACAGTTTAAAAAATACATACTAACAGTCAGTATGGGTAAAAATGGCATATAAATAATGTATAATTCTTTCTCAGTGCTGTTTTATTAAAGTTTTAATAGCGCAACTGTACGCAGTATAGATTCAATGAGAGTGGATGCTGCACAACAACACCAGTCTTAAGGCCCTGGGTTTGATCCTTTCCTCCAGTGATGGTCTGCGCGGCATTTCATGTGGGTTTCCTCCTGTTGCTCCGTTTTTTTCCCTCCAGGGGTGTGTGTGTGTTGTGGTCAGTGGTCAGTGGTCAGTGGTCAGTGCCCTGGGCGATCAGTCTGAATGTTTCAGGTTTGACTCCTAGCTTTTTTGTTTCCAGATTGCATTACGCTCCCTCTCTGCTGATGCTGATCTCCACTTCTGATTGAGAAGAGCGAGACTGTTACACGCCCCCTCCGACACGTGTGAAGTAGCCGACTGCATCTTTTCACCTGCACGAGGCGAGTTCATATGCAGATGAGCTTTGTGTACGGAGAGCCACACCCTGATCAACGCATTATTCCTCGGCTCTGTGCAGGCGCCATCAATCAGCCAGCAGAGGTTGTAATTGCATAGGTTATTAGGTCCCTATACGGCTCCCACCCTGTATGAACAACAGCCAATCATTGTTCAAGTAAGCCGGGCTTAATTAATTCAAATTCAGATACTAAAATCTTCAATACACAAAAGCATTCAGACCATGGAATGGCGCCCTGTCCGGGGTGCTTATATGTACTTTGTGCCCATAGACCCTGATTAGGATAAGCGGTTTAGAAAGTGAGTGAGTAAGTGAGTAAGATAAGAGTAAGTTAATGGTCTTTTCACAAAAAAAACACGTTTTAATTCATAACCCCCAGGGTTAGCTATCATTAGCCCAGTTCCATGTATTCAGGAAAAAATAAAATGCACATTAATAAAATCATCTTCAGTAATCATACAGAAAATGACAATGCTTGCAGTATCATAACACAGGTGGCTAACAGAGTCTCTCTCTGTATAGTGAACAGTGAAAATGGGCAAACAAGTCCAGAAAGGACTGACCCCAAGTAAGTAAATCTTTTTCCTCCTGCTTCCTTTGGTGTACTTTATATGGACAAATAAATATTGGGACACATATACATATACACAACAATAACATTAAAACCACCTCCTTGTTTCTACACTCACTGTCCATTTTATCAGCTCCACTTAAAATATAGAAGCACTTTGTAGTTCTACAATTACTGACTGTAGTCCATCTATTTCTCTAAATACTTTGTTAACCTGCTTTCACCCTGTTCTTCAATGGTCAGGACCCCCACAGGACCACCACAGAGCAGGTATTATTTAGGTGGTGGAGGATTTTCAGCACTGCAGTGACACTGACATGGTGGTGGTGTGTCAGTGTGTGTTGTGCTGGTATGAGTGGAGCAGACACAGCAGCGCTGCTGGAGTTTTTAAATACCGTGTCCACTCACTGTCCACTCTATTAGACACTCCTACCTAGTTGGTCCACCTTGTAGATGTAAAGTCAGAGACGATCGCTCATCTGTTGCTGCTGTTTGAGTCGGTCATCTTCTAGACCTTCATCAGTGCTCACAGGACGCTGCCCACGGGGCGCTGTTGGCTGGATATTTTTGGTTGATGGACTATTCTCAGTCCAGCAGTGACAGTGAGGTGTTTAAAAGCTCCAGCAGCGCTGCTGTGTCTGATCCACTCATACCAGCACAACACACACTAACACACCACCACCATGTCAGTGTCACTGCAGTGCTGAGAATCATCCACCACCTAAATAATACCTGCTCTGTGGTGGTCCTGTGGGTGTCCTGACCATTGAAGAACAGCGTGAAAGGGGGCTGACAAAGAATGCAGCGAAACAGATGGACTACAGTCAGTAATTGTAGAACTACAAAGTGCTTCTATATGGTAAGTGGAGCTGATAACATGGACAGTGAGTGTGGAAACCAGGAGGTGGTTTTAATGTTATGGTTGATTGGTGTGTGTGTATATACTGTATTCAGCCACAACAGTTGCTAACAGGTGTAATAAATGAATTATATAAGGGAATTGATATGCTTCCAACTTTGCAGCAACAGTTTAGGGAAGGTCCCTTCCTGTTCTAGGATGTACATTTAGCAATGTTTTGAAACTGATGTTTGGAAGAAATTGAGTTGACGTTTGAAGCTTCCTGTCTCCCATGAAGCCCTAGGATCTCTGGGACTCTACCCCGGGACTCCAAAGGCTTATTACATAATTACAAACTTATTAAGCCAAGCATGGCCCCCCTTATGTTCTGTCATCCTGAAAAAGACCACTTACACTAGTATAATTTGTAGTGACTATTTTTGTAAGGGGACGAGTTTAATCCATGGTAGCAAAATGCTTTGAACAAGTAACTCCTCTTTTTTACCGTTGGTGGCTCAGTAGTTAAAGTACTAGACTCACAGGTCATCTGCCAGGTTGTCACTGTTGGGCCCTTGAGCAAGGCCCTTAACCCTTAATTGCTTAGACAGTATACTGTCACAGTACTGTAAGTCTCTTTGTATAAAAGTGTCCGCTTAAGCTCCAACAAGTTGTTCAGTCTTTGTGACTGAAGCTCCTGCCATTCATGTATAAACGATGAACCCTAAATGATAAAGTCACTTAAATCCTTGATCCAAAATCAAGGCCAACGTGGGATCATCAAGGGTATCATTACTTTGTATGTAGTACACATACATAGACACATGATCCAAAACATTAGGGCCACCCGCATAATCTACTCTCAAACCAGCTCTGATCTCTGAGATATGGACTCCACAAGACATCTACAGGTCTCCTAGTCCTCTGGTATCTGTTACCAGCAGCTCTTCCACAGATAAACGATGCACAGGGCGTCCACATGAACTTGAAGAAAGTAGGATTCATCCATTCATCCATGAATGGCAGGAGCTTCAGTAACAAAGGCTGCTCAACTTGTTTGAGCTTAAGCAGAGACTTTTCCCCAATCAGTACAATTTCCCAGACCAGGTACAATCCAAGCAATTGAGGGTTAAAGGTCTTGCTCAAGGGCCCAACAGTGACAACCTGGCAACCTGACAGATGACCTGAAGGAATTCCTTCGATTCCTGCTTTTCTGATGCATAATACTTTTCATTTACTATTTACTCTTGTGTTACTGTTGTTTACCATAAATCAGGCTGTAAACCTTCTGGATCTTCAACCATTCCCACCAAATACCAGACTGTGGTTATCAGGAACACGGAGAGGGATGGGTTCAACTCCCACACCAAGCGCTTCACTTACAACGTGGTAAGTCCATCAGGCACATAGATACCAGAAACCAGAACAATAAGCATCACATTTTCCCTGGACTTATTTCGTATGAATCGTGAACCTTCTGTTTTGAGTAGAATGAGAATCCTGGTCCAGGCTCATATTTGTCTCACACGTCCTCGGACACTTGCAGTCCATCATTCTCCAAGAAAGGAACTGGAGGATTCGCATCAAAGGTCAGACTTAATAAGAAACCCTATGTCCATAAAAGATGGGACATTTTGTAAAGCGCAATAAAAAGAAGAATCTGTGATTTGTTAATAAAAGGAGGATCCACCAAAGGATCAGTATTTATAAGCGATGATGTGTCGTTGCTCACCACTTTGTGCCAAACTTCATGAAAGAATGATCAATCAGTTCAAAAACAACATTTCTCAATGCAAGACTACTAATAATTTAGGTATTTACCATCTACAGTACATAATATTGTGAAAAGATTGAGAAAATCAGAGTAAATCTCGTTGTACGGTAGACCAAGGCTGGAAATCACTGTTAAATGTGTGTAATTTTAAAACCCTGAGACTGTGATGCTACTATAATAAATATAGCCACATGGGTTTAGGAGCACTCTGGAAAACCGTTGCTACTTAACACAGTCCACCACTATGTCAAGAAACACAAAGAGAAAGCCAGACATCAGCTCGATGCTCCAGGCCCAAGCTCATCTCAGATGGACCGAAAGATGGACGTCAAGTTCTCCTCGCCAAAGATGAAAAGGACCATCCAGGCTGTTATCAGTGAAAGGTTTAACATCCAACATCTGTCACATGGAGACGTAATATTGGGATTTTAGAGAGGCATGTGCTGCCCTCATTGTGACTTTATTTCTCAGGTTCATGATTATTTCAGTAAGATGATGCCAGTTTTTATTCAAAGTGACTTTGTGGACACAGAGTGTGTGTGTGCTTGACTGACCTGCCTGCAGTCAAGATCTGTCTTCTATTAAAAATCTACGGTGCTTTATGAAGAGGAGAATCAGACGATGGCGACCACGGACCGTTGAGCAACTGAAGTCTCGTATTGAGCAATAATGGAGAATCCACACTGCAAAACTGTAACAATAGGTGTTCTCAGTTTTTAAACCATTAAAAAGTATCATTAATAGGAAACCTGATAAAACACAGGGGGGAACACGCCTCTGTTCCAACTTTTTTGAAGTGTGTTGCAGGCATTAAATTATAAATAAGTTAATATTCATCAGTTAAGTAAAAAATTAGGAGAATTAGCAAATCACAGATTGTTCTTTGTGCTGCATTTGACAAAACGTCCCAACCATTCAGGAAATAGGTTTTGTATAAATAATGTAATTTTTAGCCACTTTCAATGTTTTTAGAGAGGCAGAGACTGTTTGCCTTTTGCCAGGAGCACTAATGGTTATCTGGGTTGTCAGTGGTTTAGTATTGTAGGGTCATTGTTAGGAACATTGATCTTGGCTGAGGCTCAAGACGTCAGTCGCTCTTTAGTAGATTAGCACATTATTTGCTTTTTTGGTGCTTTCTGAGTCCTAGAGCCTTAGTTGATCTTTTCTGACTAATATAAATCAGTCTTAGCAAGTCTGAAATCCCTCAGGTTGTAGCATAGTGTCCCTGTAGAAACCTGAAGGTGACTGTTTGACTTTAAATAGTACAAGATGAGTCAAATTTTACATTTACATTTTCAGCATTCAGCTTTTTATCCAAAGCGACTTACAGTACTGTGACAGTATATTGTCTAAGCAATTGAGGGTTAAGGGCCGTGCTCAAGGGCCCAACAGTGGCAACCTGGCAGTGGTGGGACTTGAACCAGCAGTGATTCGATTACTAGTCCAGTACCTTAAACGCTAGGCTACAGCTGCCCTTTTATTCTACAGCTTTGTTATTAAGCCCGGCTGTGTTTGATTGGTTACATTTGTTGACCTAACTGATTGATTAATTGGGTGGGATGGCGGTAAATGACGCTAGGCCACTACCGGTATCCAGGGCTCAAATCCCTAGCGGCGCTATCAGTCAGGCTGGTGTCTACATACATACTTGATTGGCTGTGTCTAAGGGGGGCTGGCACAGGCCTTGCGATGGATTAGCGTCCTGTCCAGGGTGTGTTACTGCACTGTGCCTAGTGATACCAAGGAAACCATACCCACCACAACCCTGACCAACCCTGACTTGCGTTTAGGATGTAAAACCATTTATTTTCAATATACAGTAAATTTTATGTTGGGATCTCTTTCTGAACGTACGTAGACTGCACGAGTGAGTCGTAAAAAACAGAGAGGACCGCCGGGCCCCGACGCCTACAACCTACAGAGCTCTCTGGTCCAACAGCATGATTTTAACCACGGCGTTTCCAGAACCTTCCGCCCACTCGTAGCTGTTAAACCTGAAAACCAGCTCCCAAGATCACCAGCTCCAAACCAGTACAACGTGGGTGGTGTTACATTCTGCTAATCGTTAAGTAATATTTATAGTAGTTCCAGAATTATTGGCAGTCCTTGGAAATATAAAAGAGTTTGGAGCTTTTTTTATTAAGTGGTTTTGTTTCAGTCAGTGTTACAGTGGTTTAGCAACATGCTAACATTTATGATAAGATTAAAAAACTCTTTTAGAGGAAATGTTGTTTTTATTCAGATTTATTTTTTTATTTCTTATTTTCAAAGTAAAATTGTTCTTATTAGAGACAGACCTTTTATTGCCTTTTTATCCATCTTTACTAAGGATGTTAATAATTATGGAGTCTATATGTATAATGTGTATTTACTAGATGGGTAGATGATTGAATGAATGGAAAGATGGATGAATGATTGGATTTATGGATCGATGGATGGAGGGATGGAGGGATGGATGGATGATTGGATAATTAGATGGACAGATGAATGGATGGATAATTAGATGGATAATTAGATGGATGGATGGATGGATGAAGGATGGATGATTAAATGAATGAATGGATGGATAAATTATTAAATGGATGGATGGATGGATGTATAATTTGATGGATGATTAGATGGATGATTAGATGGATGATTAGATGGATGATTAGATGGATAATTAGATGGATGGATGGATGGATGGAAGGATGGATGGATGATTAAATGAATGAATGGATGGATAAATTATTAAATGGATGGATAATTTGATGGATGATTAGATGGATAATTTGATGGATAATTAGATGGATGGATGGATGATTAAATGAATGAATGGATGGATAAATTATTAAATGGATGGATGGATGGATAATTTGATGGATGATTAGATGGATGATTAGATGGATAATTAGATGGATAATTAGATGGATAATTAGATGGATAATTAGATGGATGATTAGATGGATGGATGGAAGGATGGATGGTTGGATGGATGGATGGATGGATGATTAAATGAATGAATGGATGGATAAATTATTAAATGAATGAATGGATGGATAAATTATTAAATGGATGGATGGATGGATAATTTGATGGATGAATAATTAGACTGATGATTAGATGAATGGGTGAATGGATAGATAGTTAGATTGATGGATGAATGATTGGATTGGATGGATTATTGAATGGATGGATGAATGAATGGATGAATGGATGGATGTAGTCTAGTAAACTCTAGGTGAGACGTGTGTGTGTGAGATAATGAAGTTAAGTGAAATTGCTGGTGTGTATGAGCAGGTGAGCTACAGTGGTGTGCAGGTGAAGTCTGTCGTCTCTGCTAAATCTGTGTTTCTGTCCAAAACTGAGAGGAGTGCTGTTTTCACCTCTACACAGAGAGGACCGTCTCCATGTGAGTATAATGAGCAAATAAACATTAATTGTGAATATAAATGTACAGATGTTTGTTGAGGATCTGCAAACTTATAAAAACACAAACACTAACCATGGTGTACAGACCATGATAAACCAAACATTAAAACTATTCCCCAAAAGTGTGCATGGTAGTGCCTGTTTTGCAACAATGATGCATGTGATCATCGGGGATCTAATACGTTGATCTAAGGGAGGTTCCTCAAAGTTTATGTGAGTTTGATACAAACAAATCATTATAGCCAGATGACTGGGTTGAAGCATCTCCCGAACAGTAAGGGGTGTCACAGACAGTCCTGGTAACTTTCACCGACAGTGGTTTCAGGAGGGACAAGCCAAGAACCACAGACAGGTTGTTGGGCGACCAAGACTCATTGATGCCAGAGGACACAAACGCTGTCCGGACCGACAGAAGATCTACTGTGGATTATACTGCAGATTATTTTAACTGCATGTCACAAGACAGTGAATGGAACCCTTCTGTGTACAGTGCTGTGTGGGTGCCCATGCTTGATCACGTCCACCATTGAAAGCAACGGTTCAATGGAAGATGGTCTAAAGATGCACTAAAAACCTCACAACAGGAGTTGAAGGACCTGCTGGTAATGTGATTGGATGAATAGATGATTGGATGAATAGATTATTAGATGGATAGATGGATGGATGAATGGATGATTGTATAGATAATTAGATGGTTGGATGGATGATTTGATAGATAATTGGATGGATGGATGATTGGATGAATAGATGATTGGATAGATAATTAGATGGATGAATGGATGATTGTATAGATAATTAGATGGATGAATGGATGATTGTAAAGATAATTAGATGGATGAATGGATGATTGTAAAGATAATTAGATGGATGAATGGATGATTGTAAAGATAATTAGATGGATGGATTAATGGATGATTGTATAGATAATTAGATGGATGAATGGATGATTTGATAGATAGTTAGATGGATGGATGATTGTAAAGATAATTAGATGGATGAATGGATGATTGTAAAGATAATTAGATGGATGGATGAATGGATGATTGTAAAGATAATTAGATGGATGGATGAATGGATGATTGTATAGATAATTAGATGGATGGATGATTTGATAGATAATTGGATGGATGGATGATTGGATGAATAGATGATTGTATAGATAATTAGATGGATGAATGGATGATTGTATAGATAATTAGATGGATGGATAGATGATTGGTTAGATAATTAGATGGATGAATGGATGATTTGATAGATAATTGGATGGATGGATGATTTGATAGATAATTGGATGGATGGATGGATGAATAGATGATTGGATAGGTAATTAGATGGATGGATGGATGGATGGGTGAATGGATGGACAGCTGATTGGATAAACAGATGATTGAATGAATAAATGATTGGATGAATTGATGATTGGATATATAATCAGGTGAATGGATTGATGGGTGGTTTGATGGATGGATGGATGAATGGGTGGATGGATGTTTGATTGGTGGAAAGTTGGATGGATGGATAATTGGATGGATAATTGGATGGATGGATGATTGGATAGATAATTAGATGGATGGATGGATGAATGATTGAATGAGTAGATGATTGGATAGATAATTAGATGGATGGATGGATGAATGATTGAATGAGTAGATGATTGGATAGATAATTAGATGAATGGTTTGATGGATGGATGGACAGCTGATCGGATAAATCCTGGTACCAGATACCACAGTAGTCCTTCAGATGTCACAAAGAAGCCAATTCATTTGCAACCATGTAAATTTGCTAACAATAAAATCCAGCTGATGTAATTATTATAGAAAGCAGTTTAAGATTGTTGAATAATCCTGTGGCTCTGTTCACTACAGGTCATTACAGCGTGAATGATGAGGTATTACAGAAGACCCCTAAAGTACCTTCATCCTGCTTCAAATCCACTTCTGCCAGGATTCAGCCGCTGGTTAATAATGAAGCTCCCGGTCCTGGAAGCTATAATCCTCATGAAACCCCAGAGCCTACCAAGAAAACCATTCTGCCGTAAGTGCCGTACTGTACAGTACCAAGATCTAGATGAAAAGTCTGGAGAGGGCGCCCAGGTGGCACAGCAGGATATTCTGCTAACTCCCCGAGTTTGAATCTCATTACAATACTGTGACAGTATATGGTCTAAGCAATTAAGGGTTAAGGGCCTTGCTTAGGGGCCCAACAGTAGCTTGAACCAGCGACCTAAACTATACGCTACCACTTCCCTGCATTTATATTGGTTATCCAAAGCCACTTACCATTATGACTAAATACAATTTGAGCACTTGTGGATTAAGGGCATTCCTTACAGGCTTAACAGTGGCAGCTTGGCGGTGGTGGGGCTTGGACCGGCAACCTTCTGATTACTATGATAGTACCATAGCCACCGACCTAACACTGCAACAGCTACTACTGTTTTATAGCACATTTATAGCACGTTCTGTAAATGTTAGCGCTTTTAGGCCTGCAAAGAAGCGACTGGTGACTTAACGTGTTGGAGGACCCACTCTAGCTTGTGGCCCTCCTTAGCAGCAGGGGTCGCCAGAGCGTCTAACAAACAATACAAACAATATTGTGTTAAACAGAGGCAGTTCTCAGACAGTCGGTAAGAGTACCAGTGCTGTTGCAGCGACTTGCTTCATAACTTATCCCGCTGGCAGGGCGAGACTAGCATTATGCCACAGAACATGCAGTTTGCACAATGCTAACTGGTCACTAAATGCTTCTCTCGTTTGCTGCCTGTGATTGTGTCATTCAGGAGGAGACATTATTTAGGACTCTCGGCTCCTCCGTTGATTCCTCCTAAACCACCGCCCCTGCCTGGACCGGGTCAGTACGACATCGTGAACAACGGCCCACCCGAGCACCTCAATGCCAGCGCTGCATTTGTGTCTGGAACAAGCAGGTGGACTCAAGAGACTAGAGGACATGAAACCCCTGGACCAGGTTACAGAAGCTCCATGTCTTTAGGGACCATTTATGCAACATGGAAGCTGGTGATGTAGTTATGAGGAGTCGTGTCCTTCTGCATTGCCAGGTTTGGCTAGCAGGTGGGGCACGGAGGCACACATTATTGACTTGTTAGTCTCTCTTGATTGACAATCAAAAACCTTGTAAGCGATAATTCGCTCTAGGTGCAGAATGTTTTATCAAGGTAGAACAATACTGGGGCTAGAAAGCCACAACATGAAAGGGGGTATAGAAATAAAAAGGTGGCCAAATTAGTAGAAACTAAGGAACAAATGAAAGACGCAAAAACATCCGCAGTCCTCAATTGAGAAAGTGGACAGAACAGGGACAGGGCAGAACTGAAAACTGGATGTCATAATATGACTGGCCGCTCAAGCCGTCTGTGACAAGCCAGCTCTCAGAAAAATTTAATCTAGGGAACCCCAAACCCAACCCTACCATCCGCCGCACCCCTGCATAACATGGATTTAGGGTGGGGTCTGCTCCAGAAAACTCTGGGTCGGTCCGCTTTTCCAGGGCGGTTCATCGTGAGGTTCAGAATGCTGCGACACTTGTGCGACTTCCCAGAAAGTTAAAGAATGCTGGCATCACACGCCAGTGGAAGACAGTACTGGCATCACGGCTTCAGAGAAAAACAAGTGTCCCAACAAGGGAGAGGGAGAAACCGTGATGTTTAGAAAAAATTCCACCTGGAGCGAATTGCAATCACAAGTCAATCAAGAGAGACCGATTTATTAATCATGTGCGCCTCCGTGCCCCTTCTGCCAGCCAAACGTGGAAAGGCAGAAGGACGCGACTGTTAATGTCGATCAGCTACCGAACTACATCAGCAGTTGCCACATTTCACTTTATAAGTCACATTATTTGTCTATAAACACATTTCTGTAGTTTGTCTTGTCTTTATTAATGGATTATTTTATGTTACTGCATGTTTATACGCTAACCCCGTGTCTCTTTTCTTTTTCTTGTAGGTTCCTATGAACCAGATGTGCTCACAAAGCGGACATTCTTATACAACCACGGCAAAACATGGGTACCAGCCTAAAGCGTGACATTCGATAAGTACCGCCTGACTACCAGACAGGGTAAAGGTGATGAAAACAGCAACATAAAGCTCTATGAGTTCTGGTTCATTCACCAAGTTTGTTAGGCAAAATAAAAACAGTAAATGAATATAAAACTACTGTATCACTCTCATGTCTTGAACTAGACGATGGGGCTTGAACCTTCTGCTCACTAGTCCAGCATCAAATCCCTGCCCTTGAGCAGGTTTTACTTTGGCATGGATTCAAAATCAGCAACTCGAATATTGACTCAAATTTAAAACAAAATTGCTGGAACAGGAAAGGGCCTTCCCTAAACTTTGTACCTTTGTGTAATTGATTTATTACACCTGTTAGCAAATTGTTGTGGCTGAAACACTTGATTATCACAATACTTTTGTCCATATGTGGAATGTTGTCATGAGCGGTCATAACAGTTGATGTCAGTTGTTATAAGAGGTTTATGTTACCCGTACCAGCCTTACAACATGACATCTGAGACCACTCATTACGGTTACCTGTTCTGCTAACACATCACTGTTATAATACCTGCTGTTTATGGCTGCTCAAATCGAGGCATATTAACAATTCTTACCCCAAAACAGGACGTCCCAGCTTTAACAGAACAAACTGCACCTTGGGAACCCTTATCTTGGAAGCTACATGGAATATTCGGCCAAAGGTTTAATGAAAGCATGATGTATACACTATATCAGGGTGTCCAAACTTTTCTTTTTGGGGGCCAGATGGAGTAAAAAATACACAAACACGCGACCACAGTCTTTAGTAATAAAACAAGTACAAATATAACAGAGCTCCCGATTACTAACAATTCCACTTCATTTTTGAGTGATTAATGATCTATCGTCCACAGTGTTGTGTAACTCAGATTTTGTCAATTTCACTCACCAGTTTATAATCCTAATGGGAAGATTATTACCCTTCTTTAAATTAAACATACCCACCTCCCTCTGAACTCAGTGGAAAATATTTATTTTCCCAGCGCTCCTGAAATCTTCTGCATTTGCGTCTGGTTTTAATTTCATTGAAGCCGCCGTGTTTATCCAAAAACTGGGGAACGTTAATGTAGGTGTAACGTTAACGTTCTGAGTCGGGGGAAAGAAGACGGGGAGTTTTAGATCTGTTTTATGTGAGAGCGCCACCCAGAGTTTAAACAGTTCAAGCAGTTTGTTTAAAACCTGATTAACAGCGGCACGACTTTAATTTTATTTCTAAAATACCTCACGAGCCGTTTCAAAAATGGTAATGGGCTGCAAATGGCCCGCGGATTATAGTTTAGACATCCCTGCACTATATGGACAAAAGTATTGGGACACCTGAGCATGAGCTTGTCGGACATCCCATTACAAAATCGTGTGCATTCATATTGAATTGCTCCTTCTTTACTTTGTAGCTTTAATATACAGTAGCACTCACTCCTCTGGGAAGCCTTTCTACAAGACTTTGAAACATGTCTGTGGGAAGTCGTGCCCATTTAGGCAGTAGAGTCAGTGAGGTCAGGCACTGATGTTGGAAAAGAAGAGAAGGCCTAACTCACAATCCAAGTTGAATTAATCCTAAAAGTGTTGAGTTGGCTTGAGATCAGGACTGTGTAAAGCACACAACTAGTCAAACCACGTCTTTATAGAGCTCGCTTTGTGCTCAGGGGTGTAATGATGCTGAAACAGAAAGGGGACTTCCCTAAACTGTTACCATAATGTTAAAAGCATATTATTTACTATACATCATTTTTATACATCTGTTAGTAATGTGTCCACATATTTTTGACCATATAGCGTGTATTTGTGATGGCTGTATCAGATGTTTACACATTTTCTTTTTAATGTCAGATCAGTCTGGCACATTTAAGACTCCTAAAATTAAAATGGATTCTGAATGATTATTTAATATAGGGTGACCATATGTTGGTTTAAAAAAAAGAGAACACTTGTCAGGAGGGCAGCATGGGCTAGCTAGACACTGGTAGCACTTTTCCACCAAAAGAACTATGGTTCTTGAACCGGTTCTGTTCAGGTTTTTTCAAACCTTGGTGTTTTGTAGAGAACCGACCCGCGTTTCCACCAGTTTTTGGGGATCAAGCCTGCGTCATCAACGTTGGGCGTCACACAACGAAAGTAAAGAGTAGTGACATGATGGTGGATCATCCTGCATCCTGTTGCTGTACAGAACAAAAAGCATCGATCAGCTATCGGTGATAAGGAGACGTAGACGTGTTTGTCTCAGTTGTTGTTTTCTTTAGTTAATTGAAGCGTTTTGTGCTTCGCTCTCACCACGACCCTCGGCGCAGATAGCCGATTTGCTCAGTGCTCGGTTTGAGCGGTGAACATCACTAAAGTTCCACGACATGAACATCCATCTGTGTGAAATAACCATCAAATCCAGTCTAAAAGCTCCACATGTATCTGTGTTTATCTGGATTTACTTCCCGTGTGGTGTTTATGCAAATCGGGGTTCTGAATCCGCCTCTCGGGAGAGTCGAAAAAGCTTCACCTAAATAAAGCGTCACGTGGCTGAATGTACTAAAAGTACGACACAGAAACACTCAATTTCTCTTCGTTATTACTGGTTATTAGTGCTCTGTGTTGCACAAATTCATTGCTCATTGTTTTAGTACAACAAGCCACGTTACGCTTTATTTTTCACGTTAAGCGGTGTTCGTTCTGTCCGGGTCACTTCTACCACGTCATATCACACAGTTCATCTCTTTGAAAATATCAGCGAATATCAGCGGCAAACCGGATCAAAATGAAAGTGCAGCGCAACTTTCTCGTGTAAAAGGGGGGTGGGGGGTGGTTGGTTGGATGGGTCCATTGATCTGTAGCTGTTGTGATGCTTTGTGGTGTGAAAAAACTCCCTCTGCAGCAGTAACAACATCTTCTGTGTTACCCGATCTTTACCTGACCACCTCTCTCTCCTTTAGGTGCAGTTTTGTGTTTGCTGAATTGGCTCCTTTGTTTGACACTTTGCAGGTCATGCGTTCTGCTTCCCAAGGATCCCAACCATTTTTCTGTAATTCGTTTGTGATTTTTTGTTTGAGATTTTCAATGTCTAAAAAAAGAGGACATGTCTGGAAAAAAGAGGATGAATGGTCACCCTATTTAAGTCCCAACCGATTACACAGTAGATTCAGCTGTGAATCAGAACAGCTGAAAATCTGCTGGACGCTGGTTGACCTTTATTAGACTAGGCGTGGAACAGCTGCTCCTGGATCAGCTGGCCGGCTGTGGTTCGGTATGAGATGCCTAAAACACTGATCCTAGTTCTGTAATGGAACAGATGGAGTAAACGGAGCTCATGTAGAGCAACTGCTGTGGAAATATTCTCCAAATGTGAGGGCGTGGACGCGGGTTTCAGTGTGAGTAATGTGGAGAGACGAATCATGACATAGTGTGTCTTCAGTTTACATGAAAGCTTTAATAAAGATTTGTTTAATTATGGTGAACTAGCACCAATTCATCATTTCTACATACCTGGACTACATATACTGTAGATATAGAAAGACAAGTTTTGAAACAAAAAATTCAGCAACGACAAAACTGTACTGTTACACACCTTAAGACGTGTTTGCAATAAAAATGGGACAAAATTACACCTGAAACACTAAATCACTTGGTCTCCTTGGAGCCAAAACGTCTTTTAAGTGTGGTGAAAAGGACTGGCAACATTACAAAGTGGTAAATGCTTTACCATCCCAACTATGTTGTAATGTGTTGCAGAACTGAAATGGTTCATACTGTCTACAATCAAGTAAAAGTAACACCGCTTTTGTTTGATTAGCATTTTCCATACTGTCCCATCTTTTTCTGATTTGGGTTGCATATATAGGGATTTTACTTAGTGGCTAAGTGGGTAGCACTGTCGCCTCACAACAAGAAGGTCCTGGGTTCTATTCCCAGGTGGGGCGACACCGAGTCCTTTGTGTGTGGAGTTTGCATGTTCTCCCCGTGTCCGCATGGGTTTCCACCAGGTGCGTGAGGTGAATTGGAGATACTAAATTGTCCATGACTGTGTTTGATATAAACTTGTGAACTGATGAATCTTGTGTAATGAGTAACTACCGTTTCTGTCATGAATGTAACCAAAGTGTAAAACATGACGTTAAAATTCTAATAAATAAACAAACAAACTTAGACATTGGCTCTCATTAATGGAACTTTTCCAGGGAAGACAATGTCAGGCTTCATTCTGCAAACACCAGAACACTGTGGCTTCGTAGCTGCAGAGTGTGTGTGCTTGACTGGCCTGCCTGCAGTCCAGATCTGTCTCATATTGAAAATGTACGGTGCATCATGACGAGGAGAATCGGACGACAACAACTACAGACTGTTGAGCATCTGAAGTCTCGTATCAAGCAAGAATAGAGTAAAATTCCACTTACAAAACTGTAACAATTAGTGTCATCAGTTCACAAACCATTAAAAAGTCTCATTAATAGGAAGGCTAATGGAAACACAGGGGTAAACACGTCTCTGTCCCAACTTTTTTGGAATGTTTGGAGGAAATCAAAATCTAAATGTGTTGAAAATTACAAAGTAAACGTTGGAAATCTTTTCCTTCTGCTTTCATCAGTGACTGTAAATAAAGACTCAAGAGAATAACCAAATCACAGATTCTTCTTTTTATCGTGCTTTACCAAATGTCCCAACTTTTTCAGAAATATGGTTTGTATTACTGTGTTTTCTCTATAAAATGCTGCTTTATGCACTTTAACACATTTTTGCAAGCAGGGGATTGTGAAAGATAATCTGCCAGATAATGAGGACAAAGGGAAAACATTCATGGTCTCTGTGGGTTCTTCTTTGAATGGTCTGAAAGCTTCAAAAGTATTAAACTGTCCTAAATATAAAGACACATGTTCTTTAGCCTACTGAAATTATACTGTGTGTTTTTCTGTCTGGCTGAATTTGAGAGTGTTCCTTTGTGTAATATCATCTTATAGTGATACGCAATAGTAAAGGTCAAATTTATCTTGGTTTATGCTCCTAAATGCAGATGATAGGGTCCGAATTTGGTGTCAACGAGATAAATCCATAGACCAAACCTTCCTTCTTCAGTTCAGGCTGCTGCAACTGAGGTTATTGTGTGGGAAATACAACCCCAAATTAGAAAACGTTGGGACAGTATGGCAAATGCAAATAAAATAAAAATACAGTGTTCCTCACATTTCTTTAGAATTTTATTTGATTGCAGACAGGATGAACCTGAGATATTTCATGTTTTATCTGCTCAACTTTATTTCATTTATTAATAAACATCCATTCCTGCATTTCAGGCCTGTAACACATTCCAAAAAAAGTTGGGACGGGGGCAATTTAGGGCTAGTAATGAGGTGAAAAAACTAAATAATGATGTGATTTTAAACAGGTGATTGTGATCATGGTTTGGTACAAAAGCAGCATCCAGGAAAGGCTGAGAGTCTTTGATGAGTAAAGATGATCAGAGGATCCAAATGTGTGAGAAAATTATTGAAATGTTTTAAACAATGAACCTCAAAGAAAGATTGGAAGGGATTTACATATTTCTCCCTCTACAGTGCATAATATCATTAAACCATTCAAGAAATCAGGAGGAATTTCAGTGCGTAAAGGCCGAGGGTGCAAGCTTAATCTGAACGCCCGTGATCTTTCATTCCTCAGACGGAATCAAGAACCACCACTCAACAATAGCTGATATAACCACATGGGTGAGGGATTACTTTATCAAACCTTTGTCAAGTTCTACAATACGGAGTTACAGGGTATGTCAGGGTTTGGGGCTGTGTCAGTGCCCTTGGTAAAGGTTATTTACACTTCTGTGATGGCATGCAGAAAAGTACATTGAGCTCTTAGAGCAACATGTGCTGCCTTTAAGACGTCGTCTTTTCCAGGGACGTCCAGCATTTTTCAACAAAATGCAAAACCACCTGCTGCACACATTACAAAGACATGGATGTGGAAGAAGAGGGTACTGGACTGGCCTGCCTGCAGTCCTGACCTGTCCCCAATAGAGAATGTGTGGAGAATTTTGAAAGGAAAAATGTGACAACGACGACCCCGTACTGTTGCACATCGTAAGACGTGTTTGCAGGAAAAACGAGACAAAATAAAAGCTGAAACATTAAATCACTTGGTCTCCTCGGTGCCAAAAGGAACGACAGCATTACAAAGTGGTAAATGCTTTACTGTCCCAACTTTTTTTGGAATGTGTTGCAGGCCTGAAATGCAGGAATGGATGTTTATTAATAAATGAAATGAAGTTGAGCAGATAAAACATGAATTATCTCAGGTTCATCCTGTCTGACATCAAATAAAAGTCAAAGTAAATGTAAGGTGTTATTTTATTTACTTTTTCCATGCCGTCCCAACTTTTTCAGATTTGGGGTTGTATTTTTGACACACACTGCTGTGTCAACTTTTTACTTTGACCATGCATTTTGCACTTAGGTAAATTTTTTGTTCTTACTACCCCGTTATAATGACGATGGCTTCATTAGTGTATTCAAAGATAGATTGTACTTGTGACAGGTTGCATTGACAATAAACGATTCATAACTGTTATTATGGGCTTTTGATTCATAACATTACTTTTAATTGTTGCATTTGTATTTTAACATACATTTATGTGTTTAAGGACCTTGACATTAATGTTTTAATAAGGACGGTGATTTAGTGTCCGCCGTGTGACCGTCACAGCCATATTTTCTACATCCTGTACAGAACAAAGCCGTCTTTCATTCTGCACGACTATCAGACAGAAACAGAGAAATTTTTTGGGAAGGGGGGAAGGTGAATATATAATCATTGGTACATCGGTAGGTTCATGTTCTCGGGCA
The DNA here is from genome assembly GCF_030014385.1 of Trichomycterus rosablanca. Taxonomy (NCBI): domain Eukaryota; kingdom Metazoa; phylum Chordata; class Actinopteri; order Siluriformes; family Trichomycteridae; genus Trichomycterus; species Trichomycterus rosablanca. The sequence goes on from NC_085988.1 coordinate 13,256,853, forward strand.
GCTCAGTAGCACAGGTCTCAATTGTTGAAAGGTTGTTCAGTTCTCGACTTACTGGACCTGTTTTCGTCCCAGCAGCACCAGTGACGTCAGAGATGAGCTCACCAGCTGATGAAGAAGAAACTTTATACTGCAGCCTTGAGTTATTTTTGTTTTGATCTGTTCGGTTCTGTCTTGTGCTGCTGAACTGACGTCCAACGACAAACAGTGTTTTATTTACTCTGTTTCTCTCTGCATTTTAAAAAGCTGAAACAAAATATTGAGTGGTGGTAAAACAGACAATTAATGAATGACTTTATTCTGGTCAGGGTCACAGTGGGATCTCATGGGTTGTGGGCTAGAATAATAATAGACCACTATGCCATCCAAGCACCTAATATTATTTATGTGGTTTTGCATTGTCTTGTTAAAAAATGCATGAATGTCATGAACGTCCCTGAAAAAGATTACATCTTGAAGCAGCACATGTAATTTTCTGCATTAATGCTGCATCACAGAAGTGTAAATGACCTTTGCCAAGGGCACTGATACAGCCCCATACCATGACAGACCCTGGCTTTTGGACTTGTTGCTGATAACAGTCTGGATGGTCCTTTTCATCTTTGGTCCAGAGCACACGGTGTCCATTTTTTCCAAAAAAGGCCTGGAATGCTGATTCATCTGACCACAATACACGTTTCCACTGTGTGATGGTCCATCCTAGATGCCCAGAGAAGTTGACGCCGCTTCTGGACATGGTTAACATAAGGCTTCTTTTGTGCACAGTAAAGGTTTAAGTATCATTTTTGCAGTAACTGTATTGTAGAGCTTAATAAAGGTTTGATAAACTAATCCCTCACCCATGTGGTTATATCAGCTATTGTTGAGTGGAGGTTCTTGATGCCGTCTGAGGGATGGAAGATCACGAGCATTCAGCTTAAGCTTGCGCCCTTGGCTTTTAAGCACTGAAATTCCTCCTGATTCCTTGAATGGTTTAATGATATTATGCACTGTAGAGGGAGAAATATGCAAATCCCTTCCAATCTTTCTTTGAGGTTCATTGTTTTTAAACATTTCAATCATTTTCTCACACATTTGTGGACAAACTGGATCCTCTGATCATCTTTGCTCATCAGAGACTCTCAGCCTTCCCTGGATGCTGCTTTTGTACCAAACCATGATCACAATCACCTGTTTAAAATCGCATTATTATTTAGTTTTTTCACCTCATTAGTAGCTCTAAATTGCCCCGTTCCAACTTTTTTGGAATGTGTTGCAGAACTGAAATGCAGGAATGGATGTTTATTAATAAATGAAATGAAGTTGAGCAGATAAAACATGAAATATCTCAGGTTCATCCTGTCTGACATCAAATAAAATGAAAGTTTTATTTGGGGTTGTAGAACATTAAGTAATAGAAAAAACAAAAGGTATCTAGCACTGATGTCGATCAGGAAAGCCTCAGTTGTTGTTCCAGTTCATTCCAGAGCTGTTCAGTGGGGCTGAGGTCAGAACTCTGGAGTTTCTTTAAACCGAGCTTTTCTTTTTGTCATTATAGAGCTTGCTTTGTGCATAGGAAAGGAAAGGACCTTCCCTAAACTGTTGCAAGGCTGGGAGCATATGCAGTACTGACTGAGTCATTTCTATTTTCTTCCACCAGTCCAGTGGTGGAACCATGAGAAGCGCTCACTAAAGTGGGGGGTGTTTCAAAACTAAAAAACGATTTTTTTTTTTCTCACTTGCGCAAAATCTACCAAATAGGTTTGCAAACAGTGTTCAACAAAGTTAAATTGTGTTAATCTTGCATTGAGAAGCGTGTAAACTGGGTATTTCTTTGTAGGAAAGTCTTTTATACAGATGTGCCCCCCCCCCCTAGTGTGTATCTGGATGGTTTAGTCCGGTACAGATCTGCTGTTCCTCTGAGCGCTTTCATTGCAGCGGGGTCGGAGCGGTGCGCCGGAGGAGCTTCCAGGTTTATCGTGGGTTTGTTTTTAAAGCACCGCGAATCATCCTCTGTGTGTCTGTGTCCTGTACCAGTACACGCGTATTCTGGTGTTTGATTATCCACTGGTAGCTCTGGTTTGGACCGCTTGTGTTGCTGAGCGCTGGCTGGGACAGGCGCATTGTTCGGGCTGAGCTGGTTCAGGGCGCACTGATGGAATGACGCACCGTGGAGAGGAAAAGCCTTAAACATCTTCAAATAAATAATACTAAAACACGCAGAAAATGGAGAACAAAGATCTGGAGAGCAGCTTCCAAGCAAAACTGACCCTGACAGATAAAGGTACATGTTTTTTTTTTTTTAATTATTATTCTTGAAGGCTTTATAGCTGCTGACATGTCTGGTTAAATCATGGAGATAAATGTGCAGCTCTGGTGGACATACTCGGATTTACTCTGGGATATGTTTGTTATTTTGTTCACTTATTGTAAGAACATACATGTTTTGCTTTATTCCTTAAGCTTAATGTGATGTCCACACAGTTGGACACAGAGTTCCATTAATCTTGGACACACCCTGGGACCATTCTAACATATTTTACCATACCAGACCTTTATATGTTTAATTACCATTATAGAAACTTTGATTTTCGGTATTTTATCAATACAAAATGTTATCTAGTTTGCAAGTAATCGCTGGCATATATATTTCTAAATAAGGGGGTCCAGGCACATAATAGCTGGGCCTACACTGACCACTGATGACCCTTCAGATCCTGTCATGATATGTCCTACTTTGACACTCCATGTTACACTGTTATTATGGTAGAAGCTCCAGATAGTAAAAAAGCTTTATATCTGATCAAAAGTCCACATAATACGCCTAGAGTACTATAAGTAGTATTTTATAGCCTTTATATTGTATATCATTATAAGACTCAAAGCTCTCAGTGTTTACTTTTGGACATATATTATGGCAGATGATATTTAATCTTGTAAATTATTATTTATATACAGTATAAGTATATAGTGATGATATTATTATTATTATTTTTAAGGAAAACAGCAGAAGAGAATGTGGTTTGGTCTTTGTTGAACCTTTTAAAACAAATCTCAGTGTGTTCTGGAGCATATTACAGGGCTTAATTTGTTAAATCTTGGCTAGAGAAATGTATATTTCTGTGTATAATTAGCAAGAAGCTAAATATATATTGTATTTTATCATTAGGGGTCCAAGCACATCGTGTTTACATTGTAGATAAAATGTTTATGTTTACTTTTGGACATATATTATGCCAGATGTTGATTTGGTTAATTTTTTGAAAACACAATCCAACTCTGTGCATTTATATGTAAGTACATAGTGATATTATTATTCTTATTATCATTATTATTATTATAGGTATTAGGGAAAATAGCATAAGAGGAGAACATGCATTTGTTTGTTTGTTTATTAGGATTTTAACGTCATGTTTTACACTTTGGTTACATTCATGAGAGGAACGGTAGTTACTCATTACACAAGGTTCATCAGTTCACAAGGTTATATCGAACACAGTCATGGACAATTTAGTATTAGGGGTCCAAGTACTCAGTGTTCAAATTATAGATGAATATTACTTACTTTTGGACATATATTATGCCAGATGTTGATTTGTTTCTTAATCTTGATCTTTTAAACTCTAAATCCATTTATCATTAACCTTTTTCCAACTCTTTGTATTGATATATAAGTGTATAGGGATGTTATTATTATTATTATTATTATTATTATTATTATTATTATTATTTAAGATATTAGGGAAAATAGTAGACTAGTGGTCTATGTTGTATAACAGGTACCCTTTAAAACAAATCTCAGTGTGTTCTTGAACATATTCCAGGGGTTAATTTGTTAGATGTTAGCTATAGAAAACGTATGTAAATTTAGCAAGAAGCTGAATATATATTGCATTTTATTATTAGGGGTCCAAGCACTCAGTGTTTAAAGTCCACGTGAACTTTTGGACATATATTATGGCAGATGTTGATTTGTTTAATAATCTTGATCTTTTAAACTCTAAGACTCTGTGCATTTATATGTAAGTATGTTGTGTAATGGGTAATAATGTGTATTTTGCAAAAAGCTATAGTGCAGCAGTAGAAATTGTGATATGAGTACCACTGGTGGTCCACAACGTTCCCCCGTTGTGCTAGTCCAGTGTGTGTTTGGTGTTTGGGCAGACATGTTTGTATACAATGTCACACACATTGCTTTCAGCTTTTTCCAATTTTAAGCCTTCCAGGGCTTGATGCAGCTCTTATAGATCACTTGTAAAGTTCTCTTGTAAATCCCCACATAATCCTTACATTCAGACAACAGTGTCAGTCTTAGCAAGATGGTACAAAACTATTTAACCGAGGACTAAACAGGTTCACTCATTTTAAAGTTCATTTTAAAGCCTAGCCTTTAAAGTCTACAACGTGCTTTATCTGGAAAATCTGATGTTTGAACCACAGTCTAATAAAAAAAGCTAAATCAAACACTAAAAAAGAGAAAAGTGTAGTTCCACCAAAAGTGGCATTTAATGCAGAAGGTGTTATTAACATTAAATGTGGATCAGAATGTAACAGGGTCGGCAAGGTCAAATTTTCCACTTTTTTAATGATTTAAAACCCGATCATATCTTTTATTTAGCAACATAAATAATAAAAGTAGTAACAATAATAATGACAATAATTACACATTAGGTATACTTATATATTCTACAGTATATTATAATATAATGCTATGACTCGACTCACATAGACCAGTTATCCCTGATTAAGGTAAATGATATGTAGACCAGGTTATGATTTAGCCCATGTAGTGCAATGCTAACCCTTCTGATTCAAACTGAAACACTGCATTATGAAAACACCAGGTTCTGATTACGTCTCGGACACACCCTGACACAGAAATGTTAAGCCAGAGGCTAATAAACAGAGAGATGTGTATTTCAGGCTCAGACTACATGAATATTTAGAAAAACTGACCCATCTGTGCAGTCAACCATCACAAAGCGATGACGGCGTGGTGAAGTGACGTGATACAGTTTGTACCCACCTGCTGACAGGATCTGTCTTCTTCTTAAAACAAATGTAGGTTATGAGTAGATCTGACTCAGGTTTGAAATCCTGCCTGTCTGCTAAAGTAATAGAATGCCTTTATTTGTTTTGACGCTGTGGTCAGAGCGCAGGGTCAGCCATTGTACAGCGCCCCTGGAGCCGAGAGGGTCAAGGGCCTTGCTCAAGGACCCAACATGGTGGATCATTCTCAGCACTGCAGTGACACTGACATGGTGGTGGTGTGTTAGTGTGTGTTGTGCTGGTATGAGTGGATAAGACACAGCAGCGCTGCTGGGGTTTTTAAATACCTTACTGTCACTGCTGGACTGAGAATAGTCCACCAACCTGTGTCTGATCCACTCATACCAGCACAACACACACTAACACACCACCACCATGTCAGTGTCAATGCAGTGCTGAGAATCATCCACCACCTAAATAATACCTACTCTGTGGTGGTCCTGTGGGGGTCCTGACCATTAAAGAATAGCATGAAGGGGGGGGGGGTAAGAGAGTATGCAGAGAAACAGATGGACTACAGTCAGTAATTGTAGAACTACAAAGTGCTTCTATATGGTAAGTGGAGCTGATAAAATGGACAGTGAGTGTAGAAACAAGGAGGTGGTTTTAATGTTATGGCTGATCAGTGTATATGGTCTGAAATGTAAGTAGTTTTGGATAAAGGCGCCTGCTAAATGCTGAAAAAATCTATGTAGGCTGTAATTGTGCAAAGTGAGCTATAATATCATTATGAATATACTCCTCTCATGATAAAAAAAACATTTCTGTGTATTATGATGTAATTATTATGTAATTTAAAGGTCCAAGCAGCTGGATCAGGATCTTCAATTTGATCTTGTGCTCGTTTGTTTTCTTGACGTTGGACGTTGTATGCCACTGTGCTGTATTCACCATGACAGTGCTGGTTAATTAAGAGAAATGTTTGTAGGCTATGATTTGACCCATTTATCCGGAGGAATGATCGCACTGTGCCTTTTAATCACAGAAAACATCCAGGTCGTAATTTAGCCCACAGTGAGCTTCTCTTTCAGTCATCACTACGATGTTCCTGTCTAAAGGGACAAATCCCTTACAAGTTACTAAGAGATATCAACGTGGATTTGTATATTAGCAGTGTGGGATGGTGGTGGTGTAGAGCTTAAGGCTCCAAAATATTACTGTCATAGGAAAATAATGCATTTTGAGGTTATTTTCTACTCAATCAGCAATCAGTGTAGCTTTCAGAGCGCTCAGGGGGCGCAGCGGTAAGGTACGCTAGCCCACTACCGTTATCAGTAGGTCGTGCGTCTGCACTGACATGACCTTAGCCTAGCTGTTGGGAGGTGTACTCTCAGTCCTGGTTCCAAGCCAGGATAAAAATAGGAGGGTTTTGTCAGGAAGAGCAGCCGGGATAGAAAACTCTGTTAAGTCTGGTAAAAAATGATGCAGGTTTTATGTTCAAAATACACCACATGGCCAAAAGTATGTGGCCACCCCTTGTAATGATTGAATTTACTTGTTTCTTGCTTTATAAAGAAGTGGTTTGAATAGTTGTGTGTGAATGAGCTCGAGTTTCTCAACCCGACTTCACATTTTTGGGCTGAATTAAACTTGGATTGTAAACCAGCACTACACTTAGTCAATTAACTAAATGAGCACAAATTCCCTCAGACACTCCAAGCTTGTAGTAAGGCTTTCAGAAGAGTGACTGATGTTAAAGCTACAAAGTAAAGAGGAAGCGATTCAATATTAAAGCTCATTGTTTTGGAATGGAATGTCCAAACAAGCTCATGCTCAGGTATCCCAATACTTTTGTCCATATAGTATAGGTTAAAATATTGACTTGAGGTCAAATGTATTCAGTATTTTAATTCTCATTCTTGTAAATGAGAGCCGCCGTAGCTGGGACTGCAGTGTCCTCATAAATCACGTCAAGGTCAGAGCGTTACTTTCTGATGTTCAGTAGTACGCAGTCCTCAGCATCGGCGGTGTTCAATACACGTTTGATTTAGGATGATCTGAGCAGGATGTATTTGTGAGCTTTAAGGCATTTTAAATGAAGGATGTTCCTGTGGTGAGGCGTAAAGATAGACACGGTGTGCAGACCCACATCGAGGTATGAAAACACATTCCATTCCCATTAAGCAAACCAGCTTGTACTGAAGAGTCTTACAGTGATGCATACCATCATTATTGCCTTTATCTCAGTAAAAGTACCAGTATTCTGAATTATAAGTCTTTTTTTTGGTCTTCATATGCAGCTTATGGTTTGATTTCATTTATTTATTTAGCATTTTCCCCCAATTTTCCCCAAACTAGTTGCACAATTGCATTTTGCTTCCTCTCTACTGCTGCTGATTTCCACTGCTGACCGACTCTTCAGTACAAGCTGGTTTGCTTAATAGGAATGGAATGTGTTTTCATACCTCGATGTGGGTCTGTTTACCATGTCTATCTTTATGCCTCACCACAGGTACATGCTTGAATTAAAATCCTTAAATCTCACATATACATCCTGCTTAGATCACCCTAAATCAAACATTTACAGAACACCGCCAATGCCGAGGACTGCGTACTACTGAACATGAGAAAATAACGGTCTGACCTTGACGTGATTTGTGAGGACACTGCAGTCCCAGCTAGGACGGCTCTCATTTAGAGGAATGAGAATTAAAATACTGACTACATTTGACATCAATATTTTACCCGACACGTCCGACTCAGACGGAAGAGTCAATCATTGACTGTGTGGGCGCCCAGCATGTTAGTAGTAGAGCTGAGATTCGAACCTACAAGTGTTTTACCGCTGGGCCACCTGAGCGCCCCATTTTGTCGGGACTTAGTTCTTTGTTGATCTACATTGTTATCATTTTAATTTGTTTTCTTTTTGTGGCTCTTCAGCTTCTTCTACCTTGGTTAAGTATCCTTCAAAGCATCCCTTTAATGGTTGTGTCAGTACCCTTCCATGGTCCCATGACCCTGTGTCACTACTATGTTGTCACTGTTGGGCCCCTGAGCAAGGCCCTTAATCCTCAACAGCTGAGACAGTACACCTTCGCAGTACTGTAAGTGACTTTGGATAAAAGTGTCTGCTAAATACTGAAAATGTAAATGTAAAAATCTGAACTATTAGGGCAGTTGTAGCCTAGTGGTTAAGGTACTGGACTAGTAATCGAAAGGCCGCTGGCTCAAGTCCCACCACTGTCAGTTTGCCACTGTTTGGCCCCTGAGCAAGGCCCTTAACCCTCAATTGCTTAGATAATATACTGTGACAGTGGATAAAAGCGTCTGTTAAATGCTGAAAATGTAAATGTAAAAATCTAAACCATTAGGGCAGTTGTAGCCTAGTGGTTAATGTACTGGACTAGTAATCGAAAGGCCGCTGGTTCAAGACCCACCACTGCTAGGACTAATCACTGTTGGGCTCCCAAGCAAGGCCCTTAACCCTCAATTGCTTAGATAATATACTGTCACAGTGGATAAAAGTGTCTGTTAAATGCTGAAAATGTAAAAGTAAAAATTTGAACCATTAGGGCAGTTGTAGCTTAGCGGTTAGGGTACTGGACTAGTAATCAAAAGGCTAGTGGTTCAAGCCCCACCACTGTCAGGTTGCCACTGTTGGGCCCCTGAGCAGGGCCCTTAACCCTCAATTGCTTAGATAATATACTGTCACAGTGGATAAAAGTGTCTGTTAAATACTGAAAATGTAAATGTAAAAATCTGAACCATTAGGGCAGTTGTAGCCTAGTGGTTAAGGTACTGGACTAGTAAGCAAAAGTTTGCTGGTTCAAACCCCATCCCTTACTACTACGTTGTCACTGTTGGGCCCCTGAGAAAGGCCCTTAACCCTCAATTGCTTAGATAATATACTGTCACAGTGGATAAAAGCGTCTGTTAAATGCTGAAAATGTAAAAGTAAAAATCTGAACCACATAAAACCATTAGGGCAGTTGTAGCCTAGTGGTTAAAGTACTGGACTAGTAATCAAAAGGTCGCTGGTTCAAGCCTCACCACTGTCAGGTTGCCACTGTTGGGCCCTTGAGTAAAGCTTTTAGATAATATACTGTCACGGTACTCTAAGTTGCTTTGGAAACAAGTGTCTGCTAAATGTCATAAATGTAAATATGGTAGCTGGTAGTAGGTCATTGGCCTAAAACGTTTGAGAACCTCAGCTTAGGTTGAGTATCTGAACACGTACTAACGTGGAGTCGGTGGGAATGGATCAGTACGAATACAAACGTTTTAACCCATCTAGTAAGGAGGACAGGGTGCAGGTTTCACTGCAGACGTTACCATGTGATTTCATCCAGGTGTGTGTATATAGTAAGCAGTTCGATTCAAACCACCTGTAATTAATGAGACGTGAGACTCGATGTCCTCTGCGCTCCATCATCAGTGGCTTTATGTGGTACGACTGTGGCACTGAGCCTCTCCAAGTCCAGACGTGTTCAAATAAATATTTTCAGTCTGTGATAAAAGGAAGCGCCGTTCTTTCTTTCTGTTTTTCCGAGACACAGTCAGGAGAGCGTGTGTGAACTTGTGAGCATTTTAGTTCAGCTGAAAAGTTTACATACACTCGCAAGCAGAAGTGCGACTATTGTTTCTCAAAATTGTTCATACTGGAGTCTCCACAATTATGTAAAGGTTGCCACTGTTGGGCCCTAATGCCAGGCCTTTAACCCTAAATTTTGTGGATTGTACATCGCTTTGGATAAAAGCGTTTGCCGCAAATGTAAACAGACCGTAAGCTTTCTGAACAGCTCATTGTTTACTGTGCCCTGCCCAAACTGATGCCACTAAGTTGAAAGAACATAATTTATTTTATACAGTTGATTTTACATGCCTGTTTGCAACCTGTCAGTGAGTAAGATAACGGACTAGTAAGGGCGCATTCACATGAGAAGCGGCAAAACCGCGAGCCTCGATGCAAACCGGCGCTTTACCGGTGCGGTACGACATGAATCTGCATTTGTGTGGAATAACCATCAAATTTACTCTGAGAGCTCCATGTGTATCTGGGTTTATCTGGATTTTCCTCACTGTTTCACTTTTAAACTTGTGTTATAGCCCGAGGTTCTGAGAAATTGTGAGAATCAGCTTTTCTGAGAGAGTCTAAAACGCTTATTGTTAAAAAAAAAAGCGTAACGTAAATTAGAATGACACAGGAACCATAAACCTCTCTTAATTATTACTGCTTATATTGTAAGTTCTCTCCACTAATGAAATTCTTTACTCGTTGTTTTAGTACAATAAGTCACGTTAAGTTTTTTTCATGTTAAGCGTCTTTCGTACAGCCTGAGCCACTTTTACTGTGTTGTATCAAACAGTTCGTCTCATTGGAGGCGCTTTGAAAAGGTCAGCAGCAAACTAGGTCAAAGTTCAATCAGGAATCTTAGCAAAAATCACGAGCACAACGCTGCAAAAGTGGTTTTGCCGCTTTGAATGTGAATGCACCCTGATCATAAGGTTGCTGGTTTAAGCTCCTCAAGATCTGCCAGGTTGTCACTGTTGGACCCTTGGGCGGAGGCCTTTAATTCTCAAATGCTTGGATTGTATATAGTTACAATTGTAAGTCAGTTTGGATAAAAGCTTCTGCTTCAGTCATCTGGAAAGATGTCCACCATTTACATTTTCGGTATTTAGGAGACGCTTTTATTCAAAGTGACTTACAGTATACTGTCTAAGCAATTGAGGGTTAAGGACCTTGCTCAAGGGTGCAGCAGTGGCAATCTGGCAGTGGTGGGGTTTGAACCAGCAATTTTCTACCTACTAGTCCAGTACCTTAACCACTAGGCCACAATTGCCCCTGCACCAAGGACGTAGCCATAAATTAAACACATTGTAGAGCATTTTTGCCATATTAAATAACTACTGATTAAAACAATTATGGATCCTAACATTACACGAAGCTAGTGAATGGAATATGTTTATTTATCATTTATCAGTATATTGGGGATATATTGGACGTGCCCCATAACCCCAAGTATATATTGTGATAACAGCTTTGGTGTTCACATGCTTTTGGGCAAGAGGTAGGGTAAATGTCACTCTTCTCTAAATATGAACAACCATTCAGTAGATATTGGTGGTTCTCTCATGATCTCTCTTTGGTACAGTGGTAGCCTAGTGGGTAGAGTTTTGGACTATCAATTGAAAGGTTGAGAGTTCAAAGCCCGGTTCTGTCAGGTCTTGAGCAAGGTCCTTAACCCTCTCTGCTCCAGGGGTACCGTACAATATCTGACCCTGTGCTCTGACCCCAGCTCACAAACAAGCTGGGATATGTGGAAAAAAAATCCATCATACTGTTCACGTGTATCTGTATATATGACAAATAGAGGCATTCTATTCTTTTTGAAGAATTGTGCAACTTCCTCTGGAGAGAGGCTAAAAACAGGAGTCCTCATACATTTTGCGATGTTGTTGCAGTAAGGCACAGCTGGAATCGGAGTCTCCTCAGAGCACGTCATCATCATTTATGGTGTTAGTCGCCCTCCTCCACATTTCCTGGCTGCACGTTTTAGACTGAAGCGTTGGTTAGAAATCTCAATCCCAGACTCATGACTCAACTCAGACCTCTAACTCACCGTGTCTCTAAAGATTAGATAATATTGTTAAAGATATTATTAAATTGTTAGAATGGTAGGTCTATGATACACTACATGACCAAAAGTATTTGGACACCTGACCATGAGCTTGTTGGGCGTCCCATTTCAAAAACAAACAATGTGATCTTTGGCTTCTTTGAAGCATGTCTGTGGGAATTTGTGCCCGTTCAGTGCTATAGACATAATATACAGATTAAGGTGCAGATTAAGATTAAGGTGCTATGCAGATTAAGGTGATACAGATTAAGGTGCTATGAACATAATAGATAAATGTATACGGTATAGGCTATGAACATGAACATAATAGACAGATGTATACTGTATAGGTGGAAATTATGAACAAATGAGATACAGTATGTACAAATGAGACATATGTAATGCAGAAAAAGGTTTGTAGAGCAACCTTTACCAGGAGGAGAGATGTGGGGGGCTAACAGGGGACAGAGTTCAGTAAGGAGACAGCTCTGGGTAAAAAGCTGTTCCTCAATCTGCTGGTCTTGGTCTGGAGGCTCCTGAAGCGCCTGCAAGAGAGCAAACAGTCTGTGTGCAGGGTGGGAGGAGTCCTTATGAATGTTGCGAGCTCGACGCAGACAGCGTTTCCTCTGTACGTCCTCAATGGGTGGAAGTGGAGTCCCTGTGATGCACGGGGCCGTTTTCACCACTCGCTGCAGTGCCTTGCGGTTTGCAACATCTTTCAGCTTGAAAAAGAAAGAAAGAAAAGAAAGAAGAAGCCTTTATTTGTCATATATACATATACACTGGTCAGAGCGCTGGGTCATGAATTGTACATCGCCCCTAGAGCAGACAATGTTAATGTCCTTGCTCATGGGTTCAACAGTGGCTGCATGGCAGAGCCAGAATTTAAATCCACAGTCTTCCAGTTGCTAGCCAGAGCAATTAGAAGATTGTGATTTCCAGTCCCTGCTCTTAGTAATATTGACTGAAGATTTGACCTTTTATGCAACCACATTGATAAAATGACCCCTGATAAAGACAGATCAATGATGTTGTCCAACACTGCGGGCAAATTCTTCAAATTCAGATTTGGTCTGTGCTTGCCTGAAGGATAAAAAACTCGCTACTTTTTTGTTTCAGAACAGTAATTCGACTGAGCATTTATCAATAGATGGAGCATCTGATACTGCGTTTATAGACCACTGAAGACCACTTCTCGTTATGCCCATATTTGGAGACCTGGGTCTAAGCCCGATTTCCTATGGCAAAAATGAACAGGGTTTTCAAAAAATCGGCTCTAACACATCCTGTGCTGAATAAACATGTTCAGAACCCTATACGTTTTGTTCTATGTACAGTACATATTTATCCTGTACATCACTGGATCCTCTGAATTACGAGGTTGTTAAAGGGTCGTAATACTAATAATGCTACACGAAAGCTAACGCTAATGCGCATTAATTAGACATCACTGAACTACACCAAAGCAAGGCGCACTATGGTGGTCGTATCGCTTTGTGGTTTGTCCCCCTTTTTCAAGGATGATTACAATAGTATTAAAAGAGGTGAAACCACTTTCAGTCAGGTCATGTTGAGCAGTGTAGCCTCAGTGCAGGTCATCTTGTAGGGCTTGTTAAAGCAAGCTATGAACAGAAGGGAAAGCTCTATCACGTTTCAGTGAGTATTAGATAAAGGACTGCACTGTAACCTACGTCCATGCTGAAAAATCCAGCTCAACACCAGCTCCTGTTTTTTTTTTTTTTTTTTTTTCAATTTGTGTAATTTGCAAATATAACATTTCAAAAAACAATTACACATGTTATTTATTAACAGTTTATTTGGTTACATTCTTTGGTTACAACGGAATGAGCCCGCAATACCTCCAGTTTGGTGACTGCAACCAAAGGCGTAACACCCAACCATCCCATATCACTGCACTGTTACACCGGTGAATCGTGCTGCTTCGCCCGGTTATTTAAGAGGCTTCCAGTCTAGTGACGTCAATTCAGTGCGCAGTAGCATTAGCTTACATGTAGCAATATTCATATTTTGACTCTTTAACGACTTCATAATTCAGAGGATCCAGTGATAATAGACAGAAGAATCTCCATAAAACAAAACGTAACAGCTTTGGAAAATTTTTTATGACTACAGGATGCGAGAGAGGCAATTTTTCTATTTTTCCCATTCAAAATTTCTCTTAGACCCGGGTTACCAAATATGGGCATAACAACATGGTGTGGACTACAAAATGACCTTATTCTGACCTTTAAGTTCTGTTGTTATAAACCACTTAACACCTCAAGATTCGGACTATATGAATATTATTGTATTACAGGCGAGAATCACGAGGAATTCACCATTAATATAGTTTGGAAATAAGTGTTATTTAATGACTACGTGCAAGCTACATGTTTACACTGAACAGATAATGTGACTGGCGTCTTTTTGTCGCTGTAGTTTTCATCTCCTTGTAAAATATTTATGACCTACATGTGACTGAGAGCTCAGTGACTGTAAAACTCGGCCTCTCTTAGAAGTTAAAGCCAAGGCATTTTTACATAAGTTAACTTTACTTCTAAAAGATTTTAATATAAATTAAAATAATCATTTAGTTTTTTATCAGTTTTTGTACCAAAACTATTTTTTGTACATTATAGTCTTAGCAACTTGTATTTATAGCAGCTTGTCATTGTTAAACTAGGTGAGTAATCTGTGAGTCATTTGATTCCTTCCTTCTTAATGAGTTGTGCTAAATGACTCAGTGATTCTTTTCCGCTGTCCGCAGTACTGTCTCAGTACTGTCTCAGTACTGTAAGACGCTTTGGATAAAAGCGTCTTGTAAATGCCAAAAATGTACATTTATTTTACTTTAGTTAGAACATAAGGAGAGGCATCATTCTGCAATCGATCACGACACTCTGGTGGACAGAGTAGCTGTTTGATGGATACTAACCTAGCGCTCTCGCCTCACTAGTTTAGTTTTATGTTTAGTTTGGTTTCCATGACAGACTCGGTTCTCTCTGCTAGTTAGTGCACATTGTAGTGCCTTAGTCATGACACTCTTTAGTCGAAAATCAGATTTGTGCAGTAGGCCTCTTGCTTCCTCTTTTTGAGTTTTTAATAGTCCATTCCACTTTGTGTGACATTTCCCTTGGTTTTATTTTGATCAATGTTGAAACCACCATTCTTACACAGCTTACAGGGACGTTATTGATTAATTGATTTTAGGCTTTCTTGACCAACATCAGCATCCAGCCATACAAATTCACTTTTGACCGAATGGGCACAAATTCCCACAGTCTTGTGAGAAACCTTCTCAGAAGAGCGGCTGTTGTTCTACCTGAGAAGATCACATAGAGGATCAGTCTGTTTTAATACTGTTCGTTCTTGAAATGGGATGTCCAGCAAGCTCACTGTCAGGTGTCCGAATACTTTTGGCCATACAGTGTACATCACTGAGTTTTCTCACAGTTGCCGCGGATGGCGTTTTACTGCTCACCCACTTGTTTGAACTTTGTTGTGGAGTTGCTAATGAGCTGATGTGCTGGATCAGCTGGAAATACCTCAAGGGGCACAAAAGTTCAGGATTGTTAAAGAGCAACATTGGGAAAGTGAAGGATTGGGTAACGCTGGATCGAATTGCATATCAGCTGTAGCTTATCGTCCACTGTGGTCAGCTGTTTACATTCCCAGCTGTGAGGGGTTAGACTGGACGGGATAGTTGTGAAAGCTGTATTGATATTTTTTTCTTTGAAGTGCAATAATAACTTCTAGCTAGAACTTTTTAAATGTGTTTTACATAAAATGACAGTGGTCGCTTGGTGGTAGTGTTAGTTTAATCCCTGTTATCGCTTAGCTAGATAGATACTTTATTAATCCCAAAGGAATTTAGGGATTAATTCTGAATTAGGGAGTTTCCTTAAGGAAACTCAAGTTACCTTGGGGAAATTACAACTTACTACTATTGATCCCTGAACAAGGCCCTTTATTTTACTTTAGTTAGAACATAAGGAGAGGCATAATTCTGCAATCGATCACGACACTCTGGTGGACAGAGTAGCTGTTTGACGGATACTAACCTAGCGCTCTCGCCGCACTAGCTTAGTTTTATGTTTAGTTTGGTTTCCCTGGCAGACTCGGTTCATGAATCGATTCATTTCATTTTCATTCACGGCTTTAGCCATTTCTCTCTGCTAGTTAGGGAGTTTCCTTAAGGAAACTCAAGTTACCTTGGGGAAATTACAACTTACTACTATTGATCCCTGAACAAGGCCCTTAACCCTCAATTGAATTGCTTGCATGGTATTCGGTCATAACTGTAAGCCGCTTTGGATAAAAGCGTCTGCCAAATTACATAAATGTGAATAAAAAAGCACTAATAGAATAGACAATATTGCCTAATTCTTGTATTACCAAGTGCTAAATTCATGACACAAAATACCTATATATTTTTTTTATTTTACAAACTCTCAAACTCTATTTTGTCATAGAACATGCCCAAGGTGGATTCAGTGCTCATATCAATATAATATTCATATATTTAACAATATGTGCACATATTTATAGATGCTAATCCATAATATTTAAATGATTGTTGTTTTCTATTATTGTGAGATTATAAAGTTATTATACGGTTATTCAACCTTTTACTGAATACGATATAGAGCCAGAAGTATGTAGACACCCCTGCTAATTATGGAATTCAGATGTTTCAGCCAAACCAGTTGCTATCAGTTATATGCAATCAATGACATAAAATCAGTTCTACACAGTCTACAAATACCTGATATTAAGGGTCGTGACATCAACCCCGCTGAACCTTTGTAGGATGCAGTGGAATGCTGATTGTGAGACAGGCACTCCACATCTCAGCTCTCTCACTTATACATGTACAGTGTTTCAGATGCTTTTATTTATAGCCACTTACAACTGTGAGCAATTACGGATTAAGGGTCTTATTTAAGGGCAACAGGGGCATCTTGGCCTCAACCCCACAGAGGATCAATGGTCCACTGACCCTCTGACCATTAGTCCAGTATCTTAAGCACTAAGCTACCACTGATGCTTTTGTTACATTCGTGGTTCAGGGTTGAGGGCCTTGTTCAATCGTCCAACAATGGCAACTCTACAGTGGTGGAGATTGAACCAGCTACCTTCTGAATTCTAGGCCAGCACCTTAGCCATTAAACTACCATTGTTCTCACGACCACATAAGGGAACGTTATGCTAGCCAGTTCTGCAAAGCAAAACCCACATGGACACAGAAAGAACAGAACGGTTCTTAGGACCCTGAACATAAGGTGTATACATGGACATGATTGGCTAGGGATGTAACGATTCACCACAAGACAGTTAATAACCGATTCAAAAATTCAACATTCAAATCGATTTGACATGTAAAATGAATCGATATTCACTTTAAACAGCAGAGGGCGCTGGCGCTATTCACCTCGCCTGGTTGACGTCACTGGCGCTATACACCTGGTTGCCAAATTCAGGGTTTTTCAGCCACATTGGGCTTAATTCAAAATTGTTTTGCATAGTTTGTACCTACCTCAGAAATAAAAGGGCATTCATTATTTAGATAAATAAAAGATAAGCACAAATACAGGATTTTATTTTCTTTTTTTAGGAGAAATAATAAAAGGAAACTTTGTGCACCCAGATTTCCTCTTCTGTCTTATTTTTATGTTTTTTTATTTCTATTTATTAGCCTTTATATTTATATTTATTTATATATTCTATATTTATATATTTTATTTATTTTATATCTGTGACCCTTAAATGCACAACAGATAAAATAGCTGCTCTAAATTGGCCCTAAGTAAAAGTGAAAGGCTGCATGAGTGTCCGGTGCGTTTTCAGTTTTTATTTTCACGTAGCTCAGTTACTGTTCGTTCAGTCAGGCTGAGGAGGGGCGAGACAGAAATCACTTCCTATTTTTGTTCTTCATGTGCCTGCTTTTGGTCAGAGCTGGGTGACTGGACAGTAACGGGAGAAGAGAAAGGGAGGGTGTGGGGAGAGGAAGAGAAAGAGCTGATTCTCGGAAGTACCACGTCAGCGCTCGCTTCTTCCACATGACAGATTTTACAGCAGTACTGAGCATGCTCAGAGGGAACCGAGCACACGCAGTGTCTGCTGTTAGATCAGTGGTTATGATACTGGTCTAGGAACCAGATGGTTGCCACTGTTGGGCCCCTGAGCAAGGCACTTAAACCTTGTTCGGTCATAATTGTAAGTAATGCTCTCTCATTATCCAGTCAGATTATCACTCAGAATTAAGGCGCCTCAGTAGGAGCATTTTAATGTATCTAAGAATTTAGACATGCCCTCTTCTCGGGAGTGTAGGATGATATAAAATACATCTATGTAAAGAGATCACTAGGTTTTCGGACAGAACCACTGAATGGCCGAGTTGATACTGTTGATATGCGTAACTGGCATTGCTGCCCTGAGCCTGAAAGCTTTGGGCATCAGCGCCGTACCTCTGAGCTGCATTCTTTTCTTCATGCTTCTCTCTGGAAGCGATTTGGATAAATACACCCTGCCTTTAGTCCTTTGTTTGTTTTGAAACACCTCCTCCCGGTAGCGGTTGGTGGTCTCAGGAAGGAAGCAGCCTTCAGTGGCGACGTTTCAGACACCGAGGTGCCTTTTCAGACCCTGCAGATCCTAAAAGAGTCGGGCTTGAGCTTTCTTTTATAAACATGATTGTGTTGTCGTCTATAGTATGCCGCTCAGGTGGCGCAGCAGTAAAGTATGCCAGCTGATTACAGCTGTTATCCGGGGATCCATGGTTCCAATCTCAGCTGTGCTGTCAGCTCGTCAGGTGCAGGGATGTAACGATTCACCACAAGACAGTTAATTACTGATTCAAAAATTCAACATTCAAATCGATTTGACATGTAAAATGAATCGATATTCACTTTAAACAGCAGAGGGCGCGGGCGCTATACACCTCGCCTGGTTGACGTCACTGGCGCTATACACCTGGTTGCCAAATTCAGGGTTTTTCAGCCAAATTGTTTTGCATAGTTTGTACCTACCTAAGAAGTTAAAGGGTATTCATTATTTAGATAAATAAAAGATAAGCACAAATACAGTGTTTAGTTTCTATTTTAAAGATAAATAATAAAAGGAAACTTTGTCATAATTTGTCTTCAATTTCAGTTTAAAAAATCGGGGAAAAATCATATCGTGAACCCAGTATCGTAAATCGCATCGCATCGTGGGTAGAGTGTATCGTTACATCCTTATGATTGGCTAATGTTCAAGGGGAAATGGTCAAAACAGCCTAGCTATTCAGAGGTGCACTTGTCCATGCGCTCGCAGTGCAGGTCCCAAGCCCGGATAAAAATAGGAAGGTTGCATCAATAAGGTCCAGAATAACCTGATGTCGCGACCCTTAAATACAGGAGCAGCCTAACTGAAAAAATACTATCACTATTTTATTTATGCATTATCTCATTATCTATAATAATCTATAGTTTAACGTATCCAATTAGTCTGGCGCTGCTGGGGACCCTGATCGCGTCCTAGGAGGGTATATTCACCTGACACATGCTCCCTTTGACCCCCTTCTTATTCGCCCATACTTTGTGGATTCGCATGTGTGGCCAGTCTTGCACATTGAGAGTCACTCACTGATCTCCACGTTCCTCCACTTCTGTACAGGAGTTTCAGGCTACTAACCAGGGTCTTAACACAGAGTCAAAGACCATGCCCCCTTCTTTTAGTCCAGTCTTTTCCCTCCAGCAGACTAGTGGCCAATTTTGTCTGTTGCAGGCACTGACAATTGTGTCCACTAGGGGCGCCCAGCCGACCGATATCGTTATTTTTTTAATACATTTCTTTTGGTACTTTACAGTAAATCAATACCAATTTTTTCTCCGTTGACGCTGCCAGTCAAACTTTGCACATGCCTAATGCTCAGCAGAAAAAATGCTCTTGAAAAATATTGAAAAAGAATGCAGTGCTATCGGCCTGACCGGACGCTCAACCGACATGATTGGTCGTGTCTGAGGGAGGGAGATCAGGTTTGATAGTTTTTTCTTCATATTGCTGCTACAACAGCGACTCCTGTTGTTTGATTGAGGCCCCGGCATGAGGAGTGGAGGAACACATTTACATTCGCAGCATTTTTTCCAAAGCGACTTACAGTTGTGACTGAACATGATTTGAGCAATTGAGGGTTAAGGGCCTTGCTCAGGGGCCCAACAGTGGCAACTTGGTGGTGGTGGTGGGGCTTGAACTGGCAACCTTCTGAGTACTAGTCTAGTACCTAAACCACAGAGCTTTCTCTGCTCACCTAGAGCATAGTATGTGAGAATCCACTGCAGACTGATGTGAAGAAGCGTGGGGATGCTGGAATCGGCAGATTAAATGTAAAGAGGATTTGGATATGACTAAAATGGGAGAAATTAACTAGCTTCACGTGATTGTTTTTACGGCATGAATCTGTCCAAATTATTTCACACACTGCATAGCCAAAAGTATGTGGACACCTGACTGTGAGCTTGTTGGATGCCCCTTTCCGAATGGACCCAATGATGTTAGGCACTGGACCCAAAGGCCAAGCTTGGACGTCTTCGTACCCCCTGGCTACCACGGCACCCACTGAATCTTCTTCACATGCTGTTGATCAGCAAAATTTTGTAAGGTAGGGGTGGCAGAGCGCAGTAGGTTGCAGTAGGCCAGGTTTGTTCCTCACCCTGGTTACACTCTGTGAATTAGACAGCGCATTTCATACAGCACTAGTGTTTATGTGTGTTGTTGGGATTTGGCTCGTCCCGCTTCAGTCACAGGACCAGGATGCTAATATTAGAGTCGCGGCTGAGCATAAACAATCTGTGTCCGAATAACGGACAGGTCTGTCAGGACAGATCCAGGCTGATGGTTAATCCATTTCCAATAATGCCTTTTATCCAGAGCAACTTACAGTCCAAAAACTAGAGGGTTTCGGACACTTTCTGACCACAGGGCGCTGCTGGCTTTATATTTTTGGTTGGAGTCACCGTGAGTACTGTTATGCTACATCTTCAGTCTCGTCTGTCCTTCAGCACAGAGATGAAGATCCCAACTGGGACCCGCCTGAGGAAAATTCCACATGTTGGATAGACCAACCCACTCACTCATTCAACAGCGGTAGCTTCGCGGTTAAGGTACTGGATTAGTAATCAGAAGGTTGCCAGTTCAAGTCCCACCACTGCCAAGTTGCCACTGTTGGGCCATTAAACAAGGCCCTTAATTGCTTGAACTGTAAGTCGCTTTGGATGAAAGCGTCTGCTAAATGCTGCAAATGCAAATTCAACAGGACTTCTTCTGTTCATACATGGAAACCAAAGTCATATGTTCTCCTCCCAACTTCAATTACATCTTTCTGCCCTCTAGTAGGTGCTTTGACTGGCCAAAAGTATGTGGACACTCAAGCATTAAGGGTGGCTAAGTGGGTAGCACTTTTGCCGCACAGCAAGAAGGTCCTGGGTTCGATCCCCAGGTGGGGCGGTCCGGGTCCTTTCTGTGTGGAGTTTGCATGTTCTCCCCGTGTCTGTGTGGGTTTCCTCCGGGAGCTCCGGTTTCCTCCCACAGTACAAAGGCACGCAGTCAGGTTAACTGGAGATACAATACTAAAAAATCCCCCTAGAAGTGTGTGTATGTGTGTGTGTGCCCTGTGATTGACTGGCAACCTGTCTGGAGTGTTTCGCCCAGTAAATCTGGACCCACCGCGACACTGAACAGGATAAAGCGGTGGTAAAACAGACAATGAAATAATAAATAAATGAATATGATGTTGCATCCTCCAGCGGCTCTAACAGTGTCCACCTTTCAGAGAAGGCTTTCCACAAGACTTTGCTTTGGGCTCAGGGGCACATTCATGATGGAACATTTGGGAGAGCCTTTCCCAAAGTGTTTACTTATTTTTTTTATATACCTGATCTTCTACATGTAATTAATGGCTGGCTAAAAGACCTGAACACAAGGATTAGGAGGAGTGTCCACATACTTTTGGCTGTTTGTGTATATTTAATAATCATTATAATTAAGTGGTGTACTAATAAGTTGATTCTGACTTCTGCAGACCATATGGGATAGTGTTTCTCCGGAATACTAGAGTGTCTGTGGGAATTTGTGTCCATGTAGTCAAAAGAGCAAACACATTCACACAAGTACCACAGCTTGAATAAGGGTCTGTCTGAAAACCTACTGGGCTGCCTTGCTGCCTATTGCCTACCTGATCAGCTGCTTCAGTAGAGAGGATTCTAATAACATCGACTCATAAGGCAGACTGTGTAATTACATCACCGCAGTTTTAGCTTACTAAGCTAACGCAGTTTGCCTCAGGCGGAATAGCCCGCTAGCACACCAGCTAACGTCTCCCTCCGTGTACTGAAAACGGTTAAACTGTCCCTTATGAGCCCGAATTTATAAATAAGTGACACTTGTGGACCTTTATACAAATTAAACATCAAGAATGTATTTACATTTGAAAAGAACTCCGTTAGTTGCGTCACATTCGTCCACCAGATTTGTAGTTTTTTTGTGAGAAAAGTTGTGCCGCACTGAATGCTGGGATTGCCTTCAGCGCTGAGGAAGCGTCGGACGCTCCCTCTTTATTCAGTCAGATTATCACTCAGAATTAAGGCGCCTCAGTAGGAGCATTTAAGGGATCTAAGAATTTAGACACGCCCTCTTCTCAGGAGTGTAGGATGATGTGAAATGCGTCTTCTGTGCAGAGTAGTAGCTCGAGGTGCCTGTACATAAGTGGAGGAACGCAAAGATCAGTGCGTAACTGTCCATGCGCGAGACTGGCCTCACGTGCAAATCCAGCAAAAAAGGGGTCAGCAGTCTAACTGGCTATTCTAAATTGCAAGAAAATGCATAAATAAAATTACAAAAAAAGTAAAAGTGGGTACAAACTCAGAAAACCAAACAAAATAATAACAATTCCAACGATGAGAAACCAAAATCTTAAATTAGATTAAAATAACAAGCTAAACAATAGCTACTGGCCAGTTTGTTTTGACTGGTCCTGTCTGTTTTATCCAGGCTTCTTCACACAGACTGATCTCAGACCTGACAGGAGACAAACAACTATGTAAGATGCCTTGACTCATGAAAAGCTGCAGAAATGGCTGAAATGTTGAGGGCGTGGTGTTTAGTAGAAAGCTTGTGCAGTCACAGACATTACACACATTCTGATGTCTGGACTCCAGCTGGCTGTTGATGGTGTAATAATAGGAGGAATGGGAAGTGTAAGTGCATGTAAACGTCTCACTGATCTCTCTACACAGACACAGTTTACATCATCCTACACTCCTGAGAAGAAGGCATGTCTAAATTCTTAGATTCCTTGAAATGCTCCTACTGAGGCGCCTTAATTCTGAGTGATAATCTGACTGAATAACGAGGGAGCGTCCGACGCCTCCTCAGCGCTGAAGGCAATCCCAGCATTCAGTGCGGCACGACTTTTCTTACAAAAAAAGTACAAACATGGCGGACGAATGTGGAGTTTTTTTAAATGTAAATAAATTTTCATTGATGTTTAATTTGTATAAAGGTGCACAAGTGTCATTTATTTAGCTTAGTAAGCTAAAACGGCAGTGACGTAAAAGTCTTGCGTCTAAATAATCTGCCTGATGATTTCGATGTCTTTTTAGAACCCGCTCTACTGAGGCAGCTGATCAGGTAGGCAGTAGGCAGCAAGGCATCTCACTAGGTTTTCGGACAGACCCATGATTTGTGTGTGGATTATCAGCACACGCCTCCTAATGCGACTTCTGGTGTTTGTTTCATCAGCCTGGTTCACACCATAGCAGTGGGGTTAAAGTGGGTCAGCAGTGTGGGTGTGTGTGTGTGTGTGTGTGTGTGTGTGTGTGGCTTTAGAAGCAGCAGAAGAGGATCTGGGTCAGTGAGGCCTTTGGCATGCAGGGTATGTGCTGGTGCAGATGGCATCTGGGTGCTATATGCTAGTGCAGATAACAGGGATTACAGATGACGGTTTGTCTGAGAGAGACCGTGGTGCATCAGTTCCTTCCCTACAG
Source organism: Trichomycterus rosablanca (assembly GCF_030014385.1). Lineage (NCBI taxonomy): Eukaryota > Metazoa > Chordata > Actinopteri > Siluriformes > Trichomycteridae > Trichomycterus > Trichomycterus rosablanca. The sequence goes on from NC_085988.1 coordinate 13,280,458, forward strand.
GTGAAATATGTCTGACCGGGTCATTTTTAAGCATTTATAATAAAAACAATTGTGAAATAATATCTAGTTTGGTTTGTTTTTTATTGTTCTGATGCATATGAAGCTAATAAAACAGTTTTGGCAACACAATGTATCTTATTCTCTTTATACAAGAAGTAACATAAAGCCTCCACAAGGGGGCATTCACAGACAAGTCAATTTAATTATTATTATTTTTATTTGTGACCCATTTTTTTCGGCTGGCTGTCCATCTATGGGTCAAAAATATAAGTACGCCTGACCATGAGCTAGTTGAACATCCCATTCAATATCCATCAGGATCGTCGCTCAGGTGGCGCAGCGGTAAAAACACACGTTGGAACCAGAGCTGGGATCGCGAATACATCGTATCGTATCGAATCTCAACTCTGCCTGCCGGCTGAGGCTGAGCGGACACATGAACGACGATTGGCCTGTTGTTCATATGGGCGGGACTAAGCCGGATGGGGTCTCTCTCCCATGACTGGTGCAATTACGACCTCTGCTGGCTGATTGATGGCGCCTGCACAGAGATGAGAAAAGAGTGCTCTCAGGGTGCGTCTCTCCGTACCCAACGCTGAGCTGCACTGCACTCGTCAAAGTGTAGGTGATGAGATGCATATGGCATGCTGCCCACGTGTCGGAGGGGGCGTGGGTTAGCTTAGTTTTCCTCAATCAGAGCAGAGCAGAGATCAGCATTGGTGGAGAGGAAGCATGACGCAATCGGGCAATTGGACGAGCTGAAAAGGAAGAAAAAGGGGGGAAAATGCTTAAAGAAAATATAATATATATATATATATATATATATATATATATATATATATATATATATATATATATATATATCCATCAGGATCAATATGGAACATTCCCCCCATTTGCGGTTATAACAGTATCTTCTACTGTGTGTGTGTGTGTGGGGGGGGTATTTGTGCTCATTGAGCTAAAAAAGCATTTGTAGGGTCAGACACTAAGACGTCTCTCATCAGACACAGTTGACCATGTCTGAGGGATGGAAGGCCGGACGGGGATGCAACTTCGCGCCACTGTAACAGCGACCCCTACTGTTGATGGTTAATGTGGTGGCCCAAGAACTGGAGGAATAAAGAGAGCACAGTGTTGTCCTCTATACATGTTAAAGCTCTGACAGAATTAGCGTTTCTGTACACTATGGATCTCAAAGACCTGTTGGTAACGGATGTGTCCAAAAAACCTTAACTGAATAATTAAGAGGGGTGCACACATACCACAGTTTGCCCCCCTAACCCTAACCAAATGTGACCAATTACCTTTTACATTGTAAACCGGATCATCTGGAGCATATCTAGTTAACGATTGGTTGGAAGCTCGGGATGTGTAACATTGTCCTTTCTACACCAGCTTTGGTGACATTCCCTGTTCTCCTTTGTTGTCGTTTTCTTCTTACTGTTTAGTTTAGGGGTGGGCGACTGTTGGGCTTAAGGGCTATGCATTTACCCCCTTTATCTCCCAATGTAGCATAGCCAATCAGCTGCTGTGGACCTCAGCGGCATCCAACAAGGGTGTATATTTGCCTGACACACACTCCCTCCGACGTGTGCGCAGTCCTACCAATCCCTTCTTATTCACCCATACTTTGGTGGACAGTACAGGGAGCCACGCCCTGATCCTTGCGCTACTTTCTACTTTCTGTACAGGTGCCCTGGGCAACCAAGGTCCTTACACAGCATTGAAAACCCCAACCCTTATTAGTTAGTTCTTTTCCCACACAGCAGACTGGAGGCCAATTTTGTGTGCTGCATGCACTGCCAATTGTATCTGCTAGAGGGCGCCCAGCCGACTGGTAGCAGAGCCGAGATACGGACCCGGGAGCTCAGAATCTCGGCTCTGGCGGATTATTCTGCTGCGCCACCTTGGCACCCCCTTCCACACTGGGCCAGAAGCAGATGAGGGCGGTGAACTAACATAAGTTATCACTTAAAGAATGAATATCTGTGCATAGAGACGATAAATTCAACATTGGCAAAGGTCAGTAGTGCTTGGATTGCGCCATCTAGTGGAAACAACTGAGGCGCAGGGTATTGCAGGAAGGTCCTGGGTTCGATCCCCAGGTGGGGCGGTCCGGGGCCTTTCTGTATGGAGTTTGCATGTTCTCCCCGTGTCTGCTTGGGTTTCCTCCTGGAGCTCCAGTTTCCTCCCACAATCCAAAAACATGCAGTCAGGTTAATTGGAGACACTGAATTGCCCTATAGGTGAATGGGTGTGTGTATGAGTGTGTGTGTGGGTGTGTGTATGTGTGTCTGCCCTGCGATGGACTGGCACCCCGTCCAGGGTGTTACTGTGTGCCTTGTGCCCATTGAAAAGCTGGGATAGGCTCCAGCAACCCCCCCCCCCCCCCCCCCCACCACCACCACCTTCCCGCAACCCTGATTGGATAAGCGGTTAAGAGAGTGAGTGAGTGAGTGGTTTACTGTGTGGGACATGTGGACATTTTTTAAAGTGCATGGGCTCAATCCCAGCACCTTTTATGGCCACTGTATGATCTCTGCAGGTTGCCGGAGGTTATTTTTACCCCCCCGGTGTTATCTGCACGAGTTATCCGAAACCTAAGTGTGTGTGTGTGTGCTGAACAGCTGACTCGCGCACAAGTGTTTGGATGCTTGGCAGCAGCCAAAACAGACGTTATCTGGGTTAATTACATGGGCGTACCAGGTCTGCTGAAAGCCCTGCGATGGATTGCCGGCCTGTCCGTGGTGTTTTTTGGCGGAACTGGACCTGCTGAGACCCTGACCGGGATAAACCAGCGATGAAAATAAATGTAAATAGAAGGGATGTGCTCGGTTAAAGCTGTCTGTAAAAAATAGATGTCATAAAACGCATTTCCTTTTTGGCATCTTTTTTCATTAGTCGCCACTCACCCCACCCCACCCCAGTCTGTTTTTTTTCTTCCAATTTAGTCATTTCCAGTTCCCTGTAACAAAAGCATTTGATACGAATGAAGCTGCGCTGTGTTTTGAACAATCTGATGATGACTTGATTCCTGAGCTGTGCATTGTCAGAACATACAGTGTTGAGGAATGGGGGCGTGAGTAGGGCGGGGGTGTTAGTTGGGCGAGGGGGTGGTGGGGGGCTGTGGCATGCAGCAACCAATAGACAACACTGTTCACACACACACTTCTTCATTTAAAGGGGCTGTTTTGTTCTCAGAATACACTACATGGACAAAAGTATTGGGACACAACAGTTGCTAACAGGTGTAATAAATTAATCATACACTGATCAGCTATAACATTAAAACCACCTCCTTGTTTCTACACTCACTGTCCATTTTATCAGTTCCACTTACCATATAGAAGCACTTTGTAGTTCTACAATTACTGACTGTAGTCTATCTGTTTCTCTGCATGCTTTGTTAGCCCCCTTTCACCCTGTTCTTCAATGGTCAGGACTCTCACAGGACCACCACAGAGCAGGTATTATTTAGGTGGTGGATCATTCTCAGCACTGCAGTGACACTGACATGGTGGTGGTGTGTTAGTGTGTGTTGTGCTGGTATGAGTGGATCAGACACAGCAGCGCTGCTGGAGTTTTTAAACACCTCACTGTCACTGGTGGACTGAGAATAGTCCACCAACCAAAAATATCCAGCCAACAGCGCCACCCTGGGCAGCATCCTGTGACCGACCACTGATGAAGGTCTAGAAGATGACCAACTCAAACAGCAGCAATAGATGAGCGATCGTCTCTGACTTTACATCTACAAGGTGGAGCAACTAGGTAGGCGTGTCTAATAGAGTGGACAGTGAGTGGACACGGTATTTAAAAACTCCAGCAGCGCTGCTGTGTCTGATCCACTCATACCAGCACAACACACACTAACACACCACCACCATGTCAGTGTCACTGCAGTGCTGAGAATGATCCACCACCTAAATAATACCTGCTCTGTGGTGGTCCTGTGGGGGTCCTGACCATTGAGGAACAGGGTGAAAGCAGGTTAAAACAGTATGTAGAGAAACAGATGGACTACAGTCAGTAATTGTAGAACTACAAAGTGCTTTTATATGGTAAGTGGAGCTGATAAAATAGGCAGTAAGTGTGGTATATGGAGGTGGTTTTAATGTTATGGTTGATTAGTTTATAAAGGAAATGATATACTTCCAACTTTGCAGCAACAGTTTAGGGAAGGTTCTTTCCTTTTCCCTTAGACACAACCAGTTTGTGTTAGACCGCTGCACCACTGACACCCTTCTGCATCATCTATTTTATTTAAAGATCAATAGAATATTAACCAGTGCACTTTTAATTATGTTCAGTAGATGGCCAAAAGTATTTGGACATCTGACCATGAGCTTGCTGGACGTCCCATTTTAAAAACAAATGCTTTTTAAACAGAGTGACCTCTGTGTGATCTTTTCAGCTAGAACAACAGCTAGGGGCACAGTAATGTTGGAACAGGAAAGGACCTTCCCTAATTTGTTGCTGTGTGGTTAGAAGCATCTTTGGTCCTCGTTTCATATAATTGATTTATTACACCTGTTAGGAATTGTTCTGGATGAAACATGTGGACTTAATATTTATTTTTGATTTCTCATGTAATATTAACTTTGCTCCATTGCTCAAGGGTCAAATTGGTAAGAGCCTCCCATTGGATAATTACTGCATGGGTGATTATGTTTCAGCTGGCAACAAGTTATTTAACCCTAACTGATGCAGTGAGTAGCTTCTCATTTGTTAAACAACCATGTGGAAACACACATCCTGTGGTCTTGGAAAAGATGTTAATCTGTTTCAGAAGGGTGAAATTATTGTCATGCATCAAGCAGAGAAAACATCTAAGGAGAAGCTGAAACTACTAAAATCGGGTTAAGAACTGTCCAGCGCATTATTAAAAAGTGGAAGGACAGTGGGGGTGGAAACATCATCTTCCAGGAAGGTGGTCGGAAAAAAATCTTGAATGATCGTGATCGGCGATCACTTAAACGTTTGGTGAAATCAAATGGTAGAAAAACTCCAGTAGAACTCAGGGATGTTTAATAGTGAAAGTAAGAGCATTTCCACATGCACAATGTGAAGGGAACTCAAGGGATTGGGACTAAACAGCTGTGTAGCCTTAAGAAAACCACTTGTCAGTCTAACTGGCAAAAACGGCTTCAATTTGCTAGGGAGCATAAAGATTGGACTCTGGAGCAATGGAAGAAGGTCATGTGGTCTGATGAGTCCAGATTTACCCTGTTCCAGAGTGATGGGCGCATCAGGGTAAGAAGAGAGGCGGCTGAAGTGATGCACCCATCATGCCTAGTGCCTACCGTAGAAGCCTGTGGGGGCAGTGCTATGATCTGGGGTCGCTGCAGTCGGTCAGGGTCTAGGTTCAGCAACGTTATGTGCCCAAAGAATGAGGTCAGCTGACTACCTGAATATACTGAACCACCAGGTTATTCCATCAATGGATTTTTTCTTCCCTGATGGCACGGGCATATTCCAAGATGACAATGCCAGGATTCATCGGGCTCAGATTGTGAAAGAGTGGTTCAGGGAGCACGAGACATCATTTTCACACATGGATTGGCCACCACAGAGTCCAGACTGAGAATCTTTGGGATGTGCTGGAGAAGACTTTGCGCAGTGGTACAAATCTCCCATCATCAATACAAGATCTTGGGGAAAAATTTATGCAACTCTGGACAGAAATAAATGTTGTGACATTGCAGAAGCTTGTGGAAACGATGCCACAGCGAATGCGTGCCGTAATCAAAGCTAAAGGCGGTCCAACCAAATATTACAGTGTGTGACCTTTTTTTTTTGGCCAGGCAGTGTATTTCTACTTTGAAAAGCACATGATTGGCTATTTTTGGTGTATTTAGTTCCACTTGTAACCGCTGTTCCTCTTTGCTGATGCAGATGCTCGATATACGTGCCAGTGAGTGTGTTTGTTGTCATGCTAGTGTAAATTTTTTGCCAGCTGTAGCCTCTCCGGAGCTGCGCTGAGTTCTTGTTGTCCTCAGCTGATGGGATGACGTGTTTCAGCAAGTTTAAAACTATTCAGTATGTCTCCCCTCCCCCCCATCACCCCTCTCGCCTCTCTCCACCCCCCACTCGTCTTTTGTCCCATCTCCCGGCGCCCAGTCATGCAGCCCTCCCACCCAAACACAAAAGCAGAGCCAATAATGAACCCCAGCCCAGTTCTGTCAGCGAGTTTATCCAGCTCCAGTAAGCCCAGTAAACCACCAGGACCTGTTACTGGAACAAACAGCTGAATTCTGAAGTCATACACTGTATGGCCAAAAGTATTTGGACACCTGACCATGAGCTTGCTGGACGTCCCAGTCCAAAAGCACAAAGTATTAAAACAGAGTGACCTCTGTGTGATCTTTAAAGCTGTAACAACAGCCGCTCTTCTGAAAAAGCTTCTCGCAAGACTTTGAATCATGTCTGTGGGAATTTGTGCCCATTCAGTCAAAAGATCATTCAGATGTTCTTTTATGAGAAATTAAGTGTCAGATTATAAATGATATAGTGCTACAGGACAACTCTTCTGGGAAGGTTTCTCACAAGACTTGGAGTATGTCTGTGGGAATTTGTGGCATTCAGTTAAAAGATGACTGAGCACTGATCTCGGTCTGGAAAGCCTCAGTTGACGTTCCAATTCATTCGGGGCTTCCAGGATTTGCAGCACCAGGTCCACATGTCATGTCCCTTATTAGCGTGCTGGTCTATTCAAAGTGTGTCTGTGGGGATTTGTGCCAATTTAGTCAAAAGATTATTTGGATGTTGATCAAGGGAACCTCAGTTGATGTTCCAGTTCATTCCAAAGTGTCTGATTATAAATGATAAAGTGCTACTGGACCGCTCTTCTGAGAAGGCTTCTCACAAGACTTTGGAGTATGTTTGTGGGAATTTGTGGCATTTAGTCAAAAGATGACCGGGCACTGATGTCGGTCAGGAAAGCTTTGGTTGATGTTCCAGTTCATTCCAAAGCTGTTGAGCGGCGCTGAGGAGTTTATTTAAACCGAGCTTTTCTTCATGTCTTTATAGAGCTTGCTTTGTGCACAGGAAAGGGAAGGACCTTTGAGGAAGCCTCAGTTGATGTTCCAGTTCATACCAAAGCTGCTGAGTGGGGCTGATGAGTTTCTTTAAACTGAGCTTTTCTTCATGTCTTTATAGAGCTTTTTGCACAGGAAAGTCAAGGGCCTTTCCTAAACTGTTGCCTCAAAGTTGGAAGCATATGATTTCCTGTCTATGATTAATTGATTACTGCCCGTCCTGCCTTCTTTTTTGAGAAAATAAGTGTCTGATTTTAAAATGATAAGTTCTACTGGACCGCTCGTCTGAGAAGTCTTCTCACAAGACTTGAGAAGTTTGAAGTATGTCTGTGGGAATTTGTGACATTCAGTCAACCAGGAAAGCCTCAGTTGATGTTCCAGTTCATTCCAGAGCTGCTGAGTGGGGCTTCCAGGATCAGTCATGTCATGTCCCTCATTAGATTGCTGATTAATTCCAAGTGTGTGTGTGTACTGAGTGTGTGCATTAGATGTGACTGCAGCAGTGTGGTGTACAGACGGAGCAGATGGAGGCTCTGCAGTGATAGTTTATCTCTTCACACACTCACTGCGGGTCTCCTCATTCCTGCAGAGGAGTTTATCACGTTCTGAATCAGGATACGTCCCAAACACAAACCACAGATACTTTTCCTTTTATTCTCTTTCTGTTTAAGCTGAGAGGTGCTTTAACAAAAGCAAATCCATGATTTATGTTTGTGTTTATGCCTTCAGTAAAGTCTTCTTTATCTTCATACTGCCTCCTTGATCTGCTGCCTCAGTAGAGCGAGTTCTAATAAGACATCGAACTTATAAGGTAGATTGTTTAGACGCACTACTTAGACAGAGATTACAGCGATTACGTCACTGCAGTTTTAGCTTACTAAGCTAACACAGTTAGCCGCAGGCCATTCAAACCGACGTGCTGAGGCGGCACAACCTGCTAGCATGCCAGCTAACGTCTCCCCCACATTATGAGAATTTATTTACATTTGAAAAGAACTCCGTTGGTTGCTTCACATTCGTCCTGCATATCTGTAAATTTTTTGTGAGAAAAGTCGTGCCGCACTGAATGCTGGGATTGCCTTCAGCGCTGAGGAAGCGTCGGACGCTCCCTCGTTATTCAGTCAGATTATCACTCAGAATTAAGGCGCCTCAGTAGGAGCGTTTTAAGGAATCTAAGAGTTTAGACACGCCCTCTTCTCGGGAGTGTAGGATGATGGAAAATTCGGTCTGTTTAGAGAGATCACAAGAGTTTCAGACAGACTCATGGTGACATTTTGAGACCTGACCGGGGATCTAACAGACACAATTGGGCGTGTCTGAGGAAGGGAGGTTTTCTCCTCACTGCTGGAACAGGAAAGGGCCTTCCCTAAACTGTTGCTGCACAGTTGGAGGCATAGAATTTACTTTATATAATTGATTTATAACATCTGTTATACAACCCCAAATCAGAAAAAGTTGGGACAGTATGGAAAATGCAAATAAAATAAAAACATTCACATTCATAAAATAAAAACATGTTCCTCACTTTGACTTTTATTTGATTGCAGACAGGATGAACCTGACATATTTCATCTTTTATCTGCTCAACTTCATTTCATTTGTTATTATACCTCCATTCCTGCATTTCAGACCTGCAACACATTCCAAAAAAGTTGGGACAGGGGCAATTTAGGGCTAGTAATGAGGTGAAAAAACTAAGTAATGATGTGATTCCAAACAGGTGATTGTGATCATGGTTTGGTACAAAAGCAGCATCCAGGAAAGGTCTTTGATGAGCAAAGATGATCAGAGGATCCAGTTTGTCCACAAATGCATGAATTATTATTGAAATGTTTAAAAAAATAAACCTCAAAGAAAGATTGGAAGGGATTTGCATATTTCTCCCTCTACAGTGCATAATATCATTAAATCATTTGAGGCATCAAGGAATCACTGCCACTGTGATATGAATGATTTCCGGCAATGATTAAGATGTCAACACATGGAGCTTAGTGTGACTTTTTAAACACAATACAGCTTACCCCTGGTTGGTGTAAAGAAGCGGTCATCGACTGCACACGTGTTGAAGGGTGTTAGCAGTGGAATTTCATTTGGGGAAAAAAACACCTCAAGAGATTAGGAGGGAAATGATGGTCAGTTAGTTCATGTAGCACTCCGTTAACCAGAATTGTGGGTCAGGGGTCTGTACGTCATGATAAATATCTCTTAATGAAGCGTTTTGCTGTTTATTTTCTGATATGGATCTAATCCCTTTCTCTCTCTCCCCGTCTGTGTCTCAGCTCTGAGCAGCTCTCCGATAGAATCCACTCCCAAGCTGGACAAGCACTACGAGACGGACTCGGAGCATCTTAAAGCCGAGGACACCACCGTCACCGATTCCTCTCTGATCACCGACCCTCCCTCCAAAACAGAGACGCCCAGCAAACCCAACACCAGACCCAGCACGCCTGCTGCCGGCTCCACCCCTCAGGCCAAAAAAGGTACGAACGGGTAAAGAAGTGGCTACATACTTGTGATACCCGGAATCTGTGGGTGTAACGCAGTAACACACCCCAAACAGGATGCCAAGCCATCGTGGGGCCTCAGCCATCCCCCTTAGACATAGCCAATCATGTTTGTATGTAGACGCCCACTCGGCCCATGTCCCTGTTTAATCCATAATACCAGCACATAGTCCAGGCAGCGATAGGGTTTGAACTAGCGACCTTCCGATTACTAGTCCAGTACCTTAACCACTAGGCTACAACTGCTTTGTTTGTGCTTCGTGTCCTTGGACTGCTGTCTGTTAGTACTGGAGTAAGGAAATGTTTACTGATGAAGCTCTTCTGGATTAGAGCTTCTGCTAAATGCTGTAAATGTAAATCATTATTTGTTTGAAGCAGGGAGACAGAAAGGGATGGCTGAACTTCTCAGGGGGGAAAAACTGTGTGTGTGTGTGTGTGCTGGAACAGTCTGACTGTTCAGGCGAATCAGCTCCATCAAAGGAGAGGAAAAGTAGTTGCCATAGCAACAGGCAGTCCGTCTTCCTCTAGTGTTTGTCACGTTTTGATTTGCTCTGTAAACCTCGCATCCACTTTACGCTGCAGCACAGACTCTGTGTGTGTGTGTGTGTGTGTGTGTGTGTGTGTGTGTGTGTAACAGTACTATAAACTTATACCATGTGAGCAAAAGTATGTGGACACCTGAGATGAGCTTGTTGAACATTTTACAACACAGAGACTCGCCACCGAGCTGATCCAACACCCGAGTGCAGTGATAAGGCAGGATCCAAAATGATGCCGTGGAGCAGAGGTTTTTAAACCCTGGGTCACAACCCTTGAATGGGTCGCAAGCCGAAAAAATTAGTTGCAGGGCCACTCAGGTGGCGCAGCGGTAAAACACACGCTAGAACATCAGAGATGGGATCTCGAATACATCATATCGAGTCTCAGCTCTGCCTGCCGGCTGGGTTGAGCAGCCACATGAACAACGTTTGGCCTGTTGTTCATATAGGGGTGGGATATAAAGCCGGATAGGGACTCTCTCATGACTGATGCAATTACGACCTCTGCTGGCTGATTGATGGTGCCTGCACAGAGAGGGGAAAAGAGTGCTGTCAGGGTGTGTCTCTCTATACACAGTGCTGACCCGCATATGTACTTGTCAAGTGTAGGTGACCCATTAGAAACACCTGAATTCAAAAATTAGGAGGGGTGTCCACATACTTTTAGCCATATCCAGTGTAAAATTTGTTCCAGATCAGATATATGGATCAGAATGATCCGCTGTGGCGGATTATGATATACTATGTTATATTATGTATTATGACAGCTTATGTTCCTTTCCTTCACTATGAACATGAAATAATATTAACTACAAGCATCATAAATGAGTTTTTTATTGGTTGGTTGGGATTAGTCTCTGTGATAGGTTCAGCCATTTGGTAGTAGGTTCAGCTTTTAGAAGTAGCTTGGCTCATTTAGAAGGACACTGCCTGGTTGACTTCCACTGGAACCGTCTCATGTCCCACTTCTCTTTCTGGTAGCCACACAGTTATTTATTGATATTTAGTGACTGGTAGTCCTGTCTCTTGTTATTTAGAGGCTGAACTACTTCACCTCCCTCCTGGTAGGTCTTCCCTTGTCCACTATCAACCCAAACATTGCCATGTCCATGCAAGTCCATGGGGCACTTAGCAGGAGAAGCAGATGGAAGATGTTGATAATGGGATTTTAATAGCTGAGGTCTGAACATGGTTGAAGAGTTTACTCATGATAAATTACACCGACCTGTTTTATGAAACGGTTTTTTATTGATCCTGACTGAATAAATCCTGACAGAAAAAAAATCTGAAAGTGTAAAGAGATATGGTAAAGGTAAATATGATGATAAAAAGTGCTTTAATAACATGGTGATGCTCTGATTTCTTCACAGATGGGGTGAACTCAGAGCAGAAACAGAAGCTGGCTAAGCAGAGAAGAGAGGAGAGAGCTAAATATCTGGGTAAGACATAAACACAGATCTGTACTGAGACCTAGTTCATACCAACACAGATTGTAGTAACAGTTTGTTTCAGGCTGTGGTAGCTTCTGCCCCTTTTCTACTTTCTTTTTATATAGCCGTTACGTTTATATAGCCATCCCCACCCCGACATAGCCAATCATGTCTGTGTAGAAGCCAGGATGATAGCACCGCTGAGATTTCGGCTGTGGTAAGCTAGTGTAATAGATCACTGCACCACCTAAGCCCCTACAAACGATTTATTTTGTAATGACTGTTAAACACAGTAAATATTTATTCAGTTCTTCTGTACCAGTTAGTTGGTTGTTTATGCTAGTGTGGACGATCCTAGAAGATGAGTCCAGAATATACAAAGACCAAAGACCATAGGCTCAAGTTTGGCTTCAAAAATGCCGGCTCGTCTTTAACCTTAGTGAGCTGTCTTATATAGATATGTCTTGTATAGATAGATGTCAGGTATTTAGTAAAAAAAGTATTAGTATTTTTAAATAATGATGTCCTACAAACATACACTATATGGCCAAAAGTATTGGGATGCCCCTTCTTTTTAAATTGACTCTTGACCAACAGCAGTGCCCAGCCAAATACGAGGAATCTTCAAAAAGTTTCCACACTTTTATAGTTTGGTTGGAAGCGGTGAGGGTGGGAGGAGTAGTAATCTGATTTCCACCTTTTTGAATGCTCAAAGAAGCTTTAAGGGGAAGAAGATTTTCATGTGATGATGATGTGAAAGCAGTGCTGCATCAGTGGCTACGCACACAACTAAAAACATTTAATGCGGCATTAAAAAGTTGGTACGAAGCTGGAAAAATGCATCGGAAAGGTGACGATGTAGAAAAGTGATGTCATTTATTTTTGAAATTCTTAATAAGTGTAGTTTAAAAAGTGCGGAAACTTTTTGAAGAACCCTCGTACAAATGCTGTCATCGTTTGACTGAATGGGCACAAATTTCCACAAAAATACTCAGAAGAGCGCCTGTTGTTCTAGTTGAACAGATCACATAGGGTTCACTCTTGTGTTAATACCTTTTGTTTTTAAAACAGGGCGTCTAACAATCTCATGCTCAGGTGTCCAAATACTTTTGGCCATATAGCGTACCACAGTCAGTATAAAAAACACAAGGCAGGATGTTTGAAATATATTTATCTTATTGATGGCTCTTTTTTCATTGTTTTTAATGCTTCAGACCAGAAAACCCATGAGCAAGGTAAGACATGAGATAATATTGAGTCAAGTCAGTGGTGTCCATATTAATCAGAGCTCATTTCATACCTTTATTTATTTATTTATTTTCTATCTTTTCTGCTCATTTAATTCAATCCGCTATTGCAATCGTGACCCCTGATACATACACAACACCCACGTTGGATGACTGGGGCTGCAGAATAGCGTAAACCTCCTACGTTATGTGGTCACTTCTTTTTACCGGACAGCAGCAGATTCCTACTGAGATCTCAAACTGGGGATCATGCAGTGCTACCCTTCTTCCTTCCATCCCTTACACCCCCAGTTCCATCCCCCAGTTGGGTCTGTGGAGTGCCAAACTAAGCTGATGGTACATCAGAGAGTCTCTGAGGCGCCACCAACCTGGTCGAGCTCTTTACAGACCACCACAATCACCACAATCTCTTTTATTTCATGTTTTATGGAAAAACATTGATGTAATTTGTGCTTTTTTATGTGGGTTTTTTGGATGTGGTGCACACTAGAATGTGCTATAATGTAGAGAGAGAATGCTGTTTTGCTACTTTCACAGTGGTTATAGGGAAATTTATAGTAAGTACACTAATGGGGAGCTGATCTGTGGCCATAGATTATTTTTTGTTATTATTATTATTTATTGTATTATAGAAAATACTGACCTTCGAGCATAAGGAACCCTTATGATACTGTGTTAAATATAGCCACATGGGCTCTGAAGTACTTTGGAAAACCGTTGTCACTTAACACAGTCCGCCACTTCATCAAGAAATGTACAAAGATTGAACAAAGACAAACTATTAATGATTTATGGTCCAATTTGAGAAAAAACAGTCAACATGAGACATGGAAAGAAGAGGTAAAATTCTTAACAGTGACCCTTGGCCAGATTCGAACCCAGGTTCTCAGGGTTCTGGTGCTGTTTGGCACCCACGCAGTGAGATGGAACGTGTCTTACATACGACAGTCTGTTAAATGTGTGTGAGCATTAGAAACCCTCATGTTACTGTGTTAAATATAGCCACATGGGCTCTGAAGTACTTTGGAAAACCGTTGTCACTTAACACAGTCCACTGCTACATCAAGAAATGTACAAAGACTGTACAAAAACAAAGTATTTAATGGGTTACGTTCCAATTTGGGACAAAAAGTCATGAGACATAGGAAGAAGAGGTAAAATTCTTAACAGTGTCCCTTGGCCAGATTTGAACCCAGGTCCTTAGGGTTCTGGTGCTGTTTGGCACCCACACAGTGAGTTGCTCTTGACTGAAATGGAAATGAATGGCTGTGTAGATGGAACGTGTCTGACATACGACATTCTGTTAACTGTGTGTGACCTTATATAGCCACATGGGCCCTGGAGTACTTTGGAAAACCGTTGTCACTTAACACAGTCCGCCACTGCATCAAGAAATGTACAAAGACTGAACCAAGACAAAATATTTAATGGTTTATGTTCCAACTTGGGACCAAATAGTCAACGTAAGACATGGAAAGAAGAGGTAAAATTCTTAACAGTGCTTTCTGGCACCCACACAGTGAGTCGTCCTTGACTGAAATGGTACTTTAACATATCAGGGAAATGAATGGATGTGTAGATGGAAAGTGTCTGACATACGACGATCAGCTGCCATGCACCAACAATAGAAACATCATGATAAAGATCTGCCATTGAAATTCACCACGATTACAGCTGCTCATTAGAGGAAATGACTTCGTTCAGTGGCGTGATGACCCTGCATGGTCATTAGCGATGTTTATCAGCGGTCATGGATGATTTAAATCTCTATATGCAGCTGTTGCCCTTCATTTCACTTAGTGGAGAAAATACATGGAGACTTTTATCCACTTTGACAATGGAAACGTCTTTGCTTCAGCTCAGAACAGCTAAGCTAACGTGTACAGCTAAAAGGATTAGGGTATTTTGTGCTCAAATTCATACAATGCTACACAGAGAGCAATAAGTCAAGGATCTTTTGGAATTAGGAAGGCAAATCATCTAAAACCAAGATTAGTACATCATCTTTAATGCGTATTTCAGTGCGGGAGAGTCTCATTCACAAATTTCAAAGTTGAGAATAATAGAATTTGTCATTCTTTTAACTGGGCGAGTTGCTCCTCGCCACTGAGGTGTCAGGTTTGAGCTCCATGCCTGCAAATATTAAAAAATGAACCCAATTTACATTTTCAGAATACGCTTTTATCCAAAGCGACTTACAGTACTGTGACAGTATACAATCTAAGCAATTGAGGGTTAAGGGCCTTGCTCAAGGGCCCAACAGCAACCTGGCAGTGGTGAGGTTTGAACCGGCAACCTTCGGATTACTGGGCCAGCACCTTAACCACTAGGCTACTAGGCTACAGCTGCAGGTGCTTAACCAAGGCAAAACAATATAGTGCCTAAAATGCCATAAACAAAAAGGGGTAACAAGTCTCAGCTCGCAATTCAGCGATATACAGGGGTTGGACAAAATAACTGAAACACCTGTCATTTTAGTGTGGGAGGTTTCATGGCTAAATTGGACCAGTCTGGTGGCCAATCTTCATTAATTGCACATTGCACCAGTAAGAGCAGAGTGTGAAGGTTCAATTAGCAGGGTAAGAGCACAGTTTTGCTCAAAATATTGCAATGCACACAACATTATGGGTGACATACCAGAGTTCAAAAGAGGACAAATTGTTGGTGCACGTCTTGCTGGCGCATCTGTGACCAAGACAGCAAGTCTTTGTGATGTATCAAGAGCCACGGTATCCAGGGTAATGTCAGCATACCACCAAGAAGGACAAACCACATCCAACAGGATTAACTGTGGACGCAAGAGGAAGCTGTCTGAAAGGGATGTTCGGGTGCTAACCCGGATTGTATCCAAAAAACATAAAACCACGGCTGCCCAAATCACGGCAGAATTAAATGTGCACCTCGACTCTCCTGTTTCCACCAGAACTGTCCGTCGGGAGCTCCACAGGGTCAATATACACGGCCGGGCTGCTATAGCCAAACCTTTGGTCACTCGTGCCAATGCCAAACGTCGGTTTCAATGGTGCAAGGAGCGCAAATCTTGGGCTGTGGACAATGTGAAACATGTATTGTTCTCTGATGAGTCCACCTTTACTGTTTTCCCCACATCCGGGAGAGTTACGGTGTGGAGAAGCCCCAAAGAAGCGTACCACCCAGACTGTTGCATGCCCAGAGTGAAGCATGGGGGTGGATCAGTGATGGTTTGGGCTGCCATATCATGGCATTCCCTTGGCCCAATACTTGTGCTAGATGGGCGCGTCACTGCCAAGGACTACCGAACCATTCTGGAGGACCATGTGCATCCAATGGCGGTGCCGTGTATCAGGATGACAATGCACCAATACACACAGCAAGACTGGTGAAAGATTGGTTTGATGAACATGAAAGTGAAGTTGAACATCTCCCATGGCCTGCACAGTCACCAGATCTAAATATTATTGAGCCACTTTGGGGTGTTTTGGAGAAGCGAGTCAGGAAACGTTTTCCTCCACCAGCATCACGTAGTGACCTGGCCACTATCCTGCAAGAAGAATGGCTTAAAATCCCTCTGACCACTGTGCAGGACTTGTATATGTCATTTCCAAGACGAATTGACGCTGTATTGGCCGCAAAAGGAGGCCCTACACCATACTAATAAATTATTGTGGTCTAAAACCAGGTGTTTCAGTTATTTTGTCCAACCCCTGTATCTCACAATGGATGTCAGCTCATCATCTAAAACTCAATCCCAGCAAGACAGAGCTGTTACTCATTCCTGGAGATCAATCTCTAACCCAGTAGCTAGTCATCTCTCTTGATGACTCTCAGATCAGACCATCTGATAATGTAAGAAGCCTTGGTGTCGTCCTGGATAACCAGCTGACCTTCTCTCCTCATGTAGCCAACATGACAAGATCGTGCCGGTTCCTCCTCTACAACATCAGGAAGATTCGACCATTTCTCTCCATGGAAGCCCCTCAGATTCTTGTGCAGTCACTTGTAATCTCACGGTTGGACTACTGCAACTCCCTCCTGGCAGGTGCTCCTATGTCCACTATTAAACCTCTGCAGCTCATTCAAAATGCAGCTGCCCGTCTGGTTTTTAACCAACCTAAACACTGCCACATCACCCCACTGCTGCCACATCACCCCACTGCTGCCACATCACATCACCCCACTGCTGCGTTCTCTTCACTGGCTCCCTGTAGCCGCACGCATTCAGTTTAAAACACTGATGCTCGCCTACAAAGCCAAAAATAGACCAGCCCCAAGCTACCTTCGTGGTCTAATCAAACCTCGCTCTGTACCACGCAACCTCCGAGCCACTAGTCTCGTTCAACTTGATCCTCCACCCAGGACTTGAGAAGGATGAGAATCAAGGCTCTTCTCTGTACTGGCACCCAAGTAGTGGAACGAACTTCCTCTGTCCGAACATCTGAGTCTCTTGCTGTCTTTAAAAAACTATTAAAAACTTTCATCACCTCTTTACTAAACACTTAAACTGACATGTACTTACTTACTAATGCTCTTATTCATTTCTTGCAAAAAAACAAAAAAAACACTTTGGTTCTATCAGGGCTTTAGTAGATTTGTGTTCTTCGACTGTTGTTTACTAAAACTAGAGTAAGGTTATGTTTACTATGGAAGCACTTCTGTAAGTCGCTCTGGATAAGAGTGTCTGCTAAATGCTGAAAATGTCAAATGTAAATGGGTAACAGGAAAATAAAAGCGTTGGCCAAAACAACAGAAACAAACAAGTAACGGATAGGAAAGCTGATGGAACACAGGAGTAAACACGCCTCTGTCCCAACTTATTTTGAGTGTGTATGCTCACTATCCTCACTATTAGAAAGCTAGCTGATTATCATTGTTGCTAGTCAGTAATAACAAACAGTAGCTTCAGAAACACATTTGGTTTAAGCAGATCCATGGTCACTGCACCTCTAATAACGAAGTTGCATCGTCAGAAAAGGCTTTAATTTTCACGACAGTATCAGAATTGGACCTTCAATGATTGGCAAAGGGTTTCCTTCTCTGATGAGTCACGTTTTCTGCTTCATCCACGGATTGATGTTGACGTGTCAGGCGAGAAACATCAGAGAACAAACACCCTGCAACCATTGCTGTAAGAACACAAGCTGGTGGGGGCAGTGTTATGATCTAGGTAATGTGCTGATTGTCTTCCCTGCAAGAAAATGCGACATATCACACGGCTAGAAATGTCTGACATTGGTTGGAAGAGCATGACCAAGACTTCCAAGTACTACCCTGCCCCCTAATTTCCCAGACTTGAACCAATTTGAGCATCTGTGGGAGCACCTTGATGGTCGTGTTGGCTCTGTGGATCCTCCACCAGGCCCCCTCCAGTAGCTGTGGGATGCACTGCAGTCAGCATAGCTCCAGATACCCGTGAGAACCCACCAGGACCTTATTGAGTCACTACCAGCCCGTCTAGCTGCTGTCCGTGCTGCACACGGCGGTTCCTCTGGATTTAAGCTGCTGGTCATAATAATGTGCCTCGACTGTGTATTTTATAATTCAATACATCTACGTCACTAATAAAAGCTACAAGCTAACATGTCCAGCTGGTTGCACTGGTTGGTACACTGAGGTAAATGGTGATCAGAATAGATTAGAGTGGTTAGCTAGCTGAAATCAGCAGCGCACTTAAACACAAACACTTGTGAATTTTGCTGCCTGGGGTCACTCATTTGACCAGGGTGTTACGCTTCTCCAGGTTGTGAGAAACTGAACAGAAGAGCAGCGTAGCCTCAGGAAAGAAAAGAGGAAACACTTCCTCTAAAATATAACCCGGGAGTTGGCATTCCTGGCCTCCATCTGGTCTGATTCTCATCTTTAAATGCACTGCACTGTGCTGCAGCGGTCGAGGCTCAGAAAAACAGGAAATACCACTGCGACATGTTGACTGTTTTCTTCCTTGCAGCAGAACGTATCCAGCTGCTGCACGGCGTGCTAGAGGCTGTAAATAAAGAACCGTAATTACTTTGTAATGCTTGTTTTATTAGGACGTGAAATTAAGCTCATTGTGTGGCTGCGGTTAAACAGAAATAGTTTTATTACCTTTATTTACAGTCTTTTTAGTCGCTGATTTGGAGGCTATGCTAACAGCTATGGGTAAACTAAATCCAAATCTACAGCAGAGGCCAATTGATCTGAGATTGCACCAAATCATATAATCAGCAAAACAATTTGCAGAAAACATTAAGAACTAAGTCTTCTGGGATTCTCTGGATTCAGAAAGTATTCAGACCTTTGACTTTCTCCACTTTTTTTGTGTTGTGTGCATCCTGTTTGCTTTAATTAGTCTTGAAATACGTCTAGAACACAACTGGAGTCGCCTGTTGTGTTCTGAATTGTTTGAAAATAGTTTGGAAAGGCACACCTGAGTCTATAAGGGCCACAATTTACACCGTATTATCAGGACAAAAACCAAAACATTAAGTCCAAGGAACTGTCTGTGTATTTCTGCAAATTCAATTATGGCAAGGTATCAGTCAGGTCAAGGATGTAAAACAATCTTTAAGGCTTCACAGTGGCCCCAACAATTTTGAATTAGAGAAAGCTTGACACAACCTTAAACCTTCCTAGAGTTAGCCATCTGGTCGTATTGGGGCTTTGGGTAAAAGGGCTTTGGTCAGGGAGGTAAGAAAGAACCCAACGGCCCATCTAAATAAGCTCCAAAAGTTCAGACAACCATATCTGTAGCACTTCATAAATCAGGCCTTTATGACAAAGTGGCTCGATGGAAGCCACCATTGAGCAACAGATATACAAGAGCCCACATGGAGTTTGTTAAATGGTACATCAAGGCCTATAATAATAAACAGATGAATTACTGAATAAATGAATGGATGGCTTTATCGCAGTTGTATATAAAATACAGCAAAATATTCTGTGCAACTTGGAGAAAAGAAAAAAACTAGAACACAAGAATATACGCTGTTGCTTATACATACACACTAAAACGGTGAAATACACACAACAATTATACAAATAACTGTGTTATTGCACATTTTGCAGTTTGCAATATTGAAGCAGGGGGGTATGAGGCAAGATTTATTTAATACAAACTTGGCACTTGGCACTTGGGACCTTATAACGCTCTACAGATGGAAGCAGAAAAAAAAATCTTGTGTCCAGGGTTGCAGCTTTCATAATACAGGAACATCATTGAAAAAAATCTCCTCTAGAGCGCAAGCAAATTCAGACTGGGGTGACAGTTCACATTTTATCATGACAGTGACCCAAAGCATACAGCCAAAACAACAATAGAGTGTTAAGATCTGTAGAGAGACCTGAACCTGGAACTTTAGACTCTTAAAATCTAATCTGACAGAGCTTGAGAGGATTTGCCATGAATGATGGGATAAACTGCCCAAATCCTATTATGCAAAGCATTTTAAGAAGACTTGAGCTGTATTATCTGCCAAACGTGCTCCTACAAAGTACTTTCAGGAATAAGATCTATTAGGTTTTTGTTTTTTGTTTTCATTTTTTTTATGTTAAAACAAGTTTTTACTTCATCTTTGTGTGTGTTTAAGTGTAGATTGACAGTAAAATGGCAAAAATATTCATTCAAAATCAAATCCGCAGTGCAAAGTTTGTAATAAATCGAAGGGGTCTGAATACTTTTTGAATCCATTGTTCATGTTCCTAACTATAGTTTATAAACGTATGACTTGATTTTTTTTTCTTTTTTGCCTGCTCCCGTAATAAGGGGTCACTACAGTAAATCATTCTGGTTCACAAACCTGATTCAGCACAGTTTTTACACCCCTTGTTATGCTTTTGGGGCTTGGGACCAGCACTGAGATCTCACTGACATGTGCACCTTACAATAGCAAGGCTGTTCGGCCACCATACCTTGGGAAATCGGCCAATCATGAATGATCGCACTGCTGAGAATCGAACCACACATCCCCGGATCCTAGCAAAATTATTCGAATAAAAATAAAACCATCAATATCATACAGTAACACAGTAACATGAACAATCCGCCCCTAATCTCCCTTTATTCTCTCCTGCTCCTCCACAGCTATGAAAAAGGCCCAGTGGCTGGAGAAGGAGGAGAAGGCTCGTCGTCTGAGGGAGACCCAGCTGGAGGAGAGGAGGAGGAGGCTGGAGGAACAGAGAATCAAAGCCGAGAAACGCAGAGCTCTCCTGGAGCAGAAACAGAGACAGAAACTGGAGAAGAACAAGGTCAGTGCACTGGACGGTCGACAGTAGAGCCTAATACGATGGTGTGAAAAAGTCTTTGCCCCCTTGCTGATTCCCACCTTACTGCATTTTAGTCACAGTGAATTTCAGATTAATAAATAAAACATGATATTATTCATGTGTTTCAGCCACTACAGTTGCTAACAGGAGTAATAAATCAGTTATTTAAAGAAAATGATTTGCTTCCTACTTTGCAGCAACAGTTTAGGGAAGGTCCTTTCCTGTTCCAGCTCTATAAAGACATGAAGAAAATCTTGGTTTAAAGACTCCACTGTCCTGCACAGTTCTGGAATGAACTGGAACCTTTCTTGACCAACATCAGTGCTCAATCATAGACTGAGGCACAGTCATGTAGGGCCTTCCCTAAACTGTGACTGCAAAGTTCAAACTTATTATTTCCTTTACCTAGTAGCAATTATTGTAGTAGTGTAGTGTAGTAATTCAGTTAAATGCGTTTTTAATAAAAAATTAAGATATTTACATTAAAGTGATTATGGCTGCTACAAAATCATACACATACGGGGGTGTCCAAACGTTTCTTGTTGGGGGCCAAATAGAGCAAAAAATACACAAACACGCAGCCACAGACTCTTTTGTAATAAAATAAATAAAAATATAACAGAGCTCCTGATTACTAACAATTCCACTCCCTGTTTATTTGAGTGACTAGGGCGCAATGGTGGCTCAGTGGGTAGCACTGTCGCCTCACAGCAAGAAGGTCCTGGGTTCGATCCCCAGGTGGGGCGGTCCGGGTCCTTTCTGTGTGGAGTTTGCATGTTCTCCCTGTGTCTGTGTGAGTTTCCTCCGGGAGCTCCGGTTTCCTCCCACAGTCCAAAGACGTTCAAGTGAGGTGAATTGGAGACACATTGCCCATGACTGGAGACACTAAATTGTCCATGACTGTTTGATATAACCTTCATGAATCTTGTGTAGTGAGTAAATAACGTTCCTGTCATGAATGTAACCAAAGTGTAAAACATGAAGTTAAAATCCTAATAAATAAACAAACATCTGAGTGACTGTAATGATCTATCATTTGCAGATTTTGTTGATTTCACTCAGCAGTTTATAATCCTAATAGGAAGATTATTATACTTCTTTAAATTAAACATACCCACTTCCCTCTGAAATCTTCTGCGTGCTCATCTAGTTTTTGTTTCTCTGGAGTCGCCACGTTTATCCAGAAACTGGGGAACGTTAATGTAGGTGTAACGTTAATGTTTTGAGTCTGGGAAGAGAAAACAGGGAGAGTTTTAGATTTGTTTTATGTGATAGACACACCCAGAATTCAAACTATGTTTTTTAATCTGCTTAATAGAGGGTCAAAATACCTCTCGAGCCGTTTCAAAAATGGTAACGGGTTGCAAATGGGCCACAGGCTGTAGTTTGGACACCCCTGATATACACCATTATTGTCAGGATGAACATCATCGACAAAGTCTTTGGATTCACTGTTCATCTCTGTGATGATTCCCAATTGGGAATTCCCAGTTTATTAAAAAAAACATTGATATGATTCTGACGGAAACCTGTTTACCCTCTCGAGGTTAAAGACTGCAAGTCGAGACTGCTGTGCCAACATTGCTGCTCCTGCTAGATGGGATGGGAACCTGGCGTGTTTGCACCAAAAGTGTCCAGAACTTACAATGGACTTTATCACAGACTGGACTGAACAATGAAGAACTCCAATTATAACTTTCAGTTCTATTTAATTCTGTGTTTGTATGATTTGTGTAAATCAAATTTAATTTGTCCTTGAATTTCCCCCATGGGGATCAATAAAGGAATCTTATTTATTTAAAGTATCCTCCAGGCCACCCAAGAAGGATGGGGGTCCCTGCTGAGTCTGGTTCCTCTCAAGGTTTCTTCCTGTAGTTTTAAGGGAGTTTTTCCTTGCCACTGTCGCCCTCGGCTTGCTCAATAGGGGTTGTTGGTCTGTTGGTCCTGGATTCTGTAAAGTTGCTTTGAGTCAATGACTATTGTAAAATGCGCTATACAAAGAAATTTAACTTGACTTGACATTGATTGATAAGCATCTTTATCACATGACAACAGCTTTTATTTAATCGAATGCTGATTAATGTATAATAATGATTTCTACTATTGTGTACAGGAGAGATATGAATCTGCTATCAAAAGATCCACCAAGAAGACCTGGGCTGAGATCAGACAGCAGAGATGGTCCTGGGCTGGAGGTCTAAACCAGACATCTCGCAGAGAAAGTGAGTCATTTTTATATGGAATTTTTATTATTATTATAAGAATAATTTGTCGTGTTTATTTCTATAATAATTATTGTGTAGGTGCTCATGTGGCGCAGCGACCTATCCAGCTATCAGACAGCTACACAGACTCGATTGGTTAAATCTGGAAGGGGGGGGGGGGGGGGGGGGCTACTACAAAATGCTTCTACAGCAAAGACGTCCAAACTACGTCCATGTGTGGCCCGTTACCATTGTTTCTGCTTAAACTGTTTGAACTCTGGGTGTCGCTTTCACATAAAACAAATCCAAAACTCTCCCCGTCTTCTTTCCCCCGACTCAAAACATTAATGTTACACCTACATTAATGTTCCCCAGTTTTTGGATAAACACGGTGGCTCAGAAGAAACGAAACCTAGACCGACCGAGATTGCAGAAGATTTCAGGCGCGCTGGGAAAACAATATTTTTTATTTTGTTTATGCATTTTCTACCCTTTTTCTCCCTTTTAGAGCGTCCAATTGCCCGATTGCTTCCTCTCCACCAATGCCGATCCCTGCTCTGATTGAGGAGAACGAAGCTAACCCACGCCCCCTCCGACACGTGGGCAGCAGCCGTATGCATTTTGTCACCTACACTTTGACGAGTGCAGTGCAGCTCAGCGTTGTGTACGGAGAGACACACACTGAGAGCACTCTATTCCCCTCTCTGTGCAGGCGTCATCAATCAGCCAGAAGAGGTCAAATTGCATTAGTTATAAGAATACCCCACCCCTATCTGAACAACAGGCCAATCGTTGTTCACGTGGCTGCTTAGCCCAGCCGGCAGGCAGAGCTGAGATTCGATACGACGTATTCGAGATCACAGCTCTGGTGTTCAGCGTGTGTTTTACCGCTGTGCCACCTGAGCGGCCCAGAAATTGGTATGTTCAATTTAAAGAAGTAGAATAATCTTCTTGTTAGGATCATAAACTGGTGAGTGAAATCGGCAAAATTTGAGTTTACACGATGATAGATCATCAGTCACTCAAATAAAAAGGAAGTGGAATTGTTAGTAATCAGGAGCTTATATTTTTATTTTTTAAGAGACTGTGACCCCATGGTAGTTTATTTTTTACTCTATTTGCCCCCCAACATAAAAAGTTTGTTTTTGTTGTGATGTTCAGAGAAATAAAGTAGGTATTCAAAAGCACCACCGGTTCACCACGTTCCTCAGTATCAGTGCTGGTCTTTCTGATTAGAGTGTCTGTGGGAGTGGATCAGATCACCCTGAGTGGTTTTTTTTTCGTGTGTTGGTAATGTAGTTCCAGTCTTGTTAATGTGGTGACAGGGATTCGTTTACAGCTGAGGCTTTTTGTGGCTTTTCTGACGCTATATGGTCAAAAGTATTTGGACGCACTTAAAAGAGGTTTTGGCACCGAGGAGACCAAGTGATTTAATGTTTCAGCTTTTATTTTGTCTCGTTCTTCCTGCAAACACGTCTTAAGATGTACAACAGTACGGGGTCGTCGTTGTAGCATTTTTCCTTTAAAAAATTTTCACACATTCTCTACTGGGGACAGATCAGGACTGCAGGCAGGCCAGTCCAGTACTCGTACCCTCTTCTTCCACAGCCATGTCTTTGTAATGTGTGCAGCAGGTGGTTTTGTATCGTCTTGTTGAAAAATGCTGGACGTCCCTGGAAAAGACGACATCTTAAAGGCAGCACATGTTGCTCTAAGATCTCAATGTACTTTTCTGCATTAATGCTGCATCACAGAAGTGTTAATGACCTTTGCCAAGGGCACTGACACGCCCTATACCATGACAGACCCTGGCTTTTGGACTTTTTGTTGATAACACACATTTCCACTTGTTGCCAAAAAAAACTTGGAATGCTGATTCATCTGACCACAATACACATTTCCACTGTGTGGTGGTCCATCCTAGATGCCTAAGAGCCCAGAGAAGTTGATAAGACTTCTTTTTTTGCACAGTAAAGTTTTAAGTGGCATTTGTGCAGTAACTCTGTATTGTAGAGCTTTACAAAGGTTTGATAAAGTAATCCCTCACCCATGTGGTTCTATCAGCTATTGTTGAGTGGTGGTTCTTGATGCCGTCTGAGGGATGGAAGATCACGAGCGTTCAGCTTAAGCTTGCGTCCTTGGCCTTTACACACTGAAATTCCTCCTGGTTCCTTGAATGGTTTAATGATATTATGCACTGTAGAGGGAGAAATATGTAAATCCCTTCCAATCTTTCTTTGAGGTTCATTGTTTTTAAACATTTCAATTATTTTCTCACACATTTGTGGACAAACTGGATCCTCTGATCATCTTTGCTCATCAAAGACTCTCAGCCTTTCCTGGATGCTGCATTTATACCAAACCATGATTACAATCACCTGTTTAAAATCGCATAATTATTTAGTTTTTTCACCTCATTACTAGCTCTAAATTGCCCCCGTCCCAACTTTTTTGGAATGTGTTGCAGGCCTGAAATGCAGGAATGGATGTTTATTAATAAATGAAATGAAGTTGAGCAGATAAAACATGAAATATCTCAGGTTCATCCTGTCTGACATCAAGTAAAAGTCAAAGTGAATGTAAGAAACTCTGCAGTTTTATTTTATTTGCATTTTCCATACTGTCCCAACTTTTTCTGATTTGGGTTGTAGATTTCAGTGCAATAGAAAGTGTGCGATGTCCTAGCGGGAGCATGTTAGCCATAATTTTCCCAGTTTGGTAGCTGGTGTGTGAACTGCATTTCCTTTTAAATTCTGTCTCACAGGCAGACGGATCTCTGGTGCGACTACTACTTTTTGTTTCTTGTGCTGCGAGTGGACGCTAATTGTAGACAATAGATTGGAACTCCTGCGTAAAAATCTGAAGTTTAGGATCATAATGCAGGGCAGGAAGTGACATCATCATACAGGACGTCCTGTAGCATGATGCCAACCTTGGAATAATTTCCTTTTCTCAACTCATGTAAAATCTGTACAGTTAGGAAACAGTGGCTTCCTTCAAGTGACCCTACAGGACACCCTGGTGGCATGAAGCTTAGTTTCGGGGTTCCTCTGTGAACGTACGTGTGTGTGTGTATGTGTGTGTGTTGCGTTCTCTCCGGTGCAGGCAGATGCTCCTCGTCCACGGTAAACCTGCCTCGGCAGACGGAGCCTGTCATTAGCAACAGGCTGTCCAAGTCGTCAGCGACGCTCTGGAACTCTCCTAAACGAAGTAAGACCAAGCGCGCCCGTCTCGTTCCCCTCATCGCTTTGTTTCGTCTGGGTTTCTGGTGACCTGCTTGCCTGCCTGCGCCTGGGGGTCAACGGTCATCCTCACACGCCCCCTTCACCCCACCCCTCTTGTTATTGTGTTGCATCATGGGTGATTTTGAGTTTGTCCCTCTAAATGCATCATCAGCCCACACATCTCTAATTTCATAGCTTGTTGTGGTGGTGGTGGTTTATTTTCAGCTTGGCTGTCTGTGGTGTATTTTTATTTTGTTTATAAATGACTTGCTGTTTTTATTGAATGTTTGTTTGGTTTGACCCTCTCCCGCTGCCTGTGTGTGTGCTGTGTCACTGGTGATGGTGTAACCTGCGGGTATTTGTGTAACAAATTAACAAGCATTGAGGATCGACAAAAATGTAGTTTCCTGCTGCTTGGGTGGCGCACCGGTAAAATGCACGAACCCACCAGTGCTGAGATCTCGAGCTCTCAAGTTGGGGGTGGTGAAGAGAAAGAGATAAACTCCAATTGGCTACGACTGAATTGGGTGAAAAAAGGAGGGAAATGGCTCAATTAAATAAAAAATCTTCTTAACGAACATTGGATGCATAATAATAATAATAGTAATGAAAGCTGAATTTAAAATAAAAGATTTCTAACAAACTTTTTTGCATGGATGCATAACAATAATAATAATAACAATAATACTTATAATAAAAATCAAAATAATAATAGCAATAATTACAATACAAATCACAATAATAATAATAATTATTATTATTATAAAATTCACAATAATAATAATTATAATACAAATCACAATAATAATAATAATTATAATAAAATTCACAATAATAATAATAATTATAATAAAAATCACAATAATAATTATAATAAAATCACAATAATAATAATAAAAATAATAATTATAATAAAAATCACAATAATAATAATAATGATAATAAAATTCACAATAATAATAATAATTATAATAAAAATCACAATAATAATTATAATAAAATCACAATAATAAAAATAAAAATAATAATTATAATAAAAATCACAATAATAATAATAACAATAATAAGTATAATAAAAATCACAATAATAATAATAAAATCACAATAATAATAACAATAATCATTGCAATACTAATTATAATTACAGTAATAATAATAATAAAGCTCAGTTTAAAAACGTTTTTAGTTTTTACATGGATGCATAACAATAATAATAATAATAATAATAATAATAGTGATTACAATAAAAATTATAATTGCAGTAGTAGTTAAACAACAACAATAATAATGATAATGATAATTGCAATAATAATAATAATTACAATAATAATAATAAAGCCCAATTTTTAAAAGTTTTCTAATGAACATTTTTGCATGGATGCATAATAATAATAGTAATAATTATAATAATTGCAATAATAATTATAATTACATTATTGTAAAAAAATAATTAAAATAATGATAATTACAAAAACAATATAATAATAGTAATTGCAATAATAGTTATAATTACATGAATAATAATAATTACATTAGTTACATGTAGAGTAATTGCTGATTTGTGATTAAGTTCTGCCACTGGTGCCTTCACTTCTGCATATTAAATATTAGCAGTTAAACGTGACTGTACATGAGAACGAGCTGCTCGTCTGATCCAGGACGTTGCAGTACCGTGATCATGTTTTCTGTCTGCGGCTGCATGTTCTGCCGCAGTGTGGGAAAAATCAGCCGTTGCTTAGCAACAGAGGGCTATCCAGCACCGCATGTGATGTAAAATTGAGTAGAGCGGTACAACCGTGCTGACGACCTTCAGTAAGATCAGTTCTCCTGTCTGATAAAGCACACGTGATGGAAACGCAATCGTGTATGTGCTGTACATTCATACTGAAGTTTCTCTCCAGTAAGATCACGTTACAATCAGACGGGCTGTGTTAATGTTCACAATAAAAACGTGCAACACAATGCAAGTGCATTTGGAAATGACATGACCAGGGTTTGGAAATATGGCATAAGAAAGAGAGAAAGAGAAATTAATTATTAATTAATTATCATATTTGCAATTATTATGTCATTTGTCAATAACAAAAATAAACATGATCTGAGCTGATAGCATTTCAATAAAATGTGTTTTTAATGATATAACTTCAGGAAGCTTCTTCACCTTGACTATGATTGATATTTGTTGCATACAGTCTTAAGACCTGGTCCAATTAGCATGTGAAAACTACATTTTCATATTTAATATATCAAATTTTTCATATATTAAATTTGCTTCGGGTGCTCGTGTGGTGCAGCAATAAAGTACGCTAGCCAACTGTCTCTGAGATCTGGCGAGCTGGGGTTCGAATCTCAGAGATGCTGGTGGCTGGTCAGGCGTCTGAGCAGATATTATTTGCTAATGTCAGAGGTAGGGATGGCCAATCAGTCCTAGCCAGTGTGGGGGTGCACTTGTCATTCGCCTGCAGTTCCAGCTTTAAGCTTTGATATAATAAGGAGGGTTGCATCAAGAAGGGCATTCTGCATAAAAACTGTACCAAGTTTGGTATATGGACCTGATCCAGTGTGGCGACTGAATACAGAAACAGACAAATTAAGAAAAACATCTGGAACTTAGTAATGTTGACATATACTGTATGGACAAAAGTATTGGGACACCTCTTTTATTTTTTGTCTTTTAATTAATTCATGCCACAACAGGTGTATTAATGCAGTGATATAAAGGAAAGGAAATGCTTCCAACTTTGCAGTAATAGTTTAGGGTAGGCCTATTCCTGCCCCATGAAACTTTAACAAGCTTTTGGTCTGGTGTCCAAATACTTTTGGTCATATAGTGTATAAGCACTGAAAGTCTGTTTGGTTCAGAAGTTTGGACTCTGACACTGAGTTCAGTCTGTGTACTGGTAGGCTGAATATGGGATGTAAGGTCTGAGTTCAGCATTTAGGTGTGTGTAGAGTGTTGTATTTGCATTGTTTTTCTTATTTATTTTTGTATATCTGTAACTGTTTTATATATTGTAATATTATTATTGTTATATGTCCCTTTTTATTGTTGTTTTATTCTGTAAATAAGCTTTGCCAGTATATATGTCCATATTTATCATGGCAGTAAAGCTACCTGTGAACGGAATTGAAGTGTGGTGTATGGGGACTAACAGCACCCTCTGTCTGTAGCTCGTAGCTTGCGTCTGAGCCCGTGGGAGAGTCGTATCGTGGAGAGACTGATGACCCCCACCTTGTCCTTCCTGGCCAGAAGCCGCAGCGCCGCCACACTCCTGAACAGCAGTGATCCTCGTGAGTTACACACACACACACAAACGTAAACCCACGTGTACGAAAGTTAGCATCTCCAAGCACAGTGATGCTGCATGAGCTGCAGCATGAAAAGAAGTGGTGTTTGACCTGACACATTTGGGAGGTTACCCCTCACCCTCCCAAATTAAAAGGTGGGTTAAATTAGTGTGTGGGAGAGGGCAGCTAGTTTACATTTCTCTTAATAATTAAATATAAAAACAGAAGTTTAATAGGCATTATTATTCAGATAGACA
Organism: Trichomycterus rosablanca; assembly: GCF_030014385.1. Classification (NCBI taxonomy): domain Eukaryota; kingdom Metazoa; phylum Chordata; class Actinopteri; order Siluriformes; family Trichomycteridae; genus Trichomycterus; species Trichomycterus rosablanca. The sequence goes on from NC_085988.1 coordinate 13,310,408, forward strand.
GACAGACAGATAGACAGATTGATAGAGCGACAGACAGACAGATAGACAGACAGACAGATAGATAGATAGACAGGCATATAGACAGACACACAGTTAGGCATATAGATAGACAGACAGACAGACAGATAGATAGATAGACAGACAGACAGACAGGCATATAGACAGACAGACAGATAAGATAGATAGACAGACAGATAGACAGACAGACAGATAGACAGACAGACATATAGATAGACAGATAGACAGACAGATAGATAGACAGATAGACAGACAGACAGATAGATAGATAGATAGATAGATAGATAGATAGATAGATAGACAGATAGACAGATAGACAGACAGATAGACAGACAGATAGACAGACAGATAGATAGATAGATAGATAGATAGATAGATAGATAGATAGATAGATAGATAGATAGATAGATAGATAGTCAGTCTGTACAATGTAGTTATAAATCATAAATAAATAAATGTGCAGGAGGTGTAGTTTCAGTGTAAAATAAGAATTAAATAGTAGTTACATATGTGACAAGTATTACACAATGAGGTGGGCCAATATAATCATATATATTTATAAATATTCACATGTGCATCCATACGTACATACACATACAGTGTATCACAAAAGTGAGTACACCCCTCACATTTCTGCAGATATTTAAGTATATCTTTTCATGGGACAACACTGACAAAATGACACTTTCACACAATGAAAAGTAGTCTGTGTGCAGCTTATATAACAGTGTAAATTTATTCTTCCCTCAAAATAACTCAATATACAGCCATTAATGTCTAAACCACCGGCAACAAAAGTGAGTACACCCCTAAGAGACTACACCCCTAAATGTCCAAATTGAGCACTGCTTGTCATTTTCCCTCCAAAATGTCATGTGATTTGTTAGTGTTACTAGGTCTCAGGTGTGCATAGGGAGCAGGTGTGTTCAATTTAGTAGTACAGCTCTCACACTCTCTCATACTGGTCACTGAAAGTTCCAATATGGCACCTCATGGCAAAGAACTCTCTGAGGATCTTAAAAGACGAATTGTTGCGCTACATGAAGATGGCCAAGGCTACAAGAAGATTGCCAACACCCTGAAACTGAGCTGCAGCACAGTGGCCAAGATCATCCAGCGTTTTAAAAGAGCAGGGTCCACTCAGAACAGACCTCGCGTTGGTCGTCCAAAGAAGCTGAGTGCACGTGCTCAGCGTCACATCCAACTGCTGTCTTTGAAAGATAGGCGCAGGAGTGCTGTCAGCATTGCTGCAGAGATTGAAAAGGTGGGGGGTCAACCTGTCAGTGCTCAGACTATACGCCGCACACTACATCAAATTGGTCTGCATGGCTGTCACCCCAGAAGAAAGCCTCTTCTGAAGTCTCTACACAAGAAAGCCCGCAAACAGTTTGCTGAAGACATGTCAACAAAGGACATGGTTTACTGGAACCATGTCCTATGGTCTGATGAGACCAAGATTAATTTGTTTGGTTCAGATGGTCTCAAGCATGTGTGGCGGCAATCAGGTGAGGAGTACAAAGATAAGTGTGTCATGCCTACAGTCAAGCATAGTGGTGGGAATGCCATGGTCTGGGGCTGCATGAGTGCAGCAGGTGTTGGGGAGTTACATTTCATTGAGGGACACATGAACTCCAATATGTACTGTGAAATACTGAAGCAGAGCATGATCCCCTTCCTCCGGAAACTGGGTCGCAGGGCAGTGTTCCAGCATGATAATGACCCCAAACACACCTCTAAGACGACCACTGCTTTATTGAAGAGGCTGAGGGTAAAGGTGATGGACTGGCCAAGCATGTCTCCAGACCTAAACCCAATAGAACATCTTTGGGGCATCCTCAAGCGGAAGGTGGAGGAGCGCAAAGTCTCGAATATCCGCCAGCTCCGTGATGTCGTCATGGAGGAGTGGAAAAGCATTCCAGTGGCAACCTGTGAAGCTCTGGTAAACTCCATGCCCAGGAGAGTTAAGGCAGTTCTGGGAAATAATGGTGGCCACACAAAATATTGACACTTCAGGAACTTTCACTAAGGGGTGTACTCACTTTTGTTGCCGGTGGTTTAGACATTAATGGCTGTATATTGAGTTATTTTGAGGGAAGAATAAATTTACACTGTTATATAAGCTGCACACAGACTACTTTTCATTGTGTGAAAGTGTCATTTTGTCAGTGTTGTCCCATGAAAAGATATACTTAAATATCTGCAGAAATGTGAGGGGTGTACTCACTTTTGTGATACACTGTACTTAAACATCCACATACACCTATGGCTACATATAGGACCCTCAGTCTTTAGCTGTATATATTTGGCCCAAAGTACAATATTACCCGCTATTACCTGCTCTTACCAGTGGTGTGGTTCCTACCATCACTGTACACGAGCTAACTAGTGTTTATTCTGTAAATTCAGGTTTTTTTTATTAATTAGAAATATAAATGTTGGTATAAATGTGTGTTTGATTTTAGATCAGTGTTCCCGTTCTCCATCTGCATCTCCGTTGGTCGCCTGCTCCCACAAGCACAGTGCGGATCGCTGGAGTGCCAGCACACCGGACATTACACAGCGCCAACGCAGGCGCAACTCTGCACCGGTACACACTTATAATCAAACTGGAACTGTACTTCTGTAAGTTTGGTGGAAACTCTGAGTCGTATTAAGTGAACTCTGTGTGTTTTAAGGCTGAGAAGAAGAAGAAGGAGAAGAAGGATAAAGAGAGAGAGAACGAGAAAGAGAAGAATGCTCTCACTAAAGAGAAGGTGCAGAAGAAGAGACATTCAGAGTCGATCACGAGAACCAAACCAGGACTCAGGTGAGTCGATGTTCAGCGTCTCAACGTATTTATTTATAAGGATTAAAATAAATAAATAAAAAATTGATACTGGTTACACAAGATTCATCAGTTCAAGTTTTTAATATCAAACACAGTCATGGACAATTTTGTATCTTCAATTCACCTCACTTGCTCATCTTTGTGCTGTGGGAGGAAACCGGAGCTCCCGGAGGAAACCCACACAGACACGGGGAGAACATGCAAACTCCACACAGAAAGGACCCGGACCGCTCCACCTGGGAATCGAACCCAGGGCCTTCCTGCTGGGAGGCGAAAGTGCTACCCACCGAGCCATCGTGCCACCCGTGTCTTAATGTATAAGATTTCAATCTGATTGGCTGGACCGGTGCACTTAAGGACAACAACCTCATTTCTCTAAATTGATTGTTTAATACCTATTAACTTTGGCATTCGGTACGCTCTCCCGGACATGACGTGATTTGGGATTTGACCGCTTTAGAATTTATATTGAATGGGCCTTGAATAATTATACAGTTGAGGTCAAAGGTATTTGGACACCTGACCATGAGCTTGCTAAACATATCATAAGTTACTTCAGTATGATCTTTTAGGCTAGAACAGCAGCCACTCTTCTGAAAAGGCTTCTCACAAGACTGTGGGAATTTGTGTCCATTCAGTCAAAAGATGACAGTATTCATATGGCTGGGCACTGACATTGATCAAGAAAGGACCTTCCCTAAACTGTTGCTGCAAAGTTGGAAGCATATGATTTCCTTTATATTTAATAATTGATTAGTTACACCTGTTAGTAAATGTTGTGGGTGCCCCAATACTTTTGACCATACATCTTTGCACCTTGTCTTTTATCACATATTTTCATTCATTTGTACTGATGTTAATATTTCTCTCCTCTTTTTTTTAGCACTAATCCCAAACCCAAAAGCAGAGTTTCCTCCCCCGCGCCTTCGAGGAGTCGCCCCCTGTCACCCAGTACCGCCGTGTCTCCCAAACCGCCTCCTTCCTCCTCAAGCAGAACTCCTACCACCACCAAAACCCGACCCAGACGTGCACAGACCCCGGCGCGGGTACAGCCCCCCGCCGTGAGCACCGTCGCTGTACAGGAGACCAAGAAAGAACAAGCCTCTCAGTCCAGAGGAGCAAGAAAAGAAGAGGCCAAGAGTGAGTCTGATAATCATGATTAGTGTTTTACAGACTCTTCAGAATCTAAAACAATTTCACTGCCATTTCACTGAATGAAATTAAAAATAAAACTAATGACAAAAAAAAAGAAAAAAGTGAATAAAAATAATAAGGAAAAAAGTAGAATGAATGAATAATAATAATTAACAACAATTAGTAATGATACAATTAATAATAATAATAATATAGCAAATATAATAACAAAAATAGCAAAATTCATAATAATAATTACTACTACTACTAATAATAATAATAAATATACATTTTTATAATAACAGCAATAATAATAAACTAATAATAATAATGACACTAATTGTAATAATAGTGATATTAAACTAACCATAATTATAAAAAAATATAGTTTATAATATTGATAATACAATCACAATGATGATGACATTTTTAATAATAATAATTATAACAATAATAATAAAAATAGTAATAATAACAATAATAATACTAGTAAAACAAATAATAACTTTAAAGATAATAATAAAAAATTATAACAATAATAATTATAAAAATAATAATAATAGTAATAATAATAACAATAATAATAATAATAAAAATAATAACAATAATAAAGATAATAATTATATAAATAATAACAATAATAATAATACTAGTAAAAACAAATAATAACTTCACAGATAATAATATTAAAAATAACAATAATAATAATAATAGTAATGACAATAATAATACTAGTAAAACAAATAACAATACAAATAATAATGATAAAAATAATAACAGGCGCCCAGGTGGCACAGCGGGATATTCTGCCACCGGTCGGCTGGGCACCATCTGGCGGGCATAATTGGCAGTGCCTGCAGCAGATACTAATTGGCCACCGTACCTGCAGGGTGGGGTGGGTGGGATCTTTATAAGCTGTGTAAGGACCCTGATTGGTGGAAGAGACGCCTGTGCAGAATGCATGGGCGAGAAGAGGAGGCTGTATACGTGTCGGAAGAGGCGTGTACAGCGACGTGCTCTCCTCGGATGCAATCTGGTATCTCTCAGCAGTGGAAGACAAAATTGAGTGCACTAAATCGGGAGGAAAATGGGGAGAAAATGCACTTAAAAAATTAAAAAAGTAATGATAGTAATTATAAAAAATAATATAATCACAATAATGATAATGATATTGTTGATAATATTAATAATATTACTAATACTAGCAAAACAAATAATAACAATACAAATAATAATAACTAATAATACTAATGACAATAACAATACTAATGAAACAAATAATATCTATATAAATAATAATAGTAATGATAAAAATAACACTAGTAGAACTACTACTAATACTACTACTTCTACTAATAATAATACTTATTATATAATAATAATAATCACAACACAATTTATAATAAGAATAGAAGTAATAAAATTGATATAAAAAAGAGTAATGATAGAATTATTGTTATTATAATTATTATTAATATGCTGGACTCAGTTTGCTACTGTTTTCCTCCTACAGTTCCTGCAATCACAGTATCTGCATCTCCAGCTCCACCCCCAGCTGTCAATCAACCAATCACAGCAGCACCTCAGACCACTGAGGCCACAACCACTCCTCCACCTGAACCCAAACCCACGGCAGGAACGACTGACCCGGAGGAGGCGAGTCGAGTGCTGGCAGAGAAACGGCGGCAAGCTCGAGAACAAAGAGAGAGAGAAGAACAGGAGAAACTGGAGCAAGAGCAGAGAAACAGGTCCGTCAAAAACACTAAAAGCTCGAAACGTTGTGGCATTACCTCCTGATTTGTCTTGGTGAGCATGATTGATTACAACTGGTAGCTTCTCTGTGTACATATAAATAGGGCTAGTTTGGCACGTGGCCCAGCTTTGTACACATCTCAGAAAGTAAGACAAAGGGTGTCAAGACTCCAACTCCAGGTCCCAGTATCATCTGTACAAACTATTTTCCATAAGCACATAAAACATGGAACAGTGGTATCCTGCTGATGTTGAAAAGAAAACCCAAACTGGCTGGAAGCTGGAATCTCATCAGTGCTTTTGACCTGGCCAGGCACCTAACAGACATAATGGGACCTGCATGAGAGGTGGACAAGTCACAAAGGGCACAGCATGACTCTACAGTTGCAATACATTCATATGTTTATATTAATATGTTATGAGGTTATAACTTGTTTTACCTCTGTGTCTTATTTCTGCAGAGCTCTGCAGATGGAGCGAGCCCAGCGTGAGGAAGAGGAGAGGAGCCGCAGGGAGGAGGAGGCGAGGTTAATGGCCGAGCGACAGCGTTTGCAAGAGGAGAAAGAGGCTCTGGAGAAAGCTCGTGCAGAGCAGGAGGAGAACCTGCGCCTCCAGAAACAGGTCAGAAGTGTATAATGGAAGAAACAATCGATTTACTTTTCCTAAAATCACGGGCAGTGATAGCTCAGTGACTAAGTTACTGGCCTCGTAATCATAGGGTTGCTGGTTCAAGCCCCACTTCCACTAAGTTGCCACTGTTGGGCCCCTGAGCAAGCCCTTTAACCAGGAATTGCATTGTATTCAGTCATAATTGTGGATCACTTTGGATAAACAGTGTCTGCTTAATGCCACTAACGCCTAGTTCACACTACACGATTTTGCCCTGATTTTCGCTCGCTGACAGGTCACCACTAGATGTGGCTGCTCAGAGGCAAATTGGCGTTCGCCCGGGGCTCGAAAATCAGCTCTCGATCTCTGTGTGTGAACTGTTCAAGGACTCGATCCAAGCGGCTCGCCAAACGCTCGCAGACTCAAGAAAAATAGCTAGCATGCTAAAAAATCTGGACCTGTGGTTCAAAACTCGGTGTTGCCACCGGTCGGGTGGGCGCCATCTGGCGGGCATAATTGGCAGTGCCTGCAGCAGATATTAATTGGCCACCGTATCTGCAGGGTGGGGCCGGACTATGTGTGGGTGGGTCTTCATATGCTGTGCAAGGACACTGGTTGGCGGAAGAGACGCCTGTGCAGAATGCAGGGGTGAGAAGAGGAGGGCCAGATTGACTGAGAGACGCCAGATTGCATCCAAGGAGAGCACATCGCTGTACACGCCTCTTCTTACACGTGTACAGCGATGTGCTCTCCTTGGATGCAATCTGGCGTCTCTCAGCAGCGGAAGACAAAATTGAGTGTGCTATGGGGAGGAAAATATGGAAAAAATGCATTAAAAAAAGCACCATTTGAAAGATTTATTGTCTTCCATGGGTACTACAGGCTCTGCGTCCTCTTCTTGCACTAGTGAGAGTCATTAGATTGCCTCAGCAGTGGGCATAAATTATCTCCTGTAGTGCTCATTATTGAAATAAGTGATTGGGAAGATGAGTCTAAAAGCGTTTCTATGACACTGTTAAACTTAGAATAGAAAAGTACTGAAGACCATGAGTACTTGGGTCTCAGGGCCTTGATCCTCGGAAGATGTCCAGCATCCTTGCAGAATTTTTTTTATTTAAAATTAAAACACAGACAAGATTAGAATGTGTTGGCGAGGTCACTGTATTTTTGAAAAGAAATTCATTAGCACACCTGCTGGTGAAAGATAAGGGTGGTTAAATGGGTCTGAAGTGTTTATGTAATAGTTTGAGTTATTGTATTAGGTCTGACGTAAGTGATTGGTGTCTTTGCCGCACATCGGTCCTGTGGGTTTCTTTACCAGTAGATCAAACCGGAAGCCTCGTTTGTGTAAGATGCATTGAAACAGCGAGACAGACTCGGCGTGAGCGATGAGAACGAGCCGTCTCATCCTTACTCTCTCACAGACTGATGTATATAATGGAAGTTGAAAGGATGGCAACGTGGATACAGAGTGATGTGAGGTGAAAGTAAACCGGTCTGAACTTTTAGGCCTCGAGCTGAGCGTACCATTAAACATCTTTGGGATGAATTTGAACATCAAAGGAGAGCCAGGTCTTTTGGCAAACATTAATGCTTGACCTCAAAAAGACACCCCGAAGTCTGGTGGAAAGCCTTCACACAAAAGAAGAGGCTGTTATTAATATTTTAAATACTAACAGCCGTATGTCTACATACTTTTGGCCACAACAGTGTTAAAAAATTTTTTGCACATGTTGTTGTGTCTAGGGGATTATGGGTCATTATTTATGGAGTTTTGCTTTAATTTCAGAGAGAGGAGGCGGAGTTAAAGGCGCGGGAGGAGGCGGAGAGGCAGAAGATTGAGCGGGAGAAGCACTTTCAGAAAGAAGAACAGGAACGCCTGGAGAGGAAAAAGGTGAGGAGATAAATTTAGGAAATATTCATTCAAAATATTCATATTTAATTCCCTTCTTTAATTCTTTTCTTCAAAGCCAGACATACAGATTATGTCCTCTTTTGACTGATCAGGCACAAATTCTCACAGACATGTCTCTTAATACATGCTCAATAATCCAGGTACACAAATCCACAAAGTTGAATCAGTTCATCTGGACACAAGTTTGTTGTAGAGATACGTTTCGTCACTCAATCCGAATGACTTCTTCAGTCTGAGCTGGTGGTGAATACCCCCAACCTTATATGCAGACGATTTGCATGACGACTGATCACCGCCCACAGCATAACAATGAAACCGGTGATCAGGTCCATATGCAAATCACAATGACCATTAATTACAATGGCCATGTGTGCCTTTCACATATGACTGGTGTATAGCTGCAATCACGGCGTTGTGTACTCTCAGGCCCCCCCTCGGTTCAGGGATGGTCATTCCCTCTTCACGTAAATGGCCTCTTTGACTCCTTGTTCAAACCAGTGTTACTGCTTGTCAAGGATCTGCACATCATCATCATTAAATGAGTGGCCGCTGCTTGCAGATGAGTGTAAACCGCGGATTCCTGGCTAGAAGAGGTCGATCTTCTATGTTGTGCCATCCGTTTAGCCAGTGGCTGTTTAGTTTCCCCAATGTACCGTTCCCGGCATTTTTCCCGGCACCCAGCAGCATGCACTACATTACTCTGTTTGTGTCGGAAGATCCGATCCCTAGTGTGACATTTCTGGCATAGCGTGTTTTGGGATTTGAAAGCAGCTGAGACGTGGTGTTTGGAAAATATGCGTCACAATTGTTGTGATGCATACGGAATCACCACTGGTTTGCGCTTAGACTGCGGTTGTCCTTCTTCTCCCTTAGATCCACTGAAGCTGTGTTTGGGCATTTTACAGCTTTGATGAATGCCCAGAATGCCCAGTTTGTTGTATCTCTAAACAAACTTGTGTCCAGATGAACTGATCGAACGTTGTGGATCTCACAGACATGCTTCAAAGTCTTGTGAGAAGCTTCTCAGATGAGCGACTGTTGTTCTAGCTCTGAAGATCACATCGTGGTCACTCTGTTTTAGATTAGATTAGATTCAACTTTATTGTCATTGTGCAGAGTAAACAAGTACAAAGCCAACGAAATGCAGTAGCATCTAACCAGAAGTGCAAGATAGAGATTATTTACATATATTACAGTCAGAAGTTAGAAGTTCAGAAGTGACCAGATAAGTGAAATGAGAATACATATAAGAATATTAAGAATGTTATGTTGTATTATGCTAGTGGGGCTTTAATTTCCTTCAGGATCAATAAAGTATCTATCTATCTATCTTTATAAAACGGATAGTTCCGGTCCGAAAATCTGATTGGCTGAGCCGCATTCGAAGCCGTTGTAAAATCCCAGATAAACGCACACCTAGGACCACCTCACATCATTCCATATTAATACGCCACTGAATAGAAAAAGTTAATGTTATGTTCGCCCTCATGTTGCCTAGCAACACTGTTAATCGAACTACCTGGCGTCGCGGAAGAATGCTTTATTGTAAGTTTATACACAATAAATACATTTATGAATTAAACATTGTTGTATTTATTATATTTTATGTTGACCGCCGTTTTATAAAAGCAATAAGCCACTCGAGACCGTGCATTACTGTTATGATTTTAGCACGGGGAAAGAAGTTTTAGGTGTGCTAAGATCACAGTAACGCACGGCCTCTCGTGGCTTATTGCTTTAATCTATCTATCTATCTATCTATCTATCTATCTATCTATCTATCTATCTATCTATCTATCTATCTATCTATCTATCTATCTATCTATCTATCTATCTATCTAATATTAAACAGATGATGTTGATATTAAACAGACAATGATGATTGTACAGTGTATAGACTAATATAATAGCATTTGTTTTGAATTAGGATGTCAGACAAGCTCTTGGTCAGGTGTTCAAATACTTTTGGCCATAAAGTGTATGATTGGAACACATTTGTCCATAGTAATGTTGAATAATGTTAGTTCTTTTATAAGGATATTGTATTGTTTTTATTGTACTCATGTTTGTGTGTGTGTGTGTGTGTGTGTGTGTAGCGCCTGGAGGAGATCATGAAAAGGACTCGTAAGAGTGATGCTGGAGAGAAGGTAAGATGTCCACACAAACCTAATTTTCAGAAAAATTGGGACATTTTGTAAAATGCAGTGAAAAGAGGAATCTTAGGTGTCGCCACAGCGGATCATTCATCTCCATCCTGCCCTGTCCTGATCCTCCTTTTTGATCCTATCAACCACCTGCACTTTCTCCCTCACTGCATCCAGAAAATTCCTCTTTGGCCCTTTTCTCCTCTTCAGCAACCTTCTCAACTCACTCAAAAAAGTTGACAAATAAGAGAAAAAAGTTGTATATTGGTACCTTAAAACTGGACGTCAACTCAACTGGTAATATAAAAAAACTGAAATACAATTAAAAACAGTTTAAAATCAATAAAAAATACAATAAAACCTGCACCTCACTTTTTCCTCTTTATTGTTTCCCCATTGCTTTTAATCTTGGAACACCGTATCCCTCTTTCAGTAAGGGTGCAAAAACGCTTTTGCACCGGCTGTGCTGTTATTTTCTTATGGAGTGTGGCCCTAAGTGGCACGCACTGCACACTTTTGCCGTGTTGGGCTCGTGATTTTTGCGCTTGCCGCGGCACGCAAAACACTTCTCATGTAAACGCACCCTAAGTACCCTTTGTTTACATCGCTGTGCAGTGCGGCTTAGGAAAGCCAAACAAGTTAAAAACGTCGAGTTTAAGGGAAACGTCGAGTTTAAGGGTACAAATTTCTCGACAGAAGGCGTCGAGTTTCAAAGATTTTGAGTTTAGGGGACGTGGAGTTTCAAGGTACGACTGTATTCGGGCAGCTGTAGCCTAGTGGTTAAGGTACTGGTCCAGTAATCAGAAGGTTGCCGGTTCAGGCCTCACCACTGCCAGGTTGTCACTGTTGGGCCCTTGAGCAAGGCCCTTAACCATCAATTGCTCAGACTGTATACTGTCACAACTGTAAGTCGCTTTGGATAAAAGCGTCTGCTAAATGTGAATGTATAATAATATAGTATAAATATGAAGGGACATTGTAGCCTAGTGGTTATGGTACTGGACTACTAATCAGAAGGTCGCTGGTTCAAGCCCTTGAGCAAGGCCCTTAACCCTCAATTGCTCAGAGAGTATACTGTCACACTAATTATTAACAAAATTGTCCTAAAGACCACATTCATTTCACCTTTTTCCTGCAGTACCCTGCGTCTCAGTTCATTCCACTAGATGGCGCAATCCAATCACTACTGATCTTTGCTAAAACTCTGTTCCCACTGAAATTAAATAAGGTAATGAGCTTCACATGTCATTTACATTACATTTACATTTTCAGCATTTAGCAGATGCTTTTATCCAAAGCGACTTACAGTACTGTGACAGTATACAGTCTAAGCAATTAAGGGTTAAGGGCCTTACTTAAGGGCCCAACAGTGGCAACCTGGCAGTGGTGGGGCTTGAACCAGAGACCTTTCGATTACTAGTCCAGTACCTTAACCACTAGGCTACAACTGCCCATACAGACATTAGTCCCCCCTCTTCCCTATCTGCTACTGGCAAGGCATGTCTGTCAGATTTTAAAACCCAGTGTGGCCCTTGAGCCAAAAGGTTTGCCCACCTCTTATATAAAAGGACATTCAAAGACTCAGTCAGAGAAAGCTGTACATCAATTCTATGCAGAAACACCGGCCTTGACCAGCCTGCCTGCAGTCCCGATCTGTTTCCTATGGAAAATGTACGATATTTAACTTGCAAAACTGCAACAATTAGTGTCCTCAGTTCCCAAACCGGGCGGCACGGTGGCTAAGTGGGTAGCACTGTCGCCTCACAGCAAGAAGGTCCTGGGTTTTATCCCCAGGCGGGGCGGTCCGGGTCCTTTCTGTGCGGAGTTTGCAGACGCGTGGGTTTCCTCCGGGAGCTCCAATTTCCTCCCACAGTCCCAAAACATGCAGTCAGGTTAATTGGAGACACTGAATTGCCCTATGGGTGTGTGTGTATGTGTGTGTGTGTGTGTGTGTGTGTGTGTATGTGTGTCTGCCCTGGGATGACCCGCCAAGGGTGTTACTGTGTGCCTTGCGTCCATTGAAAAGCTGAGATAGGCTCCAGCAACCCATGACCCTAATTGGATAAGCGGTTAAGACAGTGAGTGAGTTCCCAAACCTTTAAAAACTCTCATGAATAACAAAGCTGGTGGAACACAGGGGGAACACACCTTTGGACCAACTTTTTGAGTGTGTTGCAGGAATCAAATCCTAAATGTGTTCATATTTACAAAATACAATGAAGCTGATCAGTGAAAACATTGAGAACCTTTTATTTCTACATTCATCAGTTGAATAAAGATTCAAGAGAATTAACACATCACAGACTCTTCTTTTAATTGCATTTTACTAAACGTCCCAACTTTATTGAATGAGGTGGATTCTGGATTCTTTAAATTTGACTTTTTTTTGGTAATAACTGATTGTTGTTTGTTTAATTGCAGAAGGACACCAAGTCTCCAGCCCAGGTGAACGGCAGAGACACAAGTAAGCGTGCTTCAGAAATACATTAGAATTTTAAATGTACAAAAACTATTAAATATCTGCTGATTGTTCACTGCATTTCTGAAGCAAAAATAAGCTTCTTCTCAGCTTAACCTTACCATTATTATAAATAACAGTGATAATAATATTATGGGATGTAATAATATTGACTGTACATTAGTGCTGGACAATAATTCGATATCGATATATATCGCGATAGAAAATGTTTCAATAACGGTGATATGATTTTTAAACGTGTTACTTTTTTGCGGAAGCATTTCTGCTCGCAGGTGTTCCCACAGGGACGCAATTCAACAGCGCACCTCAAGCGAGTAGTTCTCCATCAAAACAGTGCAGTTACACACTCAACATAAATGTCAACCACCAACACAATTACAGAAGAAGTACTAGTACTGAGTACTAATACTACTGAGTACTAATACCAGTTATTAATATTACTTCTTATTAGTTGTGGTGCGCTACGAATAAAGGCACCAACGGGATATTCGCGTTCCACTGTTGCCAGATTGGGCTGTTTTCCTCCTAATTGGGCGGGGTTTTTTTTCCAAAACAATTTAATAGCATTTAAATAACACTTCTATTGAAAAGAGAATATTCAGTTTTAAGAAGCCCCAGCATTGTGGAAGGCTGTTAAAAGTAAAGTCAATTTTCAATGCTTATTTGGCTTAACAGTGTTGGTCAGTCTGTATCATATTCTTGAAAGAAAATAAAAATGTGTTTTCCATGCATTCACACTGGCATGTTCTGGGGTTCAGATGAGTCTCATCAGTACACACAAGTTTGCAATCAAATGATCAAGTATTGCAAAGGAATATCTTTGAAATTCTGTTAAGGTTATAGGCTATATTTTAGTTTTTCACAGGGAAAATGAGAAAAAATAAAAAGCTTATTATGCTAGGCTTGATGTAATTCTACATGGCACTCACTGCCTGTATAGGTAAACGAGTGAGTGACCAAAACACTACTAGATCAACAGCTACTAGCCACATACAAAAATAAGGTATCAGACAGTTTCTGTGCCACCCCTGTGTGAGCAATGGTCTCAGTCTGGCCACCCCTATGGAAATTGTCTGGCTTTGCCACTGTCCACAGTTGAAAAAGAAGCAGATGAAATAGCTGATAAGAGATGAAGGACTGATTCAGTCGTGTGTTTAGCTTGTATTTCTTGCCAGAAACCAGAAAAGAGGTTTGCAGGTACCGGCATCCAATTTTGGTGTTTTTGGCAGTTTTTCTGACATTTGTGTTATTCATATCGATATCGAAATTATATCGTATCGACCGAAATTAGGAGTTATATCGTGATATGAATTTTGGCCATATCGTCCAGCCCTACTGTACATTAATTAGGTTGCTGTTAATAACAAAAACCTAGTCACCTAGCAATATGCACATTGTTCCTACTGTATACGTAGACTTCAACAATTTAGCCCCTCCATTGCACGATACCCTACAGTCCAATACAGTACACATCCAAATCCAGAACTATCTGCACCATAGTGTTAACTGACACAGTTAGCCTCAGGCCATTCAAACCGACCGGCTGAGGTGGCACAACCTGCTAGCAATCCAGCTAACGTCTCCCTCCGTGTACCGAAAGCGGTTAAACTGTCCTTGACGAGCCTGAATTTACAAATAAAGACACTCACTCACTCACTTACTTTCTTAACCGCTTATCCATTTAGGGTTGCGGGGGGTGCTGGAGCCTATCCCAGCTTTTCAATGGGCGCAAGGCACACAGTAACACCCGGGACGGGGCACCAGTCCATCGCAGGGCGTAAACACACACACACTCATTCACCTATAAGGCAATTCAGTGTCTCCAATTAATGTGACTGCATGTCTTTGGACTGTGGGAGGAGACCGGAGCTCCCGGAGGAAACCCACGCAGACACAGGGAGAACATGCAAACTCCACACAGAAAGGACCCGGACCACCCCGTCTGGGGATCGAACCCAGAACCTTCTTGCTGTGAGGCGACAGTGCAAAAAAGTCATGCCGCACTGAATTCTGGGATTGCCTTCAGCGCTGAGGAAGCATCGGATGCTCCCTCGTTATTCAGTCAGATTATCACTCAGAATTAAGGAGCCTCAGTAGGAGCATTTTAAGGGATCTAAGAATTTAGACACGCCCTCTTCTCGGGAGTGTAGGATGATGTAAAATGCGCCTGTGTAGAGAGATCACTAGGTTTTTAGACAGATGTTTGACCGCTGTGCCACCCGAGCGACTTGTATTTTTGTTGTATAAGATTATACTAATAATCTAGTATGTATAAGATTATGAAACGATGTGTATGTGTGTTTCTTGCAGATGCTGCCACACTGAATCTCCCTGTCAACAACAGTAACGGCACTCCAGGACTAAACCAGTCACAGGGAGACCCAAACTCAAGGTACACCTAATAAAAAGGTTTCATCTTTTAAATGTAGTTTTATTGCCTTTTATTGCCTAGTCATAGAAAATGGGGTGGCACGGTGGCTCGGTGGGTAGCACTGTCGCCTCACAGCGAGAGGGTCCTGGGTTCGATTTCAAGATGGAGTGGTTCGGGTCCTTTCTGTGTGGAGTTTGCATGTTTTCTCTGTGACTGTGTGGGTTTCCTCCGGGAGCTCCGGTTTCCTCCCACAGTCCAAAGACATGCAAGTGAGATTAATTGGAGAGACTGAATTGCCCTATAGGTGAATGGGTGTGTATATGTGTGTGTGTGTGTGTGTGTGTCTGCCCTGCGATGGACTGGCGTCACGTCCAGGGTGTTACTGTGTGCCTTGCGCCCATTGAAAAGCTGGGATAGGCTCCAGCATGCGACCCTGATTGGATAAGCGGGTAAGAAAATGATTGAATAATGAATAATGGAGATGCTTTGAAGGGGGTAATTTTGCGTCGTGTTTCACTAGAGGGTGCTGCAGCTCCTCCACTACCCACTCTTGTATTCACACTTGTTTCCCATGTCTCCTTTTCAGCCCTGAATCCTGGAATTCATCTCCAGTGGTGAATGGAATGCCACCTACCAAACACCACAACGGCATCTCCTCCAACGGAGAGGCTGCTGACTTCGAGATCCTCCAGTTGGCCAATCACAACGGCGGAAAGAGCAACGGACAGGGCCAACCTCAGAGCGCCATCGCCACTGACCCCATCATGGCCTTTGAGGGAGGAGAGCCGTTCCTCATGAAGGCAGGGTCTATGAAGCCTCCTCATGTGGCAGGTAAACAAAACAATAAAGGTTAAAGAGTATTTAGTTTTGACCCAAACATCACACACGTTTCCAACTTTGCAGCAACAGGTTAGGGAAGGTCTTTTCCAGGTCCAACATGGCTGTGAAATGCCCAGTTTAAAAAAAAGTCCAGTGTCCTGCACAGAGCCCTGACCTCAGCCCTACTAAACAGCTTTGGAATGAACTGGAACATCAACTGAAGCTCTAATGACCAGCATCAGTGCCCATCCAGTACAACTGCTGTCATCTTTTGACTTAATAGACACAAATTCCCACAGACATACTTAAAACTCTTGTGAGAAGCCTTCTCAGAAGAACGGCTGTTGTTCTTTTCAGCTAGAAATGGGATGTCCGGCAAGCTTATGGTCAGGTGTCCATACTTTAGGCCATATAGTGTAGTTTTTGGTTTTGGCTGAGTTTGAGGGAGGGAAAGTCAGACAGGTCCTGATCCTCCTCTGTTCCACCAACCACCTGCAGGTCCTCCCTCACCTCATCCATCCAACTGTCATTCTCAGCCCCCTTCTTTTAAAGAACTCTCACCCTTCCTCTGCACATGCTCAAACCATCTCAATCTCCAAACTATAGAAACTTTAATGTCTCTATTTGACTATGATATAAAAATATAAGATAAGTGAAATTTACTAGGGGGTGGCACAGTGGCTCGGTGGGTAGCACCGTCGCCTCACAGCAAGAAGGTCCTGGGTTCGATTCCCTGGTCAATCGGTCTGGGTCCTTTCTGTGTGGAGTTTGCATGTTCTTACCATGTCTGTATGGGTTTCCCACCACAGTCCAAAGACATGCAGTCAGGTTTATTGGAGCTGCTGAAATTGTCTTAAGTGTGTATATGTGTTTGCCCTGTAATGGACTGGCAACCTGTACAGGGTGGTAAAACAGACAATGATTGACTGAATGAAATGTACTATATTCTACAAGGCTAGATAATATCAAGTCTTGCTAATTGAGTCGTTATGATTGATTAACCAAGGGGGCATTTACTTTTTCATTGTGTACATAATATGTACTATTCAGGCTAAGCTAATAGGTTTATTTAGTGTTATTACCGGGGTTTAGCATGAGATATTTTACACATACAGGCACGGTGGCTCGGCGGGTAGCACTGTCACCTCACAGCAAGAAGGTCCTGGGTTTGATTCCCAGATGGAGCGGTCCGGGTCCTTTTTGTGTGGATGTTCTCCCCGTGTCTGTGTGGGTTTCCTCCCACAGTCTAAAAACATTAAAAACTTGAACTGATGAACCTTGTGTTCATGAAACATGCATAAAAATCCTAATAAATAAATCAATAACTATACATACTTTTCTCCTGTGCTGTACAGAAGTGCTGTGATGGACAGGAGGGGTGAGATCTTTACCCCGACGTTTCAGCAGCAAGAGGTGAGATTGTGCCAAACCTGCCAACCCGAGCGACTGAGCTTCACGTCTTCTGAACTACGCTGAGATGGATTTTTTTACGTACATGAGGACAGAGATACATGATACATGAACGTTCATCTTATCTTCGTAGCGTACAAAAAGAAAAATAAACTAAAGCATTGTTTGTGTATTTCCACTATAATCCAAACGTCACCCAGCGTGTTCATGGTGCACCTTACAGACTGCCGGACGAGTTTTACACACAACCCTGGAAGTATACGCTATTTGAGGATTGTTATAACAAATCGTTATTGTTATTGTCGTTGTTCTTATGATATATCAGTATTTTATTCTTTTTAGTTCTGAAAAAACAGTGTTTTTGTCCTGAATTCTTGAGTTATTTAATTAACTTGAGACGTATGAGAAGAGAAGAGCGAAGATTATGTAAATGTAAATTTGCCTGACCTGTGGAATAAATCTTCATAAAAGGGAGTTGTGTTTCCATTTCCATGTGTGTGTCTGTCTAAAAAAACCTAGGTCTCTTTGTCTACATAGATGCATTTTACATCATCCTACACTCCCGAGAAGAGGGCGTGTCTAAATTTTTAGATTCCTTAAAATGCTCCTACTGAGGCGCCTTAATTCTGAGTGATAATCTGACTGAATAACGAGGGAGCGTCCGACGCTTCCTCAGCGCTGAAGGCAATCCCAGCATTCAGTGCGGCACGACTTTTCTCACAAAGAAACCACAAATATGGCGGACAAATGCAGAGCAACCAACGGAGTTCTTTTCAAATGTAAATAAATTCTCATTGATTTTTAATTTGTATAATTAAAAATCAGGCTCGTCAGGGACAGTTTAACTGTTTTCAGTACACGGAAGGAGACGTTAGCTGGCGTGCTAGCGGGTTGTGCCACCTCGGCCCCTCGGTTTGAATGGCCTGAGGCTAACTGCGTTAGCTTAGTAAGTTCAAACTGTGGTGACGTAAGTAGAGCGTGTAAATAATGTCTTATGAGTTCGATGTCTTATTAGAATCCTCTGTACTGAGGCAGCTGCTCAGGTAGGAGGTATGCAGCAAGGCTGCCTACTGTATGTGTGTGTGTGTGTGTGTGTGTTTGCTTGAAAGAAGGCGCTCGGGTGGTGCTAGCACACCACTGTGGAGTGTTGGAACTCATGAGCTGGAATCTCAGCAGATTCACTGACCTGGCCAACCGTCCACATGAACACAATGGTCATGTTTGAGGAAGGGAAGGTTGGACTGGTCCAGGCATCTGCGATTTGGGGTGGAGAAGGTGAGGGTTAAGACATTAATGTGGCTTTTCAAACGCGATACACACTCTGTGTGGGACCCCAAAACTGGGAGGTTGGTGAGAAGAAATGATGGCAGATTGGACATGTTGGAGTGGACCTGTGGTGATCCAACTCACCTTGATCAGATTGGGGAGTTATGCAAGCAGCAGCGGATTCACACTTGGGAATTGGATATGACTAGATCACTCATTTGTAAACCTAGTAAACATTTTCTCAGTGGTATCTGTGTGTGCTCTGTAGATGTACTGGAATAACAATAATAATAGAGTTATAATAAAAAAGTGCATTTATATAGTGCATTTCTTTTATTGTTTCTTTTTCTCCCATTTTAGCAAAACTAATTAGTGTTCTCCTTCTGGGGACACTGATCTCAACCAAGGAGGGTATATTTGCCTGACACGTGCACATTTCAACCCCTTTTTGTTCAACCATACTTTAGTGCAGTGGTGTCCAAACTTTTTTCTAGGAGGGCCAGATTTGATCATGTGAAAGTTCCCGGGGGCCAACAGTCCCTGATGACAAATTCAGATGAACAAATCAGAACATACAGAACAAGCTATTTGAATTTCTAACTGAACTTTAAACTTTCAGAAACTCTGTAAAATAAAAGTATAAATAAGTATAAAATAAAACTCTGAGTTTCTCTAAATTATTACTGGGCATAAGTGCTCTCCATCACTCAAATTCTTAGGTCGTTGTTTTAGTACATCATGTTAAATTTTGTTCACGCTAATAGTCGTTTGTACAGCCTGTGTCGCTTTTATCACCTCATATATGAGTACGTCTCATTCACACATCTCATTCAAGCATTTACCGCTCCTCATGTGAACGCGTACTTACACAGTGTTGCTGCCACCATCTGGTAAAAAGGGGAATTGCATCTTGAATTAGAAAAATTCAAGGCCACAAGAAATGCAATTTTAGAGAGAAGACGCGGGCCATATAAAATCCGACCTCAGGCTTTCTCCACCCAGCAGACTAGTGGGCAGTTTTACTGCAGGCACCTCCAATTGTGGCCTGTAGCAGAGCTGAGATTTAAACTCCCAGCACTGGTGCACTAAAGCTGGGCGGTTCCTGAATCACCCGGGTTAATGATTCGAATCTTTGTACTGAATCAGGAATCACGAGTCCGAAATCTCAATTAACCCGGATCCTATGAGTCCTCTGACTGGCTGCGGCTAAGTAGATGATTTGGCTGAACCGACTCCACTCCAGTCCAGGAATATAAGTAATAAGTTAAATATTTCAATAAACAATTGGTTACACACACTGGTGTTCGTTATGTGGCTGATTTTATGCACATGCTATTATTATTATTATTATTATCAGTAGTAGAGGTATAGATGAGTAATGCAGCATATTTTCTTGTAAGCAAAACAACAACAAAATATAGTTCTATTATTATAAAAATGCAAATGCTTACAGACTACTTTAGTACTGTACCACTTAAGGAGTATCATAGCTCCCATGGTAATTTTAAATCCTTGACCCATTAATATACCCATCTGATTGGTAGGTGAGTCCACCCCCCTCTTCCGCATGATCAAGATTCCACTTAGAAAAAAGTGCCAACTTGTCACTGACAGGAGAAGTGTGAGGTGCCAGGAGAATTAAGAGAGAAGGATTTATTAACAGAAGATGAGTGGACGGAAGACGAGTGATATTTGGATGCATTTTCATGCAGTAAATCAATCACAATCAAGATGTCAGTACAAGTGACTCAAGTGACTCAATTGGCCCAAGTGAACTGGATCACATTACTGAGTGACTCAGATTAACCCAAGTCCATAAAATGAACCGAATTTACCACCACTATGGTGCACTAGTGGAATATATCGCTGTGCCACCTGGGCACCCATGCCTTTCAAATAACCAAGGTCGCGTTACAAAATAGTTTAAAAAAACAACTTAGGAAAGAAAAGGAGGAAGTAGTGAGAGAAAAGTGTTTTTAGTTCAGTTTTAAAAGAAGAAAATAAAGGGCGAAAGTGCAGACTTTGTGGTAATGAGTTCCAATCTGAATTTAGGCTCAGATAAAAGAAAACCATCAGAGACCTACGTGATGGTGCGGGACAGTAAGTGTGTAGAAGTTCAGATAAATAGACTGGAGACAGATCGTGCAGAGATTTGTACATCAGCAGAGGAACTTTAAACTAAATATGAATTTAGAATTGGGGTGATATGATCTGACTTTAGAATGTGAAAGAACTTAAGCAGCAGAGTTTTGATCATATGATTTTGTTAGGGAGGCTAATGAAAGAGCACTGCAGTTATCTAACAAGGACAAGATGAAACATGAACTATAATTTCAGCATATTTAAGTAAGTGCAAGGTACGCAGGTGAGCGACATTGTGAAGGTGTAAAGAAGAAGTTTTAACCAAGGCCCTAATATGAGGTTTGAGGGAGAGAAAAGAGTCAGAAATTACACCCAGGTTGCAAACCGCTGGAGATGGTTGTACAGCCACACCACTAAAGTGGACTTAGAATTTATTGTCATTGTTAGCACATTTGCAAACCAGAGATGTTCACAAGTCACAAAATACAAGTCCAAGTCAAGTCACGAGTCTTTAGGCTAGAGTCCGAGTCAAGTCACGAGTCTTTAGACTAGAGTCCGAGTCAAGTCACGAGTCTTTAGGCTAGAGTCCGAGTCAAGTCACGAGTCTTTAGGCTAGAGTCCGAGTCAAGTCACGAGTCATTAGGCTAGAGTCCGAGTCAAGTCACGAGTCTTTAGGCTAGAGTCCGAGTCAAGTCACGAGTCGTTAGGCTAGAGTCCGAGTCAAGTCACGAGTCGTTAGGCTAGAGTCCGAGTCAAGTCACGAGTCGTTAGGCTAGAGTCCGAGTCAAGTCACGAGTCAATATAATCTACACAAAACATATATTGGAAGTGTAGTGTAGAAATAAACAGATAATCTGTAAGTTCAGATAAAAAACAACAACAGATTAGTGACTGTATTTTGTCACGAGTCTTTAGACTAGAGTCCGAGTCAAGTCACAAGTCTTTAGGCTAGAGTCCGAGTCAAGTCACGAGTCTTTAGGCTAGAGTCCGAGTCAAGTCACGAGTCTTTAGGCTAGAGTCCGAGTCAAGTCACGAGTCTTTAGGCTAGAGTCCGAGTCAAGTCACGAGTCTTTAGGCTAGAGTCCGAGTCAAGTCACGAGTCTTTAGGCTAGAGTCCGAGTCAAGTCACGAGTCGTTAGGCTAGAGTCCGAGTCAAGTCACGAGTCTTTAGGCTAGAGTCCGAGTCAAGTCACGAGTTGTTAGGCTAGAGTCCGAGTCAAGTCAAAACATATATTGGAAGTGTAGTGTAGAAATAAACAGATAATCTGTAAGTTCAGATAAAAACAACAACAGATTAGCGACTGTATTTTGCCGTTTTACTCCGTGCCTTTACTTTACTAGGTACCAGTTAAAAGCTTCAACTGATACGTTTTGTTTTCATTGCAAATCACGGCACAGCGGCCAAAATCCAAAACACAGCAAAAAAATCCATAATACTGCTTACCTTAGCTTCTGTTCTTCCAGATGCTATTACATTTATAACCATGTGTCCCATTAGACATATAATTCGTTATTTTGTAAATGTGCTTATAATTAAAAACCTCCAAACTTTTCCCGGTTGTGAAGTAAAACTCGAACTCGTTAGAAAGCCAATCAAGTGTTTCATTGACACATCATCTGTGTGACGCTGCAAACTGAACAAATGCAAATAACAGCATTTCTTACTAAAAATTCTGATTGGTTCAGAAAGCGGTTCTTTCAATCATTAGCGCCAATTCTGTAGGAGATTGATATATACAGGGGTTGGACAAAATAACTGAAACACCTGTCATTTTAGTGTGGTAGGTTTCATGGCTAAATTGGACCAGTCTGGTGGCCAATCTTCATTAATTGCACATCGCACCAGTAAGAGCAGAGTGTGAAGGTTCAATTAGCAGGGTAAGAGCACAGTTTTGCTCAAAATATTGCAATGCACACAACATTATGGGTGACATACCAGAGTTCAAAAGAGGACAAATTGTTGGTGCACGTCTTGCTGGCGCATCTGTGACCAAGACAGCAAGTCTTTGTGATGTATCAAGAGCCACGGTATCCAGGGTAATGTCAGCATACCACCAAGAAGGACAAACCACATCCAACAGGATTAACTGTGGACGCAAGAGGAAGCTGTCTGAAAGGGATGTTCGGGTGCTAACCCGGATTGTATCCAAAAAACATAAAACCACGGCTGCCCAAATCACGGCAGAATTAAATGTGCACCTCAACTCTCCTGTTTCCACCAGAACATTCCCTTGGCCCAATACTTGTGCTAGATGGGCGCGTCACTGCCAAGGACTACCGAACCATTCTGGAGGACCATGTGCATCCATGGCGGTGCCGTGTATCAGGATGACAATGCACCAATACACACAGCAAGACTGGTGAAAGATTGGTTTGATGAACATGAAAGTGAAGTTGAACATCTCCCATGGCCTGCACAGTCACCAGATCTAAATATTATTGAGCCACTTTGGGGTGTTTTGGAGAAGCGAGTCAGGAAACGTTTTCCTCCACCAGCATCACGTAGTGACCTGGCCACTATCCTGCAAGAAGAATGGCTTAAAATCCCTCTGACCACTGTGCAGGACTTGTATATGTCATTTCCAAGACGAATTGACGCTGTATTGGCCGCAAAAGGAGGCTCTACACCATACTAATACATTATTGTGGTCTAAAACCAGGTGTTTCAGTTATTTTGTCCAACCCCTGTATATCAATGGTAGGTTGTCACAGGCAGGGATGGACTGGCCATCGGGAGGGTCGGGAGTTTTCCCGGTGGGCCGCTCTGTATTTGGGCCGCTGAGGGAGTGAAAAATAAATTCTGTTTTAAATATTCCTGAATAATAATCCTGAAGTGTGCATTGGCACACCACAGTATCCTCACTGCATGTCCATTGGCCAATCACAGAAATGTCCCTCCCCCAGGATAAACCGTAATCACAACCACCAGTACAAAAAAACTATGGCTGCATCCGGAATCGCATACTTCCATACTCAATAGTACGCAAAATGAGTACGCGAGAGCGGTTAGTATGTCCGAATACATGTTATACACAAAGAGGTACGCGAGAAGTACCCGGATGACCTACTTATTGGGCAGCCATGTTTGAGTATGCAAGCGATGCACACTTGCATTAATGTATCCCATAATGCAACTGGAGCTGCGTAGGCGTTCGAAGCGTAATAAGAAACAAGAAAGAGGATAGCGGATAAACAGAGGATAGCGGTCCTCTGTTTACAAGTGTAAGTAAGATAAATAAAATAAAACATTTTAAAGACGAATTAATAACAAAAACACGATAAATATCCAAAAGTTTGGCGAGTGGGGTTTGTAATGAGTCTGTAACTATGGTGATAGTACGTCATCACGTCCCACGTCATCACTTGACGTTGGAAAGTGTTGTGTGTGTTGTGCAGTGTTGTGTGCATACTGCATACTTCTGTACTGGAAGTATGTACTTTTTTACCTGCAGAGTAGTGCATACTTCCTCCAATCTAGTACATACTCTCTAAGTATGCGATTCCGGACGCAGCCTATGAATGAGTGCGAGATGGAGAAATGGTCGAAAAAGCGTAAAGGAGGTGCAGAAAAAGCCCGTGATAAAAAACAGAAAAAGCTGCAAGCAGATGCAGAAAAGTGCAGGAAACTGGACAACCTGTTTGGCAGTGAGGAACTACAGCAGAGCCAAAGAGCAGAAAAGGAAAAGTTAGTGTTCAGTGACTCTGCTTCGTTAGTAACGCCGTTTAAGGAGAGACTGTGGGCCCATCTCAAATGTCGCCTATACCCTACTTAGGGTACTTCCTAACAGTACAAAACATTTCTTTTAACAGTCACTGGATGATTAATAAGTAGTTATCTAAGCTACTGTTGGATACCAGGGGCTTTAAACCAGCCGTTTTAAGGACGATTTTTGTAAAAGTTCTATGATATCATGTCCAACATAGTGCACTACATAGGGCGGTTGATATAATTTGAGACGGTACCATTAGTCTCTGCTCCTCAGAAAAAGTACACACTATCTTGTCCTCTATAATACAGAAAGGAAAATGCAGCTGTTCAGGACATTTTTTAGAGTGATTATGTGCAGAGCTCACATGGTTCATTTCCCTTGTCAACATATAAAGTATTTATTTCTTTGCTCATCGGAGCAATGCACTAATTTGGAACAAACGTGAATCACGTGTGAATAAAAGTGCGAAAAAAGCATATTTACCAGTGTTAAAGGTTAAATGAAAGAAAGGTTTAATTTTATTTCTTGCGGTTTAATGAGACAGGATGGGGAAATCCAATAGAACCATTTAAGAAATTGTAAATTTTATGTGTGTGATAGATGGATAGAACTATTAATCCCAAAGGAAAGTGTTGGAAATATATATATTTGTTTGTAGTTATTTTTTTATTATTTTAATTTTTATTATAGTGAGTTAACTTTAGTGGTAAGATAGATGAAAACTATTAATATCAATCATCTAACATTTGATTAGGGGGTGATATGTGTGGCGCGATGTGCTTGTAATGGGCTGGTCAAGAAAAAAGTCCAGGGCTGAATTTTGTTCCCAGTCCAGCCCTGGTCACAGGTATCTGGAGCCATGCTGATTGAATCCCACAGCTGCTGGAGGATGCGTGGTGAAGGATCCACCTAGCAAACACCATGATCAAGTCGGTCCTACAGATGCTCAATTAAGTTTAAGTCTGGGGAATTAGGAGGGCAGGGTAGTACTTAAAGGCCTCGTTCATGCTCTTCCAAGCAATGTGGGACATTTCTAGCCATGTGACATGTCGAATTGTCTTGCTGGAGAATCCCATCCACCCCAGGGAGAACAATTAGCATGTATGGGTGTACATGATCTTCAAGGATGGATTCATACCCAAATCGGTTGAGAGGGCCTTCCACACCTTATATACCCACCAAACCAGCTCACGAAACATGACTTCCTTCATGAGCTACGCTCTGCAGCCATTGAAGGTAGGAAATGGTCATAATAATGTGACTCGACATTGTATAAGAGCCACACAATAGAAAACATACAATAGACATGAAGACATAAGACATATATACACAAACACAAGACCTGGAATGATATTCAGGTAACAGCAGGATAAATTATTAGTCCACAACATAATTTAAATTGTGCATTGGACGTTATAAGTGATATTGCACGTTATTCGATTGCATGAATAGATTTAGCAGCATTGATCGTGAAACTGTACTGGAGAGAGAGAAATTAGTCTGTATTAGACTGAAGTTTATATATAGATGTGATAAAGGCGCGGTCCTCAATGCTCGTTGGACAGATAAGCCTACACAGCTGCTACAATAAGCTTTGCTTACACAGAACTTTGCTTTCATGGAATTATATTAAACAGCCTGTTATTATAAACTTTATGGCCAAAAGTATTTGGACACCTGAGCATGAGCTTGTTGGACATTCCATTTTAACAGCAAATGGTATTAAAACAGAGTGACCTCTATATGATCTTTTTGTTCAAAACACTCTTCTAAAAAGGCGTATGACAAGACTTTGAAGTATGTCTGTGTGAATTTGTGCCCATTCAGACAAAAGATGACAGCATTTGTATGGCTGGGCACTGATTGCTGTTTCAGTTCATTCCAGAGCTGTGATTCTCAGTAGATCTGAGATTAGGACTCTGTGCAGGACACTGGAGTTTCTTCATCGAGCTTGCTTTGGGCCACAGTCATGCTGGAAACAGGAAAGAAAGGGCCTTCCCTAAACTGTTGCTGCAAAGCAAAGTTGAAAGCATATAACATCCTTTGCATATTTGATTTATCACATCTGTTAGCTATTGTTGTGGCTGAAATACATGAATTAAAAATTAAAAGGGGTGTCCCAGTACTTTTGGTCATATAGTCACAATGTACGTATATGGAGTTAACAGGTCAGTTTACTGGTACACAGGATGGACTTTAGGAAAGGTCAGACGAACTGAGCCACTGACTTATTTGTTGTGTTGTTGTCTTGGTTGCGGTCATTAACAGCCCTCACCCTGACTGTGTGTGTGTGTGTGTGTGTGTGTGTTATTGCATCTCTTGGTCACTGAATAAGCACTTAAAGCAATTTATATTCAAGTTGCATCAAACTAAATATGTGTGTAAGGTGTGTAAAACAGTGGTAATTTTAATTCTTTATATTTTATTAACGTCTTTATCCTGTTGTATCCTTTATAATTGCAGTGGGTCTATTAGCTTCCAAAAACACTCAACAAACGACTGGAGTACACCATGGAAAGTGCGTCAATCCAACGCAAGGCAACAGACACTTACTTGATTGCTTACTCACCAACACCCAGATGCAATTTTCAGTCAGCTGTAAAGAACATGCATTATTAACTAAAACACTTTTACTAATTTGAACTTTGTAGTTACAACATAAACATATACCAGTGCTTAAAAATAGTGTTTTAATAAGTTTTACCAAGCTTCTGGCTAGTGGTGGTAAATTCGGTTCATTTTATGGACTCACTTAGTAATGTGATCCGGTTCACTTGGGTCAGTTGAGTCACTTGTACTGACATCTTGATTGCGATTGATTTACTGCATGAAAATGCATCCAAATATCACTCGTCTTCCGTCCACTCATCTTCTGTAAATAAATCCTTCTCTCTTAATTCTCTTGGCACCTCACACTTCTCCTGTCAGTGACAAGTTGAAACTTTTTTTCCTAAGTGGAATCTTGATCATGGGGGAGAGGGGGGTGGACTCACCTATATTTTGTTGTTGTTTTGCTTACAGGAAAATATGCTGCATTACTAATCTATACCACTACTACTGATAATAATAATAATAATAATAATAACATGTGCATAAAACCACATAACAAACACCTGTGTGTTTAACTGCTTGTTTACTGGAATATTTAACGTATTACTTAGATTCACGGACTGGAATGCAGCCTCCGGACCAAGACCAGCAGATTGAGGAACAGCTTTTCCCCCAGAGCTGTCTCCTTACTGAACTCTGTCCCCCGTTAGCCCCCCACATCTCTCCTCCTGGTAAAGGTTGCACTACAACCCTTTTCTGCTTAGTAAAACATATCATTGGTACATACCTCATACCTCATTTGTACGTATCTCATTTATTCATAATTTCCATCTATACCGTATACATCTGTCTACTATGTTTTATACACTGCCTGGCCAAAAAAAGGTCACACACTCTAATATTTGGTTGGACCGCATTTAGCTTTGATTATCATTTCCACAAGCTTCTGCAATGTCACAACATTCATTTCTGTCCAGAGTTTTTGCCGGTTAGCCTCACTGACAAGTGGTTTTCTTAAGGCTACACAGCTGTTTAGTCCCAATCCCTTGAGTTCCCTTCACATTGTGTGTGTGGAAATGCTCTTACTGTCACTATTAAACATCCCTGAGTTCTACTGGAGTTTTTCTACCATTTGATTTCACCAAACGTTTAAGTGATCGCCGATCACGATCATTCAAGATTTTTTTCCGACCACAGTCCTTCCTCGAAGATGATGTCCCCCCCCCCCCCCCCCCACTGTCCCTCCACTTTTTAATAA
Organism: Trichomycterus rosablanca; assembly: GCF_030014385.1. Taxonomy (NCBI): domain Eukaryota; kingdom Metazoa; phylum Chordata; class Actinopteri; order Siluriformes; family Trichomycteridae; genus Trichomycterus; species Trichomycterus rosablanca. The sequence continues at coordinate 13,338,752 of NC_085988.1, forward strand.
TGCGTTGGACAGTTCAATCTCCTTAGATGGTTTCTCTGCTTGATGCATGCCAATAATTTGATCTTTCTGAAACAGATTAACATCTTTTCCACGACCACAGGACGTGTCTTTCGACATGGTTGTTTAACAAATGAGAAGCTACTCACTGCATCAGGGTTGAATAACTTGTTGCCAGCTGAAACATAATCACCCATGCAGTACTTATCTAATGGGATGCTCTTACCTATTTGCTTAGTTAAATCCAGGTGGCGACCTTTTTTTTTGGCCAGGCAGTGTATATACATTCCTCTATTATGTTCATAGCACCGTAATCTGTATCATCTTAATCTGCATAGCACCTTAACCTGTATATTATGTCTATAGCAATCTATATATCATGTTTATAGTACATTAAATAATATATTCATCTGTATATCTTGTTCATACCACTTGCCCATATCCTGTAAATAATGTATATCATAGATACTGTACATCCTGCACTTGCTGCTTATTGCACTTCTAGATGCTAAACTGCATTTTGTTGCCTTGTACTTGTACATGTGTAATGACAATAAAGTTGAATCTAATCTAATCTAATCTAATCTAAAAATACTTTTTGTCCAATAGTGTACCAAATAAGGTAATGTAAAACCAGGAGCTGCTAATCTAATGCACTTAATTACCTAATAACCATAACTTTTATAAACATAGACTATTTGGTTGTTGGTCCTGAGCATTTAAGTTTGTGTAAACACCATACCAAGAAAAACAAACAACAACAAAGTAATTATTTCTGTTAATTAATCTGGGAGAGGCCTGTGATTAATTGCCATCCTGCCTGGTTGTAGCTGCATTGCAGCCAGGGATTTACCAAAGGTCACCTTGTTTACTTGCAGAAATGACAAAAAACCCAAGAGTCCCCAGTAAGGATTTACAGGCCTTTAATATTAATAAATTTTTAATACTGCTGATTACTGCTGCACCAGCTGTCTGAGGTAATAAGCTCATGAGATTTAAGAAGGCAGCTTGGGAACAGTCATGGGAGACTATTCTGAATTTGACTTTGGTCCGATTTGGTTTGGTATGCTCGGCCTTGTATACTCTTAATTATACTCTTGTTTAAACTCTTGTTTATATTTATGCCCATGTTTAGAAGTCTCGTTTAGGGTTAGTCGTGTTCAAGTTTTCTGTTAGTTAGTTCATGTGTAGCTTTAGCATTTGTTAGCAGTTAGTGTAGGAGATAGATTAGCTTAGGGTTTAGGATTGTTTAGGTTTATGTTTCATGTACGTTTAAATAAGAATTAGCATTTGCATTTACTGTAGCTTAGTTCATGTGTGTTTAGTCTAGCACTTAGCTTAGCAGTTAGCATAGTTTGTGTAGTAGTGTAATCTTGTACCTTGTCTTGTCTTTTGTTATTATTACACTCATTGTTCAGCAGCATTCCTGTGTGTGTCCGCCCCTCTCTTGTGTTGTCTCGCCCAGTTCGTTACAAAGACCTTGTTACTGATATCCCAGTTTCCATATTTAGCCAGCTATTGTTTTAACTCAATCGATTTTAATCAAATTGATGTTTTTTTTCCTCTGGTTAATATTCATCAACACATACATACATACATTCACTCACATTCAAATAATTGAATTCAGGTGTTCCAATCACCTCATGGTCACAGGTGTATAAAACCAAGCACCTAAGCATATACAGACTGCTTCTACAAACATTAGTGTAAGAATGGGTCGCTCTCAGGAGCTCAGTGAATTCCAGCGTGGTACAGTGATAGGATGCCACCTGTGCAAGAAGTCCAGTCGTGAAATTTCCTCACTACTAAATATTCCACAGTCAACTGTCAGTGCTATTATAACAAAGTGGAAGAGATTGGGAACGACAGCAACTCAGCCACCAAGTGGTAGCCACGTAAAATGACAGAGCGGGTCAGCGGATGCTGAAGCGCATAGTGCGCAGAGGTTGCCAACTTTCTGCAGAGTCAATCGCTCCAGACCTCCAAACTTCATGTGGCCTTCAGATTAGCTCAAGAACAGTGTGTAGAGAGCTTCATGGAATGGGTTTCCATGGCCGAGCAGCTGCATCCAAGCCTTACATCACCAAGCGCAATGCAAAGCGTCGGATGCAGTGGTGTTAAGCACGCCGCCACTGGACTCTAGAGCAGTGGAGACGTGTTCTCTGAAGTGATAAATCACGCTTCTCCATCTGGCAATCCAATGGACGAGTCTGGGTTTGGCTGTTACCAGGAGAACGGTACCTGTCTGACTGCATTGTGCCGAGTGTAAAGTTTGGTGGAGGGGGGATTATGGTGTGGGGGTGTCTTTCAGGAGTTGGGCTCGGCCCCTTAGTTCCAGTGAAAGGAACTCTTAATGCTTCAGCATACCAAGAGATTTTGGACAATTTCATGCTCCCAACTTTGTGGGAATAGTTTGGGGATGGCCCCTTCCTTTTCCAACATGACTGCGCACCAGTGCACAAAGCGAGGTCCATAAAGACACGGATGAGCGAGTCTGGTGTGGAAGAACTTGACTGGCCTGCACAGAGTCCTGACCTCAACCCGATAGAACACCTTTGAGATGAATTAGAACCAGACCTTCTCGTCCAACATCAGTGCCTGACCTCACAAACACGCTTCTGGAAGAATGGTCAAAAATTTCCATTAACACACTCCTAAACCTTGTGGAAAGCCTTCCCAGACGAGTTAAAGCTGTTATAGCTGCAAAGGGTGGGCCGACATCATATTAAACTCTATGGATTAAGAATGGGACGTCACTCAAGTTCATATGCGTGTGAAGGCAGATGAGCGAATACTTTTGGCAACATAGTGTAGATAGGCAAAGAGACCTCTAGGAGGTGAAGACATCTTGGAGGCAGGAGTCATGAGGATGCCTCTTGTGTAGGATACTCTACTGAAGGCAGGAAGAAGAGTAAAAACAAAGTCATGGTTATTACCTTTCTTACTAATTAAAGTTTACAATTATTCGTTAATCATTTCCCTTCTTAAGTTATCGTGAGCCTCTCAGTTCTGGACGAGTGTATTTGTTTACTGAAGGCATTTCAGAGTGGATGAAAAACCTGATTTCAATCTCTCATGCACTTACCAGTTCTATCATGGTTATTTTACTTTACAAACCAGTTTGTGTACAACAGCAGTGTTCCTGCTCGAGGAAACAAATAGGATTCAAATACGGTTCGTCTGGAGGGGGGTAACTTTGCATAGCTTATTTCCTCTTAGCAGACGTTTGTACTTGCACGTTTATTTTTACAAGCTCTACCACAGAATGAAGATAATAAAGATGTTTAAGGTTTCAAGGAAGATGGTTTTACACTTACAATTTTTAATAATTCACTTGATACAGTTAAAGATTAAGGGGTGGGTCAGTCATTGACTCTGTAGCAAATCTAACATCATGCAAATAATGCTTTTAATCTCCCATGAAAACTTTCTTCTTGTACAAAACATGATGCATTTCTTTTTTGTAAGCTAAATTATGTTAAGTATCAAGCCAAGCAAGCAAGCAGCAAACATTAGGTGATCTATTTGTTCTGTAGTAACAGTTTTTCATTTCTGCTGTCTGTGTCCTGTTGGGCCCGGAGCTTAAATTAATTAACATTGGGAGCAAATTTTAAAAAAGCAGACCATAAAAGCAAAAAAAATGTCAAGAAATTAATTGTTAACTTCTCAAAAGTGTTGAAGCAGCGTTTCCCAACCTTTTTTGCACCACGGACTGGTTTCATATAAGATATAATTTCACGGACCGGTGTGGAAGGGAGGATTTAATAACATTGCATCACAAACGATGTAAAATGAGCTTTTTTTACTACAACAAGACGCTGCTCCCACCTAGGGGTGACAATAAGACAATAACACCCGAAATGGAAGCAGTGAAACTGCTTTTCTAGCGGTCTCTAATTGTTCCGGTACCGGTCTGCAGCCCAGTGGTTGGGGACCACATAGTACATTGTACTATTATTGTATTGTTATAATTTTGCATTAATGCTATAAGCATGTTTGTAAATTCATGGGCTTTTGGGCTACCCTGTTCTTTATTATCCATATCAAGTCCCATCTGTTGATAAGTCTCTCAGTATCAACATGTTGCTTCTTATAACCTTTGCTAGAGATGAGCTACAATAGATCTCTACATTCATGAATTCATCATGTTTATTGCTTACTTGCAGTTTGACTAAATTAGTCTATATTTTTCAGATCAAGGTCCCTAAAGTGGCCTGTAAGAATTAGATTTTCAGTGGTTAAAGGTCATTTGAGAAAACCTTCAGAATACTTTGCAACTTCTCAATGAAATTATCATGATGTCATTGTTCATTTTCATCAACTGCTTTACCGTGTTCGGGTCATGGTGGGTCTGATTCAACCAGTAAACACTAAGCAAAAGGCAGAAACACTCTGGACAGGGCCTGGGCCATTATATTCCAAGAAAGTGTATAATTTATTTTTGATAATTTTATATATACCATAGCAATGGTTGTGGCTGAAACACCTAAACTTGATTGGAAAGGGTGTTCACATACTTTTGGTCATAAAGTGTATTTTTCTACATTGGCTGATAGCACAGCTAAATCCCCAGATCCTAAATGTAGGGGGCTATCATATTTTATCGCTGTGCCACATGAGCGCCAGTCTATCACAGGACACACACACACACACTTATGACAATTTTTGTAGCTTCAGTTAGCCTGGCTGCATGTATTTGGACTTGAATTTGGGAGGAAACCCGTGTGGACACATGGAGAACATGCAAACTCCACACAGAAATGACCAGGGAATCTAACCAGGCCATTCTTGTTGCATTTATTTTCGTATACATTTATTCTTATTTATTTATTCTCTCTCTTAGAGGTTAGAAAATCGGCCCACGTCACTCCTAATCTGTATCAGTTACACTGGCTACCTGTTGCACAACGCATTCAGTTTAAACTCCTCCTGCTCACCTACAAGTCTTTGCAAGGTCATGCACCCCCTCATTTAGCTAAACTTATACACTTATACTGGTCCTCTGATGCTGGTCTTCTGGCCATCCCTAACTCCAGACTGGTCTCGGCAAAGGATGGATCTTTCAGTGTCTTGGCCCCTAAACTATGGAAATCTTTACCACAATCTCTCTGTTTCTGCTCCTCACTTTCATCCCTCAACTTAAAACATACCTGTTTTCTCAGTATTTTTATCAATTCCCTCCTGTAAACAAGAGTTTGAGTATGAGAAAGGTGCTTTAAAAATCTAACTTATTATTATTATTATTTTACACTTATTCTTTATTTAACATTTAATAAAACAGCAGGTGGTTGGATTTTTGTTTCCCCACTGTAAGTTTAACTTACTTTAAACTTCAAACTTTAGAAAGCAGTAAACTTCAAATAAATGGCTCATCCACTGCATCATGGGTTAAAGTGCAAACTTCTTTTAAACAGAAACGATCGTGCTTCTGAATAATATCTTGACTTTAAGTGACTAACTGAAAGCAGTTCCAGATAAGACCAGTTTTTCAGGCCTGTTTAGTACATACACTGCATTCACATGTTATCTGTACAGCAGTGATGTAGTGATACTCATGATGTACTGAATGCATCCTGCTTTAATAAACTACCTCTGTTCTTATAGTACTGTAGCTTTAACTAGACGCTTAGGTGATGCAGGTGCTATAAACTGAATAAAATTTGAGCAATTAAGGGTTAAGGGCCTTGCTCAGGGGCCCAACAGTTGTAACTGAACCACTATTAGGACTATGTTTTATGAAGCCTACATTGCACGTCTATTAATGTTTACTGCACCGGGCACTTTCATGATAGTTTATTATATTAAATAATGCATATTTTCATTCTGTTTATACACTTTACATAATATTGTACAGTAATACTTACTTACCTTAATACTTTTGTTTTACTTTTATGTACTTGAGCTGCTGTGATACTTAACTTTCCCTTTGGGATTAATAAAGTGATCAATTAATCTTTCTGTCTATCTATCTATCTATCTATCTATCTGTCTGTCTGTCTGTCTGTCTGTCTGTCTGTCTGTCTGTCTGTCTGTCTGTTTATCTATCTGTCTTTCTGTTTGTCTGTCTGTCTATCTGTCTGTCTGTCTGTCTATCTGTCTGCCTGTCTATCTATCTATCTATCTATCTATCTATCTATCTATCTATCTATCTATCTATCTATCTATCTATCTATCTATCTATCTATCTATCTATCTATCTATCTATCTATCTATCTATCTCTCTATCTATGTCTATCTGTCTGTCTATGGGTCCGTAGTAAACAGCAGGAATCGGTCCACCCAACCTGCCTTGTGTCAACAGCTGATTCTAAAGCTCAATACAAGAGCAGATTAAATATCTTCTTTTTGAAACATACACGACCTCTACAGTTTATTGTTTAGAAGCAGGAACTTTTGTGTATTTGAGCATATCAGGACTTTCATTTTCACTTTCCACCACTTGCTCGAGTCACCAGAGGTAAGAGGACACATTTTAATTCAATATAAAGCTGTTATAAAACCATTTAACTCAAATGTTAATATCAATGCATTTTGATTAAGGATGCTGCTAAATGTCTAGCATAGACTGTTGTTCCACCTGAGGAGTGTAAAGTTTAAATTCAGCAGTTTGACAGGAACATTTTCTCTAATGAATCCCACATACTAAACTGCAGCACCATGTCAGTGATTGTTAGTTTACTTCCTCTCTATGCTAAAATAAAACTCAAGTTTAAGACATTTATTTTAAGATCTATACAGTGCTATAAAAAGTATTTGCCCCCACTTTATTTCTTTCATTTTTGCTAATTTGTCAGATTAAAATGTTTCGTTCCTCCAACTAATTGTAATAAAAGATAAAGACAGCATGAGGAAACACAAAATGCAGCTTTTTAATCATCATATATGTTTTGAAGATAAAGATTTATTTGAAACATATATAAACCTTGTGAAAAAGTAATCACCCCCATAAGCACCAAATCGTACTGTGCTTATTTTTTATATTTCCTTATTTAAAGCAATTTGAATTGCCTCTGTGTATGAAAGGTGCTATACAAATAAACCTGCCTTGCCTTACCATGAAGCTAACATCTGGTTGTTCCATCCTGGGTAGTAACAAATGTAATCAAATGTTTGTGATACTTGTGATGAGTCTTTTACATTGCTGTGGAGGAATTTTAATAATAATAATAATAATAATAATAATAAGTTTGACTTATATTACCCAAGGATGCTTTACAAAGAACAGAAGAGTACATTAAGATACAAGAATTGAGACAAACGGAGGCCGCTCAGGTGGCGCAGCGGTAAAGTACACTAGCGCACCAGAGTTGGGGTTTTGAATACATCGTATCGAATCTCAGCTCTGCCTTCCGACTGGGCTGGACGGCAGTATGAGCAACGATTGGCTGTTGTTCAGGGTTGGGGTAAAAAGTCGGATAAAAAGTTCTCATAACTGGTGCGACTGCGGCCCCTGCTGGCTGACTGATGGCGCCTGCACAGGGCTGAGGAATAATGCTGATGGGGGTGTGGCCCTCCGTACACAGTGTCCATTAGTGTGTATGAACTCGACTCGTGCAGGTGAAAAATGCAGTCTGTACGTGCCGGAGGGGGCGTATGTCAGTTGAGAGGCGTATATAGAGGTGTTATAAAGGACGCATTCAGGGTAATTGGACACGAATAGATTAGGGGAGAAAATTATAAATTATTTTAAAAAAAAGAATTGAGACAAACACACGAAAAGCGTACAAATTACATAGACTAATGAATCATGAGACAGTAGAAGAAGAGGTAGAGCGCAGGGAAAGAGGAAGAGAGTTCCAAAGAAGAGGAGCAGAGACGGAAAAGGATCTCCCACCCATGGTCGAGAGCCTGAATCTGGGCACAATCAGGAGACCAGCGTCAGCAGGCCGTAAAGTACGCGAGGGAGTGTACCGATGTAAAAGGTTATGTAAATATTTGGGACCGAGACCATGAAGTGCTTTAAAAGAGGAATAAGGATTTTGTATTGAATGCGTTTGGAAATGGGTAACCAGTGAAGTTGGGCAGGGACGGGTGTAATATGATCAGATTTTTTGAAACAAGTGAGAATCCAGGCAGCAGAGTTCTGAACAGGTGGATAGATTTAGAAGAAATCCATAGAGCACTTACTTTAGAGGGTCACAAAGTGACCATTTGATTCTGTGGCTGTGCTATTATGTTATTTTGTGGCTGTGCTATCGAGCAATATAATGTTTTGTAAAGTGGTCTATTTTACTGTTCGCAAACTTCAAATCCTTAACACCGTTCCTCGCTTCTTGCTAATAATGTTTGTATATGTCTGTTAATGTAGTGACCAATACAACACTTAGAACTTCATGGCAAATTTAAAACCAGCTAAAATTGGGTTTAGTACCAAGAATAAACAATGAAAAATGACAGGTAGTGAAATTTCTTATGTAATTCCTTTGATTTCAAATATTCAAGCCTTTGCACAGAACTAGCTATTACATCTGACCAGCCAGATAAATTTTTACCCCAGTATAAGGTAACAGTTTGTGGTTTCCCCCTCAACTTGGTAAAAAAAAACCCAAACAAATCAATAAGCAAATAAAAGTGCCCCACTGTTCCACGTACTTTGTACTTATATACTTCTAGTTGTTTGCACAGATGGCCTTGAGCTCTGGATTTCATTAGAAATGGTTAACTTGTACAAACACTATTCTAGAAAAGCTGGGACATTTGAAAGTAGAAAGAAAAGAGTTTCAATGTTAGTTTGTTTATTAGGATTTTAATGTCATGTTTTACACTTTGGTTACATTCATGACAGGAACGGTAGTTACTCGTTACACAAGATTCATCAGTTCACAAGGTTATACTGAACACAGTCATGAACAATTTAGTGTCTCCAATTCACCTCACTTGCACGTCTTTGGACTGTGGGAGCAAACCGGAGCACCCGGAGGAAACCCACGCGGACATAGGGAGAACATGCAAACTCCACACAGAATGGACCCGGACTGCCCCACCTGGGGATCGAACCCAGGACCTTCTTGCTGTGAGGCGACAGTGCTACCCACTTAGCCACCTTGCCGCCCGAGTTTCGATGTTTTCACTGATCAACGTCATTGTAGTTTGTAAATGTAAACACATTTAGAATTTTAGGCCTTCAACACACTCAAAATAAGTTGGGACAGAGGCGTGTTTACCTCTGTGTTCCATCACCTTCACTATTAATGAGGCTTTTTAATGGTTTGGGAAGTGACGGCACTAACTGTTACAGGTTTGAGCTCAAAGGTCATGCACATTCAACAGTGGTTTCTGGCTGTGCCCCACATGGACTGAGATCTCTCCAGATTCCCTGAATCTTTTCACAATATTACATACAGTAGATGGTAAATATCTAAATAATTAGTGGTCTTGCACTGAGAAATGTTCATTTTGAACTGACTAACAATTCTCTTAGTAGGTTTGACACAAAGTAATGAGCAATGACACATCATTGCTTTGGTGGATCCTCATTTTATACCCAATTAAAATATTGTTACCTGTTACCAGTTAAGCCACTTATGGCAGAATGCTGCAACCTGAATATTCTATAGGCTCTTATTTTACCTCTATTTTACCTTTTTTGGAGTGTGTTACAGGAACTGAATTCCAAAGTTTCTATAACAAAATACTATGAAGTTGATCAGTGAAAACATTGGCAAGTAAAAAGATTCAGGGGTAGCACTGTCGCCTCACAGCAAGAAGATCCTGGGTTTGATTCCCAGGTGATGTAGTCTGGGTCTCTTCTGTGTGGACTTTGCATGTTCTCCCCTGCTCTGGTTTCATCCCAGTCTAAAAACATTTCAATTTAGGTGAATTATAGATGCAAAATTGCCCTGAGTGTGTGTGTGTGTGTGTGTGTGTGTGTGTGTGTGTGTGTGTGTGTGTGTGTGTGTGTGTGTTTGTCCTGTGATCAGACACACTGGGACCCTGAACAGACATTGAAAGAATTAATTATTTAAGATTCAAGAAAATTAATAATTAGTTTGTTTATTAGGATTTTAACGTCATGTTTTACACTTTGGTTACATTCATGACAGACACAGTAGTTTCTCATTACACAAGATTCATCAGTTCACAAGGTTATATCAAACACAGTCATGGACAATTTAGTATCTTCAATTCACCTCACTTGCATGTCTTTGGATTGTGGGAGGAAACCCACGCAGACACAGGGAGAACATGCAGACCGCCCCACCTGGGGATCGAACCCAGGACCTTCTTGCTGTGAGGCGACAGTGCTACCACACTTAGCCACCGTGCCGCCCAAATTAATAATCAGAGACTCTTCATTTTACTACATTGTACACAATGTCCTAAGCTTTTTAGAAATGTTTTTTTTAATCTATGATTATGTTTCTGAGATCTGTACAGAGCTTTTTTGGCTCAATCTTGTGGGTACAGTCAAACTAACCATTTTATATAGGTAGAGAAGTCACCAAGCCAGAGTCTAAAAGGCAAAATAGAACATTATACACCACCAAATGAGTACTCTAATCCAGCAAATGTTGTCAATCTTTTAGAAGAAAAAAACACAATAAACTTATAAAAGACGTCATACTGAAAGGGTTTTTGGTGCTAAAAGTACATGATCTAATTATTCTATTACAGAAAAAAAAAGTTGAAGAAATTATTAAAATCATGAGACTGTCACGACAAACATGTTCCTCACAAATATGCAAAGTATGTAAGCATTCAGGGTAACTGCCAAGATACTACTGTTGGACTTTTAAGCAAATCGTTTTGAATAAAAGTGCTGTAAATGCAGTAAAAAACTCCAAAACCCAAGAGCTCAGGGACCATGTAGTTGTGCAACACCTCCATCATGACAAACATGTTCCTCACAAATGTACAAAGTATGTAAACGTTTAACTTCAACTGTACATACACCTCTGTTTAAGCCAGTTTCTAGTGAGTGAAGTCATTTCAGATGATTTACAAAGCTCGTAAATTTGTTTACGATATGAATCTGAGGCAGGTCTGATATTACAGTCTGCTATTAATCATGGTGATTCTACAAATGGCTTGTGTTGATGGACACAGATAGCTGGGTTGGTAAGCAGTGCCAGCGCTCTGGGATTAGCCTCTGTCAGAATTAGATGCGTGTAACAGGTGTTAAAGATGGAACCGGAGGATTGGTTTTATTCCTCTTGTACTGAGGCAAAGGCGTGTGCTGTGTGTACAGTGCTTGTTAACAAGCACTACTGTTGAGTACTGATCACGAGGTTGCTGGTTTAGGCCCCACCACCAACTGGTTGCCAGTGTTTGGCCTTTGAGCAAAGCCCTTAATCTTCAGTTGCTTGTACTGTATTCAGTAAAAACTTAAATATTATCATGATGGTTTGAATATAACACTTTATTTTTGGAAAGCATGCTGCTTTTTTCCTAATTCTTAGATTCTTGGATCAATAACTACCCATTGAGTACAGACAGGTCACTTGTATTCACCTACATATTCACGTCCGCTGAATATATAGGCATTCACAGCTGTAAGTCATTTTGAATAAAAGTGTTTGAATAAATGCCATGAATGTAAATGAACACAGATAAAGCTCTTGAGGGCACACTGTAGAACCAAGAAGATCAGGAACCATGCTGGTGTGCGACACCCACTGTACAACTTCTGGCAACATGATGTCGATGGTAAAGCCTGTCTTTTGCAAACATGATGATTTTTAATTGTATGAGCCCCAGTCAAGTCTAATTTATTTCCCCTATTCAAAAACCCCTGTTAAGAAGCTGAGGGCAACAGAGGCAAGGAAAAACTGGATCTATGTGAAAAAGAGCAGAATTGATGAGAAATTGCTTTTTCTAGTGTCTTGAAAGCAAGGAAGGTTTGATACCAGCATATAAACTGCATTTCGTTGCCTTGTACTTGTACATGTGTAATGACAATAAAGTTGAATCTAATCTAATCTAATAATTATAAAGCACACATGGACGATTAGTGCTTTTAATCAAGGGTTTAATAATTTGGGTACATATTCAAGGTTAAAGAATGGATTAGTTATGGTAAGCAAGGGCTCTGTGGTGGCGGGGTGTAAATCTTTAAGTAATTGTGTTGGAATAGGGTCAGGTATACAAGACAATGACTAAATGATTAAATCAATGAAGTTAGCTCAATTTGGAAGATTGGATTAAATGAATTTACTTCAGCACTAGTGATGCTCCAAGGTGACACACTTTGAATTTGAAGTTATATTTTTTCTATCTTGTTATTAAAGAACATTAGTAAATCATCATTACAGTAGTCAGACAATAAATTATATCTTGGATAAGTTTGGATACTGTCTCGAAAAGGAATCTAGGATTTGTCTTATTATTCTCTATTAAATATGAAAAATATAAAGATTTGTCTTTTTAAGGGCATGGTTACACTCAGCAGGGGCATTTTCCATGCAATATGGTACACTTTCAATTAAGTGTGCCAACAATTATTCCAATTACTCCAATTTTTGTGCTGTTTGTTTTATAGCATGTGTTGGGTCATTATATGATGGAGCAAGCTATTTTTCTCTAATCATTTTATTTTAACTGGTGCTACTTTATCTAAGGTTGTGCAGAATACCAAATATTAGTCAAAAAGTGGTAGCCAAATATTATAAGTTAAGCACAGTTTGTATATTAAGAACAAGTGTTCTGAGATTAAATCATTTTGTGGTAGAACAACCAGGTTTATCAGGTTTACCAGGTTGTCTATGTTTACAGCGATGAGAAGGTCACATAGATTCAAAGATAGACTCACATGTGATTGATTTTAAGTGGGCTATGCTTATTGTCATACAAATATTAAAGTCTCAAACAATTACAGCCTTATTGGTTTATAGCACTAAACTGGAAAGAAAATCCGAATTCTTTCAGAAACTCAGAATAAGGTCCAGGAGGCTGGTTGGTAGGTAGGTAGGTAGGTAGGTAGGTAGATAGATAGATAGATAGATAGATAGATAGATAGATAGATAGATAGATAGATAGAGGCAGGCAGACTGACAGACAGACAGACAGACAGACAGACAGACAGACAGACAGATAGATAGATAGATAGATAGATAGATAGATAGATAGATGGTAGGTAGGCAGGCAGGCAGGCAGGCAGACTGACTGACTGACTGACTGACTGACAGGCAGACAGACAGACAGATACATAGATAGACAGACAGATAGATAGATAGATAGATAGATAGATAGATAGATAGATTAGATTAGTTTAGATTAGATAGATAGATAGATAGATAGATAGATAGATAGATAGATAGATGATGGATAGATAGATAGATAGATAGATAGATAGACAGATATACAGATAGACGGACAGACAGGCCGACAGAAAGACGGATAGATAGACAGACAGATAGGTAGATAGATAGACAGGTGGATAGATAGGTAGGTAGACAGACAGATCGATAGATACTTTATTCTTCCTGAGGGAAATTTTGGAAATAGCAATTAGCGTAAACATATTTGTTTTTTTGTTTATCTAGGGTTGAAGATGCAGTAGCTATATCAGCAGCAAGCATTTTAAATGAGTTAGTTGTATTTACAAAGACAGTAATACGTGTCTTTGCAGTAATTTTTGACAACTGCTCATGGTCTTCCCCTACCAACCAAACCGACCAAGCCCTGTCCGCTGGGTTCAAACGTAATTGTTCGCTATCTGGCAACCCTGGCTGAGTCTGCAGCACTAGGAAGGACATCTGATCTTCCTGCTTGTGTTCGTGCTCGACTAGCAGATGTTCGGCTGCTACCACGCACTCCCTCACACACGAATGGTCGCGGCAGCATTGATTCATTAGTTTACCGAAAATATGATGTATTTTGGGGAGAAACGCTGATAAACGAGGATTCGGACTGACATTGTTTTTCGACGGCGGTTAACGACCGTTTGAGCTCACGCGCTCACTGATTTAAATTATTGAGCAGTGGGCCTCGAGCTCGCTGCACGCGCTCCACTCAATAAATACAGGTACGTCGTTTCTCTCTGACCGTTAAAACCCGCTTCTGTTTAATACATTTCTTGTTTATTATGTTTTTAATCGTTTAATATTGTTTGTCGTTGTTTCGGCGCTGCTGTTCGGGTAGTTTGTTTTCCTAATGAAGATTAATATGCGAGTACAAATGCGTAAGGCTAGTCGCTACGCTATTCTCCTATTTTCGGGCTGCGTCCCAAACGGCAGAGAAGTGTACTAAATAGTGTGCCAAATTCACCTCGTCACCATTTTGTAGTGTGCACTATGTCGTGCTGGGGTACTCGATTTGGGACGATACCCATATTCTCAACGTAGCAAATTCAAAATTGTAACTATTAAGTGGCTGATTATGAAGCTGAGGGTTAATGCTGTACATTTAAAATGTGTTAATGACTTAAATATAAGGTTTTTGACCGAGTACATATTCAACAGTCTGGCTTAAAAGTCGTTTTAAGCTACGTAGCTAGCTGGCTAGCCGTTGTTTGCTCTGACGTAGTGTTAGCGATCGAAACAAGACGACACCCTGCAAGCCTCCTCATCATTTAACCAAACGGATATTTATCACATCGTTAATTTAAATAGCTTTCTCATATCGTTTGTGTGTAAAGTGCACTTGTTAATAAGTGTGTGTGTTGTCAGAAAGCAGCTTCTGATACAGGCAGGCAGGCTTGTATACGTTTCTTTTGTTCTTTTCGACCATCTTTACTGCTCACAAACCAAAACATGACCGAATCTGTTGTTAAATAGCTACAGTTTTATTATTACTATGGTTGTGTAACCATGTGTCCACTACTTTACACAACCGTCATACACATATATGTATAGTTATAGTTATTTTCACCATCCTATATATAGTTACAGCTGTATAGTTATTATTTACACATCTTTATTACTATTACTGTTATTACTAATATATACCTAACTAATCTTTATTATTATTACTGTTATAATTATAATGTATACCTAACTAATCTTTACTAATATTATTATAATACATACTAATTTTTATTATTGCTATTATGTATATAGTACTCTGTACCTAGATATAATGCCATATATGTAAATATCTATAGTTATAACTTTATATTCATATTAATCATAGACATGTGTTTACTGATATTCTCTGTTTTTGCACAATGCTACTATTTGCACTTCTGCTGGATGCTAATTACATTTCGTTGCCTTGTACCTGTACTGGGCAATGACAATAAAGATCTCTCTCTCTCTCTCTCTCTCTCTCTCTCTCTCTCTCTCTCTCTCTCTCTCTCTCTCTGAGCAATGACAATAAAGATCTATCTATCTATCTATCTATCTATCTATCTATCTATCTATCTATCTATCTATCTATCTATCTCTGTCTCTCTCTCTCTCTCTCTGAGCAATGACAATAAAGATCTATCTATCTATCTATCTCTCTCTCTCTCTCTCTCTCTCTCTCTCTGAGCAATGACAATAAAGATCTATCTATCTATCTATCTATCTATCTATCTATCTATCTATCTATCTATCTATCTTTGCTTTAATTGTCCTTGCGATGTGTTAAGAAGTCAATTGGAGTCCACCTTTTGCAATTTGAATTAACTGGATATAGTTTGGAAAGGAACATGTGGATCTCCAAGAGCCCTCGGTTTACACTGCGCTGTCCAAGAACTGTTTGGCTCTCCGGGATTAAACTGTGGCATAGATTAGGACAAGGCCTGTGCTTAGATGGAAGAACCTGATAGATGGCCATCAGTCATCCCTGCAGCGCTCCAAAAATCAGGTCTTTATGGCAGAGAGGCCACTTAAAAGCCCCTATTGAGTAAGATGCAGCCAGTTTAGAGTTTGGCAACATGATAGAAAAAAAATCCCCTGGTTTGTAAAGACGAAAAATTAATCTGGCAAAAAAAGTTACTGTGTATCGGCTGGCTAATACCAACCCTATGGTGTAACATGGTGGTGGCAGCATCATACTGTGTAGTGCTTCTAAAATGCCAAGACAGGGAGACGAATTAGGGGTCTGATAAATGAACTTGAATACAGGAACATCCAGAAGGAAAATCTCCAGAGAGAACGCACAGTTCACAGTTCTTTCAACACAGTGACCCAGTTAAAGCCTTACTGGAGAGACCTGAAGATCAGAATCTGGCAGAAGATGGCATTCACATATGTTAGCCATTTGATCTGATGAGCTTAGGAGAATTTGCCATGAAGAATGGGATAAACTGCTGAAAGCCAGCAATGCAAAGCTTGCAGAGACATTTTAATGAGGACTTGAAGCTGTAATATCTGTTGCTTTTACGAAGTATTGAATAATGAGTCTAAATACTAATTCACATGATTTTTAAACCCCCCAAAACATTGAGTTTTTACTCCATCATTCTGGGTAATTAAGTGTAGATTGATCATGGTGGCTTAGTGGGTAGCACTGTCGCCTCACAGCAAGAAGGTCCTGGGTTCGATCCCCAGGTGGGGCGGTCCGGGAGTTTGCATGTTCTCCGCGTGTCCGCGTGTGTTTCCTCCGGGTGCTCCGGTTTCCTCCCACAGTCCAAAAACATGCTGAATTGTCCTATAGATACCTAGCCGCTAGATGCACAAACCAGTGCATTGTAGTGCCGGTCCCAAGCCCGGATAAAATAGGGAGGGTCGTGTCAGGAAGGGCATCCGGCATAAAAATTGTGCCAAATCGATGCGTGGATCGTGATACGCCGAAGAGATGACCCCGCAACCGAGCGGGACAAATGCCAATGAAAAGAAGAAGAACAGTGTTGATCATCATGTTTAGCTGATTTAATAATCAACATGTCTGTTGACTTAACACAAACATTAAAACTCTTTACTGGCTCTTTCCTTGTGCATGTTGGGAGTCATGTTAGGGTCTTTTTTTTTTCTTTTTCCATTTTGTTGAATGATGAGTATCTGACAGAAACCACATCCTGTTGCATTTGCTTACAGTGTAGTAACAGCAGAAGGGTGCAGTTCGTAGTGAGGTAGCTCTGTAATTGAATGCAGTAGGCTCTGTCGTTGTTGAAAGTTATGTACTGTATGTCGAAGGCCTTCAGTGCCATCAGGTAGCGTTTTAAAGCTGTGTGGCTGCAACATCTAACAGGTATTAAAAAGAACCCAACTGCTCAGACAGGGTGTCTAGAGTGATTGTATTTAGTTTGTTAGATTCCCTTTATATTCACTTACCATTGGTGGCACAATGTAGTCATAAATACAGTCTGCATGTTCAATTTAAAGCACTGTAATTGCATTTAACGATTTCAACCAGCAGTCAGTTTACAATTACCTGTGAATTAATGTATACTTACTGATGAATTATTTATCAGTCAGATGGAAATCTGTGGCAGATGGAGTGCCTTTATTTGTCATATATACATTTAAACATGAACAGTACAGAATAAAATTGTTTATGCGTATCTCAACTTCGGGGTCAGAGCGAAGGGTCAGCCATTGTTCAGCGCCCCTGAAACTGAGAGGGTTACAGAGGCTGCGTGGCAGAGCTGGGATTTAAAACCACAACAACCTTCTAGTTGGTACCCTACAGCTCGGGCGGCACGGTGGCTCAGTGGGTAGCATTGTCGCCTCACAGCAAGAAGGTGGACTTTGCATGTTCTCCCCGTGTCTGTGAGGGTTTACTTCGGGAGTTCCAGTTTCCTCCCACAGTCCAAAGACGTGCAAGTGAGGTGAATTGGAGATACACGATTGTCCATGACTGTGTTAGACATTAAACTTGTAATTTCTATGAATCTTGTGTAATGAGTAACTACCGTTTCTGTCATGAACGTAACCAAAGTGTAAAACATGACGTTGATATCCTAATAAACAAACAAACCTAACAGCTCTACCCACTAGGCTAGCCGCTTGTTGTTAAAAAGGAGATATGCTCAATGCTTTGCATTCTTAAACAGAATTTGTATAATGGAGCATAATGTTTTATGATTGACCATGGCACTTGCAAATTTTGGGTACTTTATTGCCTTGGCCATTTCTCCCTCTTACCCAGTGTTGCCTGGCAAAGATGCTAAAAATGAACGCTTTAATATGACAATGCTATGTTGAGTTTGTTATTAATCTTCTGTTTTAATGGCCATTTAAATGCTTACCATTTACATTTTCTTTTATCCAAAGCGACTTACAGTTATGACTGAACGCAATTTTGAGCAATTTAGGGTTAAGGGCCTTGCTCAGGGGCCCAACAGTGGCAACTTGGCGGTGGTGGGGCTTGAACCGGCATCCTTTTGATTACTAGTCCAGTACCTTAACCACTGAGCCACCACTGCCCTACCTTAACATTTATAGTGTTCTGTTGTTGACTGTGTTGTTTACTACCTTGACATATGCAGTACAGATGATATGGTTCTTATAGGGATGTGTATTGGCTGCATTAGCTTACCTAATGAATGGACTCTGGTTTCCTGATAGCATTATGGTTTTTATGTCACAGACCTGATCTGTTTGAGTTCAGGGGTAGAGATGATGTGTGTGTTGATGATTAACTGGTGCAGATTAAAGTTCAGTTTGTTTTGATTTGTTCAGAGTACTCGCCAAATAATATTGCACGAAGTTTGTGTCAACATTTAGGAGAAAAAATACACAAGACAAATATTGTCCTAGACATTTGTTTGACTAGTTACAACAACTGGCAGAATGGTGGATAACTGACCAGATGTGTTCAGAATATATAGCCTATAGTTGTTGTGTATGCAGTAAAGCATTCTTGGACTGCCGCCTACTTGATTTAGAGTAGGGAAATGTATATTGTGGAAGCATTTCTGTAAGTTGCGCTGGGTAAGAGCGTCTGCTAAATGCCGAAAACGTCAATGTAAAACTGTGATTTGATAGTGTAGCTGTGTTTTAATAGTAAGAAGGTTTTAAGGTTTTAATAAAAAACTTATTTTGTTTTGTTAATAAGTAGAATAGGATTGTAACAAAAAGTAAAAACTTTTTATGTTGTAATTTGCTTGTCAATGTGTCCATAGAGTATGAAGTGAAATGCTTGTGGTTAGGGCTGGAAAATTTTGCCCCCAAAAAAAATCTCGATTATTTTAAAATTATAACCGATTGTCGATTACGATTACGATTTTTTTTGTTCTTGTATAATGCAATTGAAATAAGACTCGGATTACTTTTTTTTGCATTGTAAATTAAAATGACTGCAGAAGTGCAAAAATAGTACCACCACCACCTATAATTATCCTTTTAAGGATCTAAAAATTTATAACAATAACGATCACAATAATTAAAAACAAAATGGAAATCTGAATTATCTATATGCTTTATAAGAATAGCTCACAAACAACTCTTTTTTTTTTTTTTAAATAATGTGCAGCAAAACCTCCTTACATTAGGAAAAGGACTAAAAAAAAGTTCTTTACAGGTTTCTTAAAAGAAACACGAGTCTGTGCTGTGCTGTTTCCACCACTGAGTGAGTCTGTATCAGTATCTATACTGGGGGAGGGGGGGGGTGAAGTAATCACTCAGCTCAGCTTTGATTTTGTCCTCTTGTGATTGGGGGGTGGATGGAGGGGGCACGTTCTGCTTCTAACTATATAGACTACAACTCACATGTTTCCACGGACCGTCACATGTCCCCGGTCAGCCAATCCTGATCGTGCTCATCGGCGCCGGAGTTTTGATTCAGTTCAGCGGTGTTCGATTCAGTGAATCTTAATTAAACTCTTCTGTTTGTGTCTCGTTTTACCGATCGTGTTTACGCTCCTTATTTCTGAATCTAACCGTTACCGTGTATAACCCTTGTTGTCTTCCGTTTACTGTTTTAGTCTATCCTCTGGTTTTGTACACTGTTTTTGCCTTTTGATATTAAACTTTCCCTGATTTATATTCCGCGAGCGTCTGGTCAGTTTCTGCCTCGTGTCATGTTGGTATTTTAGTAAAAATATAAAGTATGTAAACAATCGCGATTGTCACATCTCTAACATCGGGTGAAAACGTTCATTCTGATTAACCGAATTAATCGTGAAAATCGCCCAGCCCTACTTGTGGTATGAATTGGTCATTTAACTTCAGAGCTAAAAGTGCCATCAAGTTGATTCTGACTCCCGCTGACCATAGCGATACTGTGACTCCAGAATGCCCCGTCTATTGTTTGGGCCTACAGACTTTTTAATGTCTTGTTTATTGTTCCTCTGTTTGTATCTGTTGGTAAAATTGCTGGCCGTCCTCCTCCTTTTTTACCTTCAAATCTTCTAAGCACAGTTGTGTTTTCCAGTGAATTGGTTCTGGTAATACTGTGTCTAGAATGAAAGCGCTTCAGTTTAGTCAGTATCTGGGCTTGGATTGAGAGGTTTTAGGTTGGATTTGCTTCAGGATCGATTTGTTTGTCTTCTTCGCCGTCTAAGATTCTCTCAAAAGTCTTCGCCAGCACCAAAGTTTAAAAGGCATCAATGTTCTTCCTGTCCAGATTATAGTCTGGACAATTCTGATCTTTGTTTAGAGAGACAAATCATTACTTATAAAGATCTTTTCCAGTTCATTTACCGTTGTTCTGCTGATGGTCAGTCTGTGTCGTATTTCCTGACCACTGGATTCTTTGCTGTTAATAAATAATCCCAGGAACACAAGTTGTCCAACACTTCCAGATCTTCCTCAATAACAGCACATATAATGGGCACATGTTGAATGTTGTAATTTGCTTGTCACAGCGTCCTTGTAGTCTTGAATGAAACGATTGTTTGTAAAGGTACGTTGGTGGTAAAGATTAAAGGTTCTGCTCACATGCTGATAGCGGTAAATACCTTTTTGTTTTAGTCAGTTTAAAACTAACAGACATTAACAAGACTTGCAACATGGTGCTGGTCACATTATTACAGACAGAGTTTTAAATGATGCAAATCAAATGCAAATTTGACTACCCTTTCTTTTACACAGTATAGTATAGTAATGCTTTGTGAATGTTTTACTTTAGTCTGCTTATGATTAACAATTGTTTAGCAGTTAAAAACATTTTGTTCTGTAGCTTTATTTGCGATTGTATTGTAGCGTTAAACACATGTATGTGTTTAACATTAACACACATTTTAACACAAACAAACTTAAATATGTTGCCACATGACCCGACAGTAAGGTAGAGCCATGCTGACCATGTTATATTGACTAATGTTTTTAGTATTAGCTTTAAGACTTATGTTATTAGTCAGTTGTAATGAACTGATAGCTACTTAATACTAAACTACTGAACCACTAAACTGCCTTGTTTATAATTCATACATTGTAAAATACTGGACTGAACTTTGCTTATGAGATTTATGTTTAAGCAACCATTCTTCAATATTCTTTTGTTTAGTTTGTTTTAGTTTGATAAAAGAAGTCTAATTCCTTGTTGACATGGCGTTCAGTAACGTTTAATATACTACAGTATATAGACAAAAGTATTGGGACACCCCCTTTTTATTATTGAATTCTTGTTTCAGCGACAGTAATTGCTAACAGGTGTAATAAATCACCGATATAAACTATAAAATTATATCCTTTTTTTCTGCAACAGTTTATGGAAGGTCTGTTTTCTGTTTTTGAATGAATGTGCCTCAGTGGAGAAACTGAAGTCTATGATCTAATCTAACTGAGGCTTTTTTTGACCAACATCAGTGCCCAGCCATACAGATGCTCTTTTGACTGGATAGGCACAAAGTCCCACAGACAGAAGTCTTTTGGGAAGATTGGTGGTGGTTCTAGCTGAAAAGATATCATAGAGGTCACTCTGTTTCAATAGCATTTGTTTTTAAAATGGCATGTCCGACAAACTCATGGTCAGATGTCTAGATACTGTTGGACATGTAGTGTGTTTTAGTTCATCTTAAGTTCAACCAAACTTACTTGTGTCCCAATTCTTTGCCTTCCAGAGACGCTGGTCTAAAATCTGCTATTTAAATATTGCTATACAACAGCAGTCTTTCTGTTCGAGGACACAAATAGGATTCAAATACGGTTTGCCTAGAGGGAGTAACTTTGCATAGGTTGTTTCCTCCTTGCAGACTTTTGTACTTGGACTTTTTTACTTTGCAAGCTTCACCACAATTAATTTTATTCGATTTTTAAATGGTCATGCTCATAGTCAGATGACAAAATGGTTTTGGTGCAATTTAGAGTTTTTTAACGGGTCCTACTATGCTTCACTAATGATGGTTGCTTATCAGTTACAAGTATTTGGTAAAATTTTCAACTCTAGTAGCTGAAAAAAAAAATACTGGGTGAGGAATTAAAGAGGAAAAAAGATGAAATGGCAAACCATAAAAAATAAACCTAATTCCAGTATTAATGTTAATATTTTTCTCTATCCAGGTTTGAGAAGAAGTTGATTTCCAAGATGTCCAAGGCACTGAATTCTCCTTCTCGGTCCAGATCAAGATCTCGGTCTCGATCTCGGTCATACTCGCGCTCTCGTTCCAGCAGTCGATCACGCTCAAGGTCTAGGAAGCATCGCTACAGGTAACCTTCTCTCTTATTGTCATCAGTCAGTAAAGACTAACAAGCTCTGAGAACTGAATCATCTCCGATGTCCCCGAATGTACTTCACAAATAAACCCAATACCTAACTGCTAATGATTAATATTTGTAATGCATAATGAGGACATGACAGTGAGGTGTAATGCAGTGGACTGGTTTCCACACATGCTTCCACACTGCCTGCTAAGTCAGATACCATTCTCTCTGCATGTTACAGACAGTGAAGTCACTGTGCCAGTATTTTCGGGCATAGTCCTGCAAATTTGATTTGTTCAGGCCTATGCGTGAACTTTGTGAGTTGGAATACATAAAAAAAAAAAATGTTGATCTATTTAAATAATACAGCTTGTCATTGTAGAAGGTTGGCAAATGTGGCAAGCTTTGGCTAATTAGGCAAGTCATTGACATTTACTAAAATTGTGTCTAAAATTGTACCTGACATAATATATTTTATTATTTACTTATAAACCCAGGTAGATTTACCAATATCGTATCATGTCTTACCTCAGAGTGCTAAAAAATCTGACGAACAGACACTAGTCTTAAAAAAGAAAGGGCATTAATTATTCATACGATTAAATACAGTTAAACATAGCAACACCTAAGTTTCTTGTTTCACCATTATAGCCTTGATTACCCAAAGTCTTATCCTATTTGATGGCCTTGGCAATTGGGCACATACCTGATTAAGTGTGAGTGAAGATTTAAATAAAACTTAAGTAAGTATACAATAAAAGCATATATTCCAAGTCAAGCACCAAATAGGTTAATTGATAGAATACGTGTATGTCTTTGTCATTGATTAAAATGTATTGACGTGGTGAGATAACCAGAAAGCCTGCTGTAGTTTCTGCTCTTCATTGTGCTACCGAACAAACCCAACACAAAAATGAAAGGAATAAATACTAAATAAATGCAAATATGAACCATTCACTCCAGCTCTTATGATTTTTATTAGAGATGGGACGATCGATCGGCTACGAATCGGTATCGGCCGATTTTTAATCAAAATATGCGATCGGCGATATTTCCTAAAAGTAGCCGATCCGATCGTGTGATATATATAAAGACCATGTTAAGTTAACAGCTCAGTGGATCGATCCAGACTTTGAGCTACGAAGCACCGACCATCACATCACCATTCATCAACAATCGTACAGAAACCACAGTGAAAGCTCTTACGATGTAATTTTGCTGATTGTAATATTTACTTTAAAAAGATAATTCAACCCGGTCACATCTGAGTCGATTCTATCAGCACGTTATATAAACTCCTGGTTCACTTTGGTAACTCGTGAGCGGTTCTTACTTGTGATGTAGATGAGAACAGAAAACGTTACAGAGCCAATCAGAGGCAAAAGTTTATTCATTACCAAATTCGTTAGTTCAGGATGATCTGCTGAACTTTTAGGACCATCAGAAAACTTTTAGCTGCTTAGACAGAACGAGTCTGACTCGGTTACAGATCTGTGGTAATAGCAGTTTAATTAAGCTTTTTAATTAAGCTTTTTAATGTAAGAGAGTCACACAGAATGTTCTGTAGTAGTTGGTGTTTATTTAAAACCACGACATTTAATTAATAACAGTAAACACGGAGAGATAACTGAGAAGAGAAACTTACGCTTCACATAAAAACTAATCAACTCGTGAATCAATGAATCACTTATAGCGATACTGTGAACAAAGCGTATCTTCTAAAGGCACAAACACACACACGCGCGCGCGCTGCTCCGGTTTATCTTCACTGTGAGGCTCTTTTTAAGTTTATTTACTGCTAATCCCCCCCGATCGGAATCACTATGTGATGTGATGTCCCTGAAAGGAGATCAGAGATCGGAATCGGTGCCAAAAACCCCGATCGGTCCGTCTCTAATTTTTATCATACGAGTTATCATAAGCACTAGGATTAAATTACATAAAAGTAAGTGGACACCCTTTCTTATTTTGCACAAAGTGAGTTTGAAGTACAGGTACTCCAGGGACATGTCCAAAGCCCTGACCACAACTTTATTTATCTACACTATGAGGATAAATTACAATGCCAATGCCAAGTTATGTCGATGCATTATAGATGGGAGCTATATACCACCAATTAATCTCAGTAATTTGTTATGTATGTGTGACTGTAAAGGTGAGTCGTCTACACATGCTTTTAGTCTTTAAAGACCTTACTATGTTACTTAGTAATCTTTTTTTCTGAAGAGTGAAGCTAAATAGATTGTATGAAAGCAAGCTACTATGTAATTGTGTAGCTCCCCCAAGTGGTAAAGATGCCACATTTCCACATTGCTGTAAGGCTTCTATAGTTTATTAATCTAAGTGCCTTTTGATTTTATTGCAATGTGTAGTCAGTCCCTCAATAAGAAATACATGCAGTCAACCACTCCTGGAACAATAAAGACATTGTGTCTATATGACTATGACTCGTGGTCCAGGGTTTTTCAAAGTTTTTTACAAGTGACCCACCTTTTGTTCATGATTTTTATCAGGACCCAGGTGGGGGGGGGGGGGAGATTGTGTACATGTTCATTTTGTGTTGGTGCCCATTAACATTTGTCAATGTAATTATTATTATTTTTATGTCACAACCCTGTTCGAGTCCAATCCATTTCATTGGTTTTTGGCAGGTGGCTTTGAGAATTTTCTGACCCTGCACAATGCAGTAGTTTACATTCTTGTCTGCTCTTTTATTTTCTAGCTCTAGATCTCGTTCCCGTTCCCACAGCCGTGAGAGGAATTACCCATCAAGAGATTTTCAGAACAACCGCGGATATAACCGTGGCTTCCGCGGCTACCGGAGGCCCTTTTATTACAATCGGGGCCGGGGTCGTGGTTATTTTCCCCGTGGCTACCACAGAGGAGGAGGAGGAGGAGGAGGTGGTGGCGGCGGCGGCGGCGGCGGTGGTTACGGCTATCGTAACAATAACTGGCACGGAGGCCACCGTGACCAGCAGCAGTCCCATGAACACCACAGTCCCAAGAGGGTGGTTCGTTCACGCTCTCGCACCCCGCGCAAACGCTCCGGAAGCCGCAGTCGCTCGCATTGTTCCGAAAGGTCGTCTTCCCGGTCCCGCCGCTCCAGCTCGTCCTCTCGCTCTCCTTCTCCCAAACGCCCCAGCGCCGGGAAAACTCGTTCCAAAGATTCCAAGAGTAAGAGCTCGCCTGGCGAAGGAAAGAATACCAGCAAAGAACCAGAACCCAAAACTGTGGTGACCGTCTCCGATGAGCCTCCAAGCAAATGGGAGAACCTGAGCGACTACGACACGAGCCCCAAACTGTCTAAACCCGAGCCGAGCACATCGGCAGGCGTTCAGTCTGAGGTTACGGTGTCCGTCTCTACAGGTAACGGTGCCGCTGGTTGGAGGAGCATTAGTGGGCCTGACACTAATAAGAGCCCTCCAAAGCCATCATCGACTTCCACTGGCTTTGGGTTCTTCTCTAAGGATGACACGAAGACAGGAGATAAATCGGCCATCTCCACCGCCTTCAAAAAGTATGTCACGTCCTGTCTTTTTGAGTATTGCTCTTCTTTTTTTTAACCAACATCCCTCTCTTGTTTCTCTTCCACAGTGTTTGATTTATAATCTTACTTTTTCAAATGTGTTTAGTCTGTGCACAGCAACAAAGCTCCTTGGAGGAATAGAGGGTAAAATGGAAGGCAACTCAATTCAAACGCAAATAAAATGCCAAATCTTGCTGACTGTTGCCCTGTGCAATGAGGTTGTTTGCAAGCAATAATTTAGGAGATAAAGCTTAGATGACGTAAGTATATTTCCCGAAACGGGTCCTGGTCAGTCATGTCTGCTGTGGTGCAGTTTCTTAGTGCTCGATGTTCATTTTTGATGTTTCTTTTTTGTAGTAATTGTATTGGAGTGGATTTACAGTAGAGCAGGACGATCACATGTCTGCTAATCATGTATTTTTATTATTCTGATTTCTGATCATTCTATATGGTTGGTAGTTTGCTGATTCATTGCTGTTGAGAGACCAAGGGATTAGAATTTAAATCACATAGGGTCAACAAGTGCTTCGAAATAAGAAAAAGTTAGAGAACTAAAGCTGTGAGCTGGGTGAACGGAACTAGGAGTAGGAAGTTAGAGAATTTCCAAAGCAAAGTTAAAGTCAGAAACCCAACAAATTAGTGCATTTGTGAATGTTTGGGAAACACAGCTAGGTACTGGGAATAGAGTAGAAGTAAATTGATGGACTAAAGAAGCTAGAAGTCTATAGTCAGGAGCTAAGAGTGACACAAATGGACATTGGAACTATTGTCGGCATTGAACTAGTTCTAGGACCCGAGACAATTAGAAAATTAGTGCTGGAACTAGAGAAATGGAGCAAGAAGTTAAGTTAACCCAGGTTAAGTAGAAAACATTTGGACAGTGGTTGCCTAGTGGGTAGAGCTTTGGAGTTCAGATCCCGGCTCTGCCATGCAGACACTGTTGGGCCCTTGAGCAAGGCCCTTAACCCTCTCAGCTCCAGGGGTGTCGTACAGTGGCTGACCCTGCACTCTGACCCCAGCTTCCAAACAAACTGGGATATGCAAAGAAACATATGCAGGTGTACTAGGGATGTCCCGATCCGATCAAGGCATTTTTTTTAACTGATCGGTATTGGCTTTACTAAGGCCGATCCTACGCCCGATCCTTTGTTTTATTAACTTCTTCTGTTACGGTACCGAATAGCGGCCAGCTAGAGTCATCGCGTTAGCCAAGCGCGCTATTCCATGCACTATGGAAGCCCCAAAGGGTCAAAACACACTCACTTCGCGTAGAAACGTCCATCAAACCATCGTCACAATACAACCACAGAAAAGTTTGTTACAGTTACAACACGCATACAAGTACGGTGGCTCATAAGAAACAAACGAGATATCATTTAACCAAACGATCTACAATCACTACCGATATGATACGGCACCTAAAAAATAAACACTCAGCTGAATACAGCGAGTTTATTATTATATGATGAGAAGAGGAACCGGCTGTCCGCTAACACGGCAGAGATGCTGATTTTCCTCAAAAAGAACCTTCACTTCATTTTGAGTGTTCTAGTCTTACTACTACAATGCTGCACTAAGTTTGTTTACTTTTATTTTGTAAAAATAAAAGGACATTAAGCAATAGCTTGGATGCAGGCAGTTTTTTTCCTACAGCACTGCAGAGCTATTTAGTTGTTAAACATATACACTGGATGAATCTGAATAACTGTAATGTAGTTGAAGTGTGCACTGTGTGAACAGTATTATACAGTTCTTATCTAGACAATATCTAGAAAATACAAGTATCGGTTTGAGACTCGGTATCGGATCGGGATCGAAGTTAATGACCGATATCGGGAACAAAAAAACGTGATGGGGACATCCCTAAAGTGTACTGTACGCCTGAATATGCATATAAGACAAACAAGGCATTATTTTATTCTTCTTAACAAGCTAAGCAGGAAATAGGAGAGGTAAGATCTGTAAGAAACTGCAAGGTGAGGGATGGGATACTAGGTACTGTGGGCTAGAAAATATAAGAACTTGGGCTAGGACCTAGGAGGAAGTATAGGAAATCAGACAAAGGAGCTGAAAAATGCAAGGGACTGAGCAGATAAGAGTCTGTAGATACCCAAATTCATTGATCTGAGAACTAAGGAATACTAAAGCTAGAGTATATAGCTAGAAACTAGCATTGACAGGAATTAAGACTGTAAGAGTTATAGGAACTTTCCGAACTGTGTAACCAGAGGGTCTAGGAGCAATTTGGGTTGTAGAGCTTAGAACCTGAGGTTGAGAAGTAAGTCTATAGCATTGTGCTAAATTGTATACATTTTTTACAATGATTTTTTGTCCTGCTCTACTATACTGTTTCAGTACTTTCCCAGCCTTGGGACTGACAGGAAACGTGTAAATCATCAACTCAATTATTTACCTTAGGTTTATGGCAGAGAAGAAAAAGCCATCTGCAGACTGGGATAACAGCGAGGAACCCAAATCCGGTGATGGCGAAAAGGAGAAGAGCAGCAGAAAGCAAAAAGGCATTTTCGACATGGATGCAGTCTATGTCGAGTCAAAGATCGAGAAAGGCCTTCCTTTCCTGGGCGAGGAGGAAGAAGAGTACGCAAAGAGCCTGAAAGCGAGGAAGGCCGAAGAAGAATCAAAGTATAAATCCAAACCCACCCTGTCCGCACGGGAAATGTTCGAGGAACGTTTCGGGAAATGGGACGACGACTACGTTTCCAACAAAGAAACGTCGCAGCGGGACGAAGAAATGGAAGAGGAGGAGGATCAAGCCATGGAGGAGCTTTATCGAAGTCGCAAGCAGGCAGTCCGTAAAGAGGAAAAGGCCGCCAAGAAGAAGGATAAGAAGAAGAACAGGGCCAGCCCGTCTCCGTCGCCCTCCAAAAGCTCAGACAGGAGCAAGCCGTTGTTCCCTGTACTGAGGGAGGCGTCACCTCCAGCCAGATCCTCCAAGAAGAAAGAGCCAGAGTTTAATTTCAGTCTGAAAACGTTCAACGATGATGTGCAGAGGTATTTCGACGTAGCCTTTCTATAGTTCTGTAGAGGAATTCGTGCAGAGCTGTTCAGATTTGACACCTGCATTTGTTTTTCTTCTCCACTCTAGTGCACCTGATACGTTAACCAAAGAGAGACGTTTGTCTCAGGATCTAATCTACCCTGTAAAGAAAGAGCACGAGGAGTTCCGCTCCATTTTCCAGCACATTCAGGCTGCTCAGCTGCGTCGCAGCCCCTCAGAGCTGTTTGCTCAACACATAGTCACAATTGTCCATCACATCAAAGGTAACTTTTTATCCGAATAGTTCATTCAGCCTTGGTTTAGTAGCATTATTTGGGCTACACATCAACTCAGTATGCAGGTCGGTATGTACTGCTGGTTATTGAGCTTGGACGGTTTTTATTGTGGGTAGACACATGGTGCATTTTTATTTAAGCTTAGTCAAAGGTTTATATATACATCCAAGGTAAATAATGACTGTGATTTCTTTATATGTCTTTTTTTTTTGGTTCTCACTGAAAATGCAATCATTACATCTGTCTAAAACCCTTAATGAAATACCTCAGACTGGATTATGAGTAGAAAAGACTTTTATACTCGTCTGCAGAGAAGGATTGCACAGACAAAGTCTTACATGAAAACTAGGTAAATGCAATAAGAGGGAAATAAAATAATCACTGAGCTTGTAGGACAGTGAAAGATTCCACCTTTAACAGAGATTTCTTAGTCAGAACTGGGTTTTGAACGTTATACAATGTAATCGACGCACTTCTTCTTACATGCACCACTTTCCAGTAACATTGCATTGTAGCAATATTCTTGGAATATTGGAATATGACTACTGGCAATAAGCATATCTACAGGTTCTAATACTTTATACTCTAAAACTTTACATCTTCTCCTGCACTATCAAGGATTTGTAGCTGGGATTTCTAAACCACCAATAACATATCTACATTCTAAAGTCAATCAAGCTTACAATTAGAGATGCATGAGTACCGATACCGCGCTCATTAACTCGTACTCGTACTCGCAAACGAGGCTCCGATACTAAACATCCGATACCGCGTTATGCCCGGTTCACACTACACGACTTTCTGATCTGCCGGGTCGCTGTGCAGTTCACACTACACGACTGAATCTTTTGCACCCGGGAGTCTTTCAGTCGGTGTATATTTCACACCACACGACTGATTTCCTTTTTTACAAAAACACACGTGAGAAGTGACGAGAAGTTTAATGATACCACGTCTAAAAATGCACGTCAACAAGTAGCGTGTGATCAAAGTGTTTGTGCGCTGATGTGCAGCGTAAAATCAAGGAGGAAAAAATAAATGAATCTGAGAGGATTTGGCAACACGAGCAGCATGGATTGTTCTGTAGTGAGTTGGAAGTTAATAAATATTTTTGCAGTGTTGTTGTTATGTTTTGTAGAGGATCAAATCAGAAATACTGTAAAACGTGTGTGTGTGCTGATGTATTCTGATATAAACTCTATTATCCCCCTGTCCCACCTGTTTACGCTCCTCTCCTGCGTTTCCCCTCACACCGTATCCTGCGTTCCTGAGAGCCGAGTTCGCTCGGCGATCAAAACTCGGCTCTCGATCGCTAAGTGTGAACTATCCAACAACTCGATCCGACCGGCTCGCAGAGCGTCAGATATCTGATCTGAGTTGTGCGACGGGGAATGAGTGACATGTCGAACAGCCAATGAGAACGCAGGATACGGTGTGAGGGGAAACGCAGGAGAGGAGCGTAAACAGGTGGGACAGGGGGATAATATAGTTTATATCAGAATACATCAGCACACACACACACACGTTTTACAGTATTTCTGACCTGATCGTTCTCTACAAAACATAACAACAAAACACCAACACTGCTAAAATATTTATTAACCTCCAACTCACTACAGAACAATCCATGCTGCTCGTGTTGCCAAATCCACTCAGATTCATTTATTTTTCCTCCTTGATTTCATCACGTTAGTGCACAAACAATTTGATCGCTCGCTACTTGTTGACGTGCATTTTTGGACGTGGTATCATTAAACTTCTCGTCACTTCTCACGTGTGTTTTTGTTTAAAAAGAAAACGGTATTCTAAATAGGTATCGTATCGGCAAGTACAAAAATACATGTACTCGTACTCATGTATCCCTACTTACAATCTCACACTTAGTAGCTGCTGGCTTGCTAAAGGCAGAGCTGAGATTTGATCTCGAGAGCTTGATATCTCAGCAGCGGTGGGCTAAGCACTTTTTACAGACTTTTCCGACTTTAAAATCAATTATCTGCCTTCTTAGATCTGTACAAAGCATTGTAGACTTTGATATTTTGTAATGTTTGTGACTTGGTGTACTCTAATGTACATCTGATGACTTGTACATACCCATTTACATCAGCCACAAAGCTAAATGAGTCTTTAGAACTTTCTACACCACCACAACTAATGTAAGTGGTGTTTTTCTATATTTCACCCTGAATATATAGAAGAAATTATTGACTAAACTAACACCAATAACACCTTTACACATGTCTTCACATTTTAATGCACCCCACAAAACACTGTAACTTTTGCTACGTTTTTTAATACGTTAAATGAGCAAATAAACAATTATTATGCATTAAAATGAGCTAAAATGTGTTTCCTTTAAAGATTTTAAACTGTGCATCCTCCATACTTCAACCCGATTAGCGTTACATATTTTCTATGTACATTCATTGGCTTTCGTATGAAAAACTGTCACCATATTGTTAGAACACAATGACCGGAGCCTAGCTACCTTATGTGTCAAGTAAGTAGGTAGATCGGGTTGGTTTTTTTCGGGTTGGCTTTGCTATTGGAAAAGGGGGCAGGTGTGGCACAAGCCCTCAGATGGACTAGTGTTCCCTTATTGTGTGTTACCTGGTGATTTCAGGGAAACCGAACCCACTGGGACCAAGATGAAGCGTTGGTAAAACATGGAAATGAAATGGGAAAAAAAAAAGATCTAAATAATGAGGAGAGTTTTTTTTATTTTTTTATTATCCCTTTACTCTTTATAGCTCAGCACTTTCGCTCCTCTGGGATGTCTCTGAACGAGCGTTTCGGCATGTACCAAAGGAAAGCGGCACAGATGGAAATGATGAGGCAGCGCAAGAGTCCCGAGATCCACAGGTAGTTCATTTCATCGTTTAATCATTCAGTAGATGTAATAATCATTCTGTGTTGAATTATGTTAATAGGGTGTACTGAAGGAAGCTCACAGCTTCTACCTTTTTGTATGAATGGAAGCTGGAAGAACTGGAGCTAGCTTGTTCCCAGTAGCTTTCATGGCCTGGTTGGCATTTTGGGTGAAAGCTTCATTTGAAGAGGGTCAGATTGGCATCGCAAAATCACACTACGTTGAGTGACCAGGGTTCCTTGAGCAATAACGATTTCATTGTCGGTAAGCGCTCTGTCCTGGCCCAGGTCGGAGTGGATACAGAGCACGTCTCAGGATGCTGGTCTGTCTCGGGCATCAGGCGTTTACCCATTCGTTTACTGACACCAAGGCTGGTTTACAATAGCCAGTCCACCCACCTGCACGTTCGAGGAAGCCGGATTATCCCACAGAGAATGTGAGAACATGCCAATCTACAGACACTATGTAGACCTAGGTCGATGATGACCTTGAGTTTAGTTTGATCTTCCTATTTCAATCGGTCAGTCAGGGCAGCGGTTAGCTCAGCAGTTAAGGAACTGGACTGGAAATCAGAAGGTTGCTGGTTCAAGCCCCACTGTGGGGGCGCCTGAGCAAGGCCCTTAGTTGTAGGTCGCTTTGGGTAAACGCAATGTAAATAAAGTCTAGTATAAATCATTAAATCTTAAACAGTGGGTAACTACTGTCGGGCCCCTGAGCAAGGCCCTTAACCCTCTCGGCTCCAGGAACGCTTACAATGGCTGACCCCTTTCAGACAAGCTGGAATATGTGGAAAACAATTCAATTGTACTGTATTTGTGTATACACCGATCAGCCATAACATTAAAACCACCTCCTTGTTTCTACACTCACTGTCCATTTTATCAGCTCCACTTACCATATAGAAGCACTTTGTAGTTCTACAATTACTGACTGTAGTCCATCTGTTTCTGTGCATGCTTTGTTAGCCCCCTTTCATGCTGTTCTTCAATGGTCAGGACCCCCACAGGACCACTACAGAGCAGGTATTATTTAGGTGGTGGATCATTCTCAGCACTGCAGTGACACTGACATGGTGGTGGTGTGTTAGTGTGTGTTGTGCTGGTATGAGTGGATCAGACACAGCAGTGCTGATGGGGTTTTTAAACACCTCACTGTCACTGCTGGACTGAGAATAGTCCACCGACCAAAAATATCCAGAAGAAGAACAGGGTGAAAGCAGGCTAAAAAGGTATGTAGAGAAACAGATGGACTACAGTCAGTAATTGTGCTTCTATATGGTAAGTGGAGCTGATAAAATGGACAGTGTGTGTAGAAACCAGGAGGTGGTTTTAATGTGTTATGGCTGATCGGTGTATGACCAAGAAATGTATTCTGTAAACCATGTTCAGGTTGGTGCTTACTTACCTTCCTTTTTCTTTTTTACCCACAGGAGAATTGATGTCTCTCCCAGTGCTTTTAAGAAGCACTCGCGTCTCTTTGAGGATATGGAGGAGAGCGAGTACAAGGTGACCTAGAGTTTTC
Source organism: Trichomycterus rosablanca (assembly GCF_030014385.1). Taxonomy (NCBI): domain Eukaryota; kingdom Metazoa; phylum Chordata; class Actinopteri; order Siluriformes; family Trichomycteridae; genus Trichomycterus; species Trichomycterus rosablanca. Next base: position 13,372,350 of record NC_085988.1, read on the forward strand.
ACAATCTGAAATTCCAGCCCGTATGTGTGGCAGCTGAAAGAGCGCTGTGCTTCCCCTCCCCTCCCAGTTTAAAGGAGTCGCATAATTCTAATACAAAAGAGCCAGAGTACCTCATTCGTATTTCTTACGCCTTACCCCCTGCAGCTTTTGTGATATGATTAATCTGTGGGTTCATACACGCCCCAAAAAAAAAGCCTAATCAAAAATGGAAGTGACTATTGAGATGGTCTTGTCCAAGCCTTTCAGCTGACATCTAAGCAAATGCAATAGTAAGTATTCTTCCTTCGAAAATGCATTTTAAACAAGTGAGGCTCTGTACTAATCACCGTGGGGGGAGAGCATGGAGCATGCTGCTTTCTCACGAGATCTAGATCTGTGATTTAGTCCTAGCGTTTCCACTCTCTTCTTTGAGCACATTTTCAGTCGTCCTGTCACTTTTAGCGGTTTTCACTTTTTTTTTTTTTTACATGTGTCGATTGTGGGTATGAATCTCCGTCTGTCCATAGCAGCGAATATCAAAATGACCAATGAAAAGATGAAAAATCACGCAATCTCTTTAACGAGCATCTCCATTGGCTGCTAGACCTGTCCATCAAACCGCGTAGCTCCTCTTCTTTCCCTTCCGTTACTGTTCGAGAGAGAAATATTGTTTGAGAAATATGTAACACCAGCATGAACGCGCCCTAGTGGAGGCTTTGTTACACTTTGTAAACCACAGTGGGACCAGATTTTCAACATTTTTATTAATTTAGTATATTTCGTTTTGCCTGGGTCGTGGTAAAAATCATGGACAAAATGTGGGTCGCTTGAAAAAAAGTGGTGGAAAAACCCTGGTTTATGGCACAACTCCCTACATCTGCTCATAACAGATGCATAGGGGACGGTGGTAGCCTAGTGGGTAGAGCTTTGGGCTATCAACCTTAAGATTGGCGGTTCAAATCCAGGCTCTGCTGTGCAGCCGCTGTTGGGTCCTTGAGCGAGACCCTTAACCCTGTCTGCTCCAGGGGCGCCGTAAGACCCTGCGCTCTGACCCCAGGTTCCAAACAAGCTGGGATATGCGAAGAAAAGAATTTCATTGTACTGTACACCTGTATATGTATATATGACAAATAAAGTACATCTTCTTAAATAGATGTCATCTTTCAAGGAGTGATTCCAACCCGAATCTAACCTGTTTCGTTCAGCCAATATTTGATGAGATTTCGCTTTGTGAACAAGCATATTCTCTCTACAAAACACCACATTCTTGGAGGGATCTCTCTAATGCCTAGTTCACACTACACGTTGTTCGCCCTGGTTTTTGTTTGCCTGTTGGTCGGTGCTAGATCTGCCAGCTCGGGAGCAACTCTGCGTTCGCTCTGCGATCACAACTCTGCTCTCAATTGCTATGTGTGAACTACTCGCAAGCGAACAGCTTAAAAATGATACCTGGTTTAAATAAAGTTATTCTCCCTTGGCAGAAATACCCAGCAGCCCTTTCATTTCTTAAATCGTTTGAACTTGTAGATGTTGTGCTCCCCCGGTTCGCTTGTCTCTTATGGGAAAAGAACTCTTTGTTCATGCTTGTGCAAATTTTCCAGTTAGTTTGGATTGGAACTTCAGATCTTCATCGACACCCTCTCAATAGTCTTTAAACTTTTTGTTGCTTTACTACTTCATCATGTCCTGGGTCCTTTCTCTGTGGAGTTTGCATGTTCTCCCCGTGTCTGCGTGGGTTTCCTCCGGGTGCTCCGGTTTCCTCCCACAGTCCAAAGACGTGCAAGCGAGGTTAATTGGAGATACCAAATTATCCATGAGTGTGTTTTATTATAACCTTGTGAACTGATGAATCTTGTGTAATGAGTAACTACCGTTCCTGTCATGAATGTAACCCAACAGTGTAAAACATGACGTTACAATCCTAATAAATAAACAAACTACATCACCACTAGATGGCGCACAATTGCCTGATTCTGCCTAGAATTGGTTCAAGTCTAATTGTGAACCAAAGTAAAATGTCAATAGCGTTAGTCTGGTGTTACATTACTTCCACTTCCATTCCAGTATGATGAATATTAATGTCACTATCAACTTTATAAGAATGCAATGCTTAAGCTGTAGTGGTTATAAATCAAGTCAATATAAAACAGTCCTTAATTTCTTGAAAAAATGGTATAAAAGAGTTCATTTAAAGAACAACATAAGAGCAGCACTTGACAAGGATGATAGACTGACATGACGACATACCTACCTTTCCTGCCATGAATATTACCGATTCAAGATTCAAGAGTTTTATTGTCATGTGCACAGAAGAACCGGCAGTTACACTGTACAATAAAATTCTTACTTTGTTCGTCCTCCAATCATCAATAAGTATTATAAATAAAAAAACAATATTAAACAGAATAAAAACACTTAGTATAAAAAACTTTTTAAAGGATACATAAAAAAGACGTTTTATATACAGAGGAATAAAAAAAAAATAGAAATAAACTATGGCAGTAAAAAAAGAGGGCATATAGCAGCAGTCACATAAGGTGCAGAAATGATTGCAGTATTATACAGCATAAATACATACGATACAGCAGCAGTTATTTTAAGGTGCAAATTGTGCAAAATTATGTGGAAGTAGCAGCAGTCATTTAAATGTGCAATAGTGCATTGTAGGGGATGTACAATGTTCATGAGGTAAGTTGTGTATGTGACGGTCCATGTTTGTTCACAAGTCTGACTTACCAATGGTGTAAGCACAGCATAAACAACTAAATAGCTAAATAAACTATAGTGGTTATGATCGGAGCCACAGCAGCAGACATGGTGGAAATAGTTGGTCAAGTTTTCGCTTTAAAGATTGTTCTAGTGGGCTGCAGTAGGGTAGGGAGAGTGTAAAGCAGTCAGCTCGTCTTTCACTTCCGATTCACTTGCTTTGACGATTTTGTTGCATCAATTCATCCTGCTCTTTAGGTATTATAACCTTATTATCAAAACTTGGAACTAAAAACTGGTGTGCAAATATTACAAACATACAGCCAAATAAAAATGTCACATACTGTATTTTTATGATCTATAAACAGATAATTGATTGTAACCTGCACTGCATTTCCAGTGACTTGTTTTCCTTGCGGTCAGGATCACTAGCCGCCTTCTTCATGAATGAAGTAAACTATTAATGTATAATAATTCCGTGGGGCCTGGCTGTGTGTCTGCAGGATTTTGCTAAAAAATACGAAGGGGACCCAATGGACCTGCGTGTGGATATTGAGCGGCGCAAAAAATACCCCAAACGCGAAGGGGGGAAAAGCTCGGCTGGGTCACAGACCCCCACTCGTGAGCAATCTTCTGAAAAAGCTTCCAAACTCAAGAAGTCCAAGTAAGTTCTACTGCTGCAGACCGTTCTCTTTTTATTATTATTATTATTATTATTATTATTATACACACTCACTGAGCACTTTATTAGGAACACCCATCTGGTACCTACGTTCATTGATTATAAGCTACACCCTCCTTCCATACATACAAACTTTGGGGGGGGGGGGGGGGGGTATACAATTACTAACTGTAGCCCATCTGTTGCCCCTTGTGCTTTGCCCTTACTTTGTACCATATTCACAAATGGATAGGGATCCCCATTATGACCCACCACTAACCAGATGATGTTTGGGTGGTAGATCATTGTCAGCACTGTGTTTGTTGTTCTGACCACAGGACGAAGCTGGCTTTAGCGCTAAAAAAATCCCAACAACACTCCTGCACCTGCTACACTCATGCCAGAACATGCCACGTACCACATAGAAGCACTTTGAAGTTCCACAATTACTGACTGTAGTCCATCTGTTTCTGTACATGCTTTGTTATCCCCCTTTCATGCTGTTCTTCAATGGCCAGGACCACCACAGAGCAGGTATTATTTAGGTGGTGGATCATTCTCAGCACTGCAGTGACACCGACATGGTGGTGGTGTGTTAGTGTGTGTTGTGCTGGTATAAGTGGATAAACACCTCACTGTCACTGCTGGACTGAGAATAGTCCACCAACCAAAAACATCCAGCCAACAGCGCCCCATGGGCAGCGTCCTGTGACCACCGATGAAGGTCTAGAAGATGACCGACTCAAACAGCAGCAATAGATGAGCGATCGTCTCTGACTTTACATCTACAAGGTGGACCAAGTAGGTAGGAGTGTCTAATAGAGTGGACAGTGAGTGGACACGGTGTTTAAAAACTCCAGCAGCGCTGCTGTGTCTGATCCACTCATACCAGCACAACACACACTAACACACCACCACCATGTCAGTGTCACTGCAGTGCTGAGAATGATCCACCACCTAAATAATACCTGCTCTGTGGGGGGTCCTGACCATTGAAGATCAGCATGAAAGTAGGTTAACAAAGCATAGATAGAAGTAGAAGGACTCCAGTCAGTAATTGTAGAGCTACAAAGTGCTTCTATATGGTAAGTGGAGCTGATAAAATGGACAGTGAGTGTAGAAACAAGGAGGTGGTTTTAATGTTATGGCTGATCGATGTATACACAGGGTTTGAACAGTGCAAAACAGAGCAGCGTAACCAGTATTACAGCAGAGGAAAAATATAATAATAATAATTATTGCAAAATTGTATTGATTTTACGTGCAGGATGTAAAGTGATCTGTGCGTTTAATTTGATTAGCTGTACCTAATAAAGTGCTTGCTGAATGTCTGTTTTGTTTCAGTCCTGACTCGATATTTTTCTCTCCTTGATCTTCAGGAAAAACAAGAAGGAGCGTGAACGTTCTCCTTCCTCCTCCTCTTCCTCTTCGTCTCCCTCACCTTCGCCATACCGACAGAGAGAGTACCACGGCGAGGAGGTGGATCATATGGAGAAAGCGGGCTTCGACAAGTCCCGCCTGGGGCCACGAGAGTTCCCGGGACCGGTTGACCGCGGCCCCAGAGACTACGAGGGGGGCCACATGGAGAGAGGCTTTGAGAGGGGGAGAGGAGGGTACGAACGTGGAGGATATACGGGATACGATCGAGGACGCGGCGGTTACGACAGAGGATTCGTAAGTGGAGAGTCATCACAGCAATGATTTTTAATCGAGAGTAGTTACAGAAACGGTCAGCGGTTTAGACCCACTAAGGTCGTGAGCATTTATTCACGCTGATGCTTAATCATTATTAGATACGTTATCAGTTTTAAATGGACTTTTGTGTACGATTTTTTTTTTTCTTTTTTAGTTGTTTTATAACTCATTGTCTCTTTGGCTTCTATTCATCCTTGATTTAATTTGAGTCTTTGTTTGTGTTTACAATCCTTTGCAAGCATTTTGGTCAGCTCTGGTCCAGTGTCGTCCCTACTTGTATTTTGGTTGCGCTGTCCGCTCACAGCAATAAGGTCCCGGGTCCTTTCTGTGCGGAGTTTTGCATGTCCTCCCCGTGTCTGTGTCGGTTTCCTTCCACAGTACAAAGACGTGCAAGTGAGGTGAATTGAAGATACAAAAATTGTCCATGACTGCGTTCGATATTAAAACTTGAAATGATCGGTCGCTCAGGTGGCGCAGCGGTAAAAACACACGCTGGAACACCAGAGCTGGGATCTCGAATACATCGTATCGTATCGTATCGAATCTCGGCTCTGCCTGCCGGCTGAGGCTGAGCGGCCACATGAACGACGATTGGCCTGTTGTTCAGATATGGGCGGGACTAAGCCGGATGGGGTCTCTCTCCCATGACTGGTGCAATTACGACCTCTGATGGCGCCTGCACAGAGATGAGAAAAGAGTGCTCTCAGGGTGTGTCTCTCCGTACACAGCGCTGAGCTGCACTGCACTCGTCAAAGTGCCGGTGATGAGATGCATACGGCTGCTGCCCACGTGTCGGAGGGGGCGTGAGGTTAGCTTCGTTCTCCTCAATCAGAGCGGGGATCAGCATCGGTGGAGAGGAAGCGTGACGCACTCGGGCAATTGGACGCCCTAAAAGGAGGAAAAAAAAACTTGAAATGATTCAGGTGGTGCAGCGGTAAAACACGGTAGCACACCAGAGCTGACATTTCGGCTACATGATCAACGATTGGCTTGTTGTTCATACAGGGAATGGAATAGCCGGATAGGGACTCCTCATAACTGATGTAATTACGACCTCTGCTGGCCGATTGATGACGTCTGCACAGAGTCGAGGAATAATGCTGATCAGGGCGTGGCCTTCCGTGCAGAAAGCTGATCCACTCACGAAAAGATGCAGTCGGCTACTGCACGTGTCGAAGGGGGCGTGTGTCAGTTCACTCTTCTCAATCGAGATGGGGGTCAGCACCAGTACAGAGATGAACCATTTGTGTAAAATAAATTGGACTAGAAATCGGGAGAAAAAAAAATAATTAAACTGATGAATCTCGTGTAATCAATAATTACCTGTCCTGTCATGAATGTAACCAAAGTGTGTAAAACATGACGTTAAAATATTAATAAACTCATAAGCTAATTGTATTTAGGAAAATATTGTATTATTATTTTACTAGGTCTCAAAAATCTGCAGAATTTACCCTAGTGGCGGAAGAACAAACGTTAGGCCAAGTTATGGCACATTCATTGTTAAATTCAGCAAATAAACAAACAAACTTTGTACACTGAAATTCTGTTTTTCTATTTTATTTTCATCTGTCGTTTTTATCCTGGTCAGGGTTACGGTGGGTCCAGGTTTCACTTCCAAAAAGCTCCCCTTCCTCAGACATAACCAGTTATGTCTGTAGACACGTGCTTGATTGATGGCGTCACCGAAACGCCTGTTTGCAGAAAGTCCCCTATAGATATAGATGACTGTTCCCTGTGGATAATATGAACTTCTTTTTAAGTAGCAGGGACTTTTGCACTGGACTGTATCTGCTGTCATTCGAAGCTACTCTTAACAACTGTAAATTGTGACTGTTAATGGACTGTAAGTGCTGCGACTCGTGTCTTTAAATCAATCATTAATCCTTATTAAATTCATTAAACATGGACTGACTACAACCAGAAACCTGACGCTTCCGCTTTATTTGTATGTTTGAGCTTGTGATTGTTTTTCATTTTGCTTGTTTTGCTCTTCATTGTTAGAGGTGTAATGACACCTGGTCATCATGCATCATGCACTATATGAACAAAAGAATTCGGACACCCCTTTAATTTTTTAAAATCGTGTGTTTCGGCCACGAATGTTCATTCCTGTTCTAGCTTGACTTGTGCCTCTGTGCGTCAGTCGAGACTTTCTTGACCAACATCAGTGCCTAGCCATCACTGATGTCAACTAAGTAACGCGTTACTCTAATCTGACCACATTTTTCAGTAACGAGTAATCTAACGCGTTACTATTTCCAATCCAGTAATCAGATTAAAGTTACTTATCCAAGTTACTGTGCGTTACTGTTTTTGCGTCTCGGGGAGTGACGTCTGGCCTATTACGAGCTGCGTCCGAAATCGCACGCTTACAGAGTACGCACTAGATTGGAGGAAGTATGCACTACTCGGCCGGTAAAGAAGTACATACTTTCAGTACAGAAGTGTGCAGTATGCACACAACACCGCTACGTACTACACGTGGGGACGTGATGACGTAATATCACCAGTTACAGACTCATTACAAACCCCACTCGCCAAGATTTTGGATATTTATCGTCTTTTTGTTATTTATTTGTCTCTAAAAATTGTATTTTATTTATCTTACTTATGTGAACAGAGGACTCAGTTTTCCGCGTCTTTCTTGTTTCTTATTCCGCTTCAATCGCCTACGCAGCTCCAGTTGCATTACGGCAGCTGCTGAATGTAACTAATAAAGTAACTTGTAATCTAACTTAGTTACTTTTAAAATCAAGTAATCAATAAAGTAACTAAGTTACTTTTAAAATCAAGTAATCAATAAAGTAACTAAGTTATTTTTAAAGGTAACTATGCCATCACTGCTAGCCATACACAGGCTCATAATACTGCCTGTGAGAAACCTTCTCAAGAGAGTGGCTGTTCTAGCTGAAATGATCACACACAGGTCACTATTTTAATACCATTTGTTTTTGAAATGGGATGTCTTAACACGCTTATGGTCGGATGTTCAAATACTTTTGGCCATATAGTTATCAGCAATAAAAAAAGTCACAATGCAGTAAATGTCCTGAAAGCACACTGCGATTATGATCTATATAGCCAAAAGTATGTGAACTCCTAACCATGAACTTGTTTGTCATCTTATTCTTAAACCATGGGCATTTGCAGTCTTCAAGAATTTTAAGCTTGTGGGAGTTTGTACCCATTTAGTTAAATATTTATAGGAGAGAAATTCAACATGGTTGAGGTCTGGGTTTCTGCAGGTCACTTGAGTTTCATGCTGTAACATCAAAGGTCCTTCCCCAATCTGTAACCAAGTTGAAATCACATAATTTTAAACAATATTTATTCCATACACTTGTTATTAACAGTGTAGCTGAGAATACACTTGCAATATATGGCCAAATGTATCTGTAGTGATCGACCGATATGGGTTTTTTAATGGCCGATGCCGATACTGATATTTAGACGAAAGAAGTGGCCGATGGCCGATATATAAAGCCGATAATACCATTTTTTTACAACTAAAAAATACAATAATAATAATAATAATAATAATAATACAACAAAACAGAATTAATGATCTTAAATAAACATTTATTTATCACTGTATATTCTTGTTTGCTCTTTTGGCCGTTCAAAAAATTAAATAAAAAATAAAAAAACTTTAAATAAAATACAAATTATTTCAAAGGTTTCAGTGCACTTAACATACACAAGCAGATAGCAGTATCTTTTTGTTTTTAAGAATGAACAAACATGCTTAGTGAAGACAGTTGCACATAGAAGAACTTCTTTTAAGGAGCCATTATTTAAGCCCCAAACTGTGTGTGCATTGTGTTTGAGCATTTAGATAAGTAATCAAAATATAAATAAAATATTAACAAAAATATTTGTGAATAAAAAATAATGAAGTTAAAGTTAAAGTGAAATATTTGGGGGAAAAAAAGGTTGTAAACCCTGTCCAAGTCAAGAGCAGAAAATTGTAGGAAACAGTTTCCAGTCTTGAAATAAAATGGCAATATCCTCACTGAATGTTTTCTCAGCCTCTCTTTTTTAGTAGTCCCAGTCTAAAAGCAGCAAGTTGTAATGCAGGAAACAAAGTTTCTCTGCATTTTCTCCAGTGAGCCTGTTCCTTTTCTTCTCATAAATGGTCCCAATCTCACTAAAAATTCTCGTTCTTGTGCATTCACTGATGTCTGCCTGGAGAGTGGCAAAATGGACACACGGGGCGCTCTAACAACAGCCAGACCAATGACTGTATACAGTCACTGAGCTGACGGAGGCAACGTTTAAATATCGGCCTTGTGCGCACATATATCGGCCGATGCCGATTATCTAAAAAATGATTAATGAACGGGGATTAATCGGTCGATCACTAGTAATTAGTAGACTCGGGTGTTCTAGTCGCACACCTATTGCTCTCAGGTGTATGTTCGTGTTTTCAGCACTAACTGTATTTTGTTCACGGTACGTATTGAGACCAGTATATTGAAAGATAAATTCTAAATATAAATGTGTATCTGTTGATACTCCAGCACCCATGTGGGTGCTACGTGAGCATTCATCTACTAGATTATTATTTCCACTTTTTTGGGAAGGAAACCTACGAAATAATGAGGAGCACTGCCCAAAATAAAAATACACTGATATGACTGATATACCTTGTAAAAGTTCCATTATATAAGTGAAGCAAATGAATAATCTAGGGCAGGTGAAGGTATTTGTCTTATACAGATGTATGTGTACAGCACAAAGAAATGCTTTTTTTCTGCTTATCCCTTGATGGGAAGTTGGGGTCAGAGTGCAGGGTCAGCCATTGTCAAGAGGGTTAACACGCATCCTTCCGATAGCCCAAAGCTGCCACTGTCTTAACTTTCAATTTGTTGCCTGAAAATGTTTTGCAAGAATGACGAACACACTTGGGTCCGCGCGGGTTAAATGTTATACTAGGACTAAGAATAAATTCTGTATCTTTGCTCGAACAGAGTTTTAAGTTTTCCGGAGATAATGCTAAGCGATAATACATCCACTTGCCAACCATGTCTTTTCACCTCACAGAGTCGGGTTCACACAGACCCACGGTCACGCACTGCTCGCCAGTGTTCACTGTCTCTGCTCAAATGCTTTCAACCAGTCAACAAAGACTGCATCGATTCGACCATCACTTCTGACAGACACAGCATATCGTGCCTGTGTAGGGGCTTGGCCAATTGATAGCTCTGCTAAAATTCAAACTCCGACCTCAATGGCCATAAAGTGCTCCTGGTTTGAATGATTTGAAGTTGGAAATAGAATAGTAATACTAACCCAATTGCTTTCTAATAAAGATTATTAATCGCTTATAAATTTGACTTTATTTTGCTGTTAATTTCTTGTGCTCTCTGTGCTGCTTTATTCTTTAAAATCGCTGCTTTTTATTTGCTGTTATATATTATATACATGAACATTACCAGCAGAGCAATTGCATCGATCCATGCACACTAGTGCCACCTAGAGGTGTTTCATCTAACTAACACCAACCTTGAGTCTTCTTGTAGACTGGACTGGTACAGAGTGGTTCAGTTATGTTACTGTTATGTTAAACATACTGGCTGAATAGTGGTACATCTAAATAAGTCTTTACTGTACACGAATCTGAAAGGTGGAGTTTTTTTTCAGACATATGTAATAGAGCTGAATAAATAGACCTCTCTGACTGTAACGGGTGATTATTATTCATAGGCACTGTGTATTGTGACTGCTCTCTAAATATTCTAGCAGTAATGGGAACTTCTAATTTACAGCCTAGAATGAGAGGACGAGGATGGAACAGGGGAAATTACCCTGGCAACAATAACAACGGGAACCCGACCAACGTGGGCGGCCCGGTTCGACCCCAGGAGGAAGAGTGGGACCCTGAGTATACACCTAAAAGCAGAAAGTACTATCAGGTAAGCATCGGGTTTTCAGGGCAGTCTGCTTTCATGTACTGTGGAACCTCCATTTAACAGATTTCGGATTTAATGGACAAAATCTGGAAAACTGAATGTCTGGTCCCATTGTTTAAAATTGCTGTGAGAAGTGTACCAAGACCAGTAGTTCATTAATCGTCCACCAGTCCAGTGGCTGCACGTCTCTCCGTTTACATGAGTGGTAGGAGGGCGGCATGGTGGCTAAGTGGGTAGCACTGTCGACTCACAGCAAGAAGGGTCCCCAGGTGGGGTCCCCCAGGTTCTCCCTGTGTCTGCGTGGGTTTCCTCCAGGTGCTCCGGTTTGAATCCGGTTTCCTCCCACAGTCCAAAGACGCGCAAGTGAGGTGAATTTGAGACACTAAATTGTCCATGACTGTGTTCGATATAAACTTGTGAACTTGTGTAACGAGTAACGACCGTTCCCGTCATGAATGTAACCAAAGTGTAAAACATGACGTTACAATCCTAATAAACAAACATGAGTGATAGACTTTTTGTCAGGAGGCTTGCTTTGTTCTCGCTCTTTTCTTGCCGTTTGTTGGCATTGGCGTTGACCAGAACACATGACTTTGAGATCTTTCTCTCTCCGTAGCATGATGACCGCGACAGGGAGGGAGAGATGAAGTGGGCGGACGGACGAGGTCGCGGGCGGGGCACGTACCCACGCAGCAGAGGCTCGTTCACCGTGCGCAGAGGCAGCAGCACCAGCACCGGTGGCAGCCCCAAGTGGACCCACGACATGTTCCAGGGAGCCACCGAGGAGGGAGAGCTGCCCGACGATGACGCCGAAAACAGCATGAAAGACGAGGATAAGACCACAGAGAGCGGCACGTCCAAACCGTAGACCATGCGTACCCTCGTATATTGTTTTTTTTATCATGATGATTACTTTTAGTTTCCCCTTGTCCTGCAGTTCGGGTGTAATGTTAAACCACTGTGAGCTTACACTGTTTTAAAGTCCCACATGGTCATTTTATGTTTGGAATTGATTTGTTTAGATGATAGAAGGATTTAGAGAACATTTTTGGTGTATGAAGGTTGTAAGGGATGCTACCCATATATAAGCAAACGAATAATCATATACTGTCTGTATGGTTTGTATTAAAAACGGTCGTAGTAACCAAACTTGCTCTGCTGTTTTGTCATTTGGCCTAATCGGCATGCTGCGAAACGAGTGGCTGCTTCCCTATCAGATATATTAACCTTTTACCTAATGATACTTTGCACCAGGGTTTTAAAAAAAATGGGTCTCAGAAAAAAAATAAAACTACAAATACTATAAAGGCTAAAAACGAAATAAACTTGTACACGAAGGCCCCCCTTGTGGAGGCTTTTTTACATTACATTTTGTAAACCACTGTAGGACTAGATTGCCACATTACATTTTGTTTTGATGCGTTGTTTGTGTTGCCTCGGTGGGTAGCACGGTCACCTCACAGCAAGAACTTCCTGGGTTTGATTCCGGTTCAAATCCTTTCTGTGTGAAGTTTGCATGTTTTTTCACGTCTGTGTTGGTTTCCTCCGGGAGCTCCGGTTTCCTCCCACAGTCCAAAGACGTGCAAGTGAGGTGAATTGGAGACACTAAATTGTCTTTTGTGACATGGTACTGCTAAAGGTTATACAACCCAAAAAAAGAAGTCATGATTAATTTACCTATTAAACTCGCATATTGATTTATAAACAAATCTTCTGATCATATGGGATGCCAGCTTCATGGGTGCCGCTTCATAATGTACGAAGCCGTTTGGTTTTATCTACAAATGAAATGGCTCAGGAAGGGAAAGGGACGTTTGTGGGCAAAGATAAAAAAATGAACGTGATAAATCCAGACGTGATAAACCAAACGACTTCTCATAAAACTGATCCTAGAACACAAGCCGTGAGTAGGGGCCGCTGCTATAAGTTCTACCGTGGTCAATCCAAAAAGCCTCCAACTTTGGTAAATAGTGCAGCACATGTAGTGTAAAATTCATTTCTAATTTAGAAACGGACATTACACCAACATTAATGTTGCTGAACCTCTGGATGGACATGGTGGCTCCAAAAAAAACTCCAGTGTCCTGCACATAGCCCTGAGCTCAGCCCTACTCGACAGCTCTGGGATGAACCGGAACATCAACTGATCACATCAACTTTTCCACTCCTCCATGCAGAATTCTTTCAGCTGTGTGATGTTTAAGGGGTTTCTTGCATAAACGGCCCGTTTCAAATCACCCCACAGCATCTCAATAGGATTAAGATCCGGGCTTTGACTTGGCCATTCCAGAACTCTCCATTTCTTTCTGTTGAGCCATTCCTGGAATGTTTTGGGTCGTCATGTTGCATGGTACACTTCTGCTTCAGTTTCTGGACAGATGGTCTCACATTTTCCTCAAGCACCCTCTGATACAGTGAAGAATTCATCATAAATTCTATAATGGAGATCTTGCCAGGCCCTGCTGCTGCAAAGCAGCTCCAAACCATGACATTTCCACCTCCAAGCTTCACAGTTGGTATGAGGTTCTCGTCCTCTAATGCTGTGTTTGGTTTGGACCAAACATGTCTTCTGTTACTGTGCCCAAATAATTCAATTTTGGATTCATCTGTCCAAAGCACATTGTTCCAGAAGTCCTGGTCTTTGTCTAGGTGTTCTCTGGTAAACTTTAGTCTTTTTTTGACAGCAAGTGTTTCCTCCTTACACACCTTCCATGAAAATCAAACGTGTGCAGTCTTATTCTGATGGTAGATGCATGTACCTTGACATCAACTGTCGCAGGAGCTACCTGTAGGTCCCGTGATGATATTGTAGGATTATTGGAGACTTCTTTACGCATCTTGCCCTCTGCTCTTGGGCTGAACTTGCTAGGATGACCTGACCTGACCATGTTGTCAGTTGTTTAAAATGTTCTCCACTTATTTTCTGGACAGTGGAGTGGCTGATTTCTAACTGTTTAAGATCTTTTTAAATCCTGTCCCAGACTAATATGCATCTACAACCTTCTTTCTGAAGGCCTCAGAGAGCTCTTTAGATCTCACCATGGTGAGAACACTCACTTCAACAATCAAGAGCAAACCAAACTAATATCTGAGCTTTAAATAAAACTCCAATGTCCTCTAACGATGGTTTAATCATTGCAGCTGATGTGGTGCACCGGATTCTAATTGTAGACATTTTAAGTAGTAATAAATGTGGGGGTGTACTAACTTTTTCTTCACAATACATTTCCATTTTTGTTTATTACATTTTACAACTTGTGTTTAAAAGTCACTTTTCAGTTTTATTTGATTAGTTATAATAAGCTTTATCTTTCAATACTGTTCAAATGAAGCTCAAATGTCCATGTGTTTAAATATGATCAATATGGGGTGTACTCATTTTTTCACATGACTTGTGTATTTGTTCTGCATTCAGGCGTTAAAAACCCATTATTATTATTATTATTTTATTATTATTATTTTATTATTATTATTATTATTATTTTATTTTTATTATTTTATTAATTTAATCCCAGTGATGAGGTGAACGTGTCAGAACACAGTGCGGCAAACACTTCTGTGCCAGTCAAAGTACCCATGCAACTCCTGTCCGTATCAAAGCTCTTACAATTGGGGTTTCAGTTTCTTCTATTGTGGCTTCTCTAAAAATCTGCCACATCAAAAATACACTATATCACCAAAAGTATTCACTCACCCATCCAAATCATTGATTGAATTCCGGTGTTCCAATCACCTCCATGGCCACAGGTGTATAAAACCAAGAACCTAGACATGCAGACTGCTTCTACACACATTAGTGAAAGAATGGGTCGCTCTCAGGAGCTCAGTGAATTCCAGCATGGTCTCATGATGCAACCTGTGCAACAAGTCCAGTCGTGAAATTTCCTCACTACTAAATATTCCACAGTGGACTGTCAGTGCTATTATAACAAAGTGGAAGCGATTGGGAACGACAGCAGCTCAACCACCAAGTGGTAGCCACGTAAAATGACAGAGCGGGTCAGCGGATGATGAGGCGCATAGTGCGCAGAGGTTGCCAACTTTCTGCAGAGTCAATCGCTACAGACCTCCAAACTTCATGTGGCCTTCAGATTAGCTCAGGAACAGTGTGTAGAGCTTCATGGAATGGGTTTCCATGGCCGAGCAGCTGCATCCAAGCCTTACATCACCAAGCGCAATGCAAAGTAACAGATGCAGTGGTAAACTGCCGCCACTGGAGTCTAGAGCAGTGGAGACGTGTTCTCTGGAGTGATGAATCACGCTTCTCCATCTGGCAATCCGATGGACGAGTCTGGGTTTGGCGGTTACCAGGAGAACGGTACTTGTCTGACTGCATTGTGCCGAGTGTAAAGTTTAGTGGAGGGGGGATTATGGTGTCATTTTTCAGGAGTTGGGCTCGACCCCTTAGTTCCAGTGAAAGGAACTCTTAATGTTTCAGCATACCAAGAGATTTTGGACAATTTCATGCCCCCAACTTTGTTGGAACAGTTTGGGGATGGCCGCTTCCTGTTTCAACATGACTGCGCACCAGTGCACAAATCAAGGTCCATAAAGACGTGGATGAGCGAGTCTGGTGTGGAAGAACTTGACTGGCCTGCACCTCAACCCGATAGAACACCTTTGGGATGAATTAGAGCGGAGACTGTGAGCCAGGCCTTCTCGTCCAACATCAGTGTCTGACCTCACAAATGCGCTTCTGGAAGAATGGTCAAAAATTCCCATAAACACACTCCTAAACCTTGTGGAAAGCCTTCCCAGAAGAGTTGAAGCTGTTATAGCTGCAAATGGTGGGCCGACATCATATTAAACCCTATGGATTAAGAATGGGAATCACTCAATTCATATGTGTGAAGGCAGACGAGCGAATACTTTTGGCAATATAGTGTACATAGACAGTAACTCGGATGATGGATTTGCTGATTTCTAGAACGCCATGTAACGCTGTAGCACAGCCTCCTAATTCCTTAACTGGTGACTTCTCTGTGCCCATATAAACAAGACTATAAAAACACATCAGTGAGCTGCAGTGCTTTATTAGTGTTTGGGCTGATGTTCTTCAGAAGCGTCTTCACCTCCGAAGTTCTTCTGCTCGTCTGTTCTTCTTAGCCCCCGACTCTCCTTTACACCAGCTTCCTCCACCAGACCCTGCTTCTGTTGGTTTAAAGCGAAAGCTGGAGAAACATGTCAGTAGGTGGATTAGCCACTCTGAAATCTACACAGGTACAAAAGGGAAGGAATAAATTAAGGAAGGAAGGAATGAACTCAGCAGAGGCTGCAGTAGGTGTGTTTGGTTTGATGTTGGTGTGCTGGTGGGGTTCAGAAGTTTCTCCCCTGTGCTACCTGTCTCCGGAGCTCCTCTTCTCCTCCTCCTAAATCCCGTCCCTTCTCCTGGCGTGTCTGGGGAACAGCAGGCTACTGTCATGCCAGAAGGGCCTGACAGCTCTGCATAAACCCTCGCCCGAGCTCAGTCCTCTATCACCGGCGCTTCTAACCATGATGTCATTGATATCCCCGACTTCCTCTCTCATCACCAGCATTCCTCCTTTAAACATCCAATCAACAGAAGCCAGACATGAACGTTCAGACGTTGCACTCGTGGTGAAGCGTTTATTCACCAGCTGGATGGTTAGTAGAAGGTCTGCTGCTCAGTAGCTGCTTCTATCCATCAGCTTTCATTCATCTTTGTTTATACTCACCATATTCTTCATGAGCGAAGGCATTAGCCTCTTCTCGATTACACTCCATCACCCTGGCTTCAGCAGCTTCAGCTTTCTTCATCAGCTTTAAAATCTTATCTGTTGGTTTGAAGTGTTGAGAACGTCACGTCCTGCTGGGTCTCGATTAAAACAGCTTGTTTTTTACATCTTATTTATATTTTTACTCACCCTCAAGCTCGCTGCAAGACGCCACCAAGTCATTCAGCGTGTTCTCTGTCAGCTCGGTGATGCGCTTGCTCTCCACTTTCTGGACGTTCACCAGCTCTTTGACGTCCTGGTCCTCCGTCTCGTCCGTCTCCTTCAGGATCTCATTATCTGCTTTCACATAAAGGATGACGGTTCTTTAGTCATTGTCCAGGAACCAAACCACCCCCCACACACACACTGTGTGACGATCAGGACAGATTCATCTACTCACCCTGACGCTGGTCGACGACCTTCTCAGCTCCGTCCGGCACGGAGTTGGTGGCTTCCTCTCCACCAGCAGGATTTTCTTCGTTCTCCGCTGGAGCCGGGAGCAGTTCGGCGGCGTCTCTGTGTTCGACCCAGGACGGCCCCTGCTCTGCACTGCTCTCTCCTGCTTCTTCTTCCACCTCCACCTCCGTCTCCCTCTTCTTCTTCTTCCTAAAAATCATCCTCCAGTTTTTCATCCGTTTGCTTCGTGTCTTCGGTCTCTCAGCTTCGCCGTTCCTCACGTTCTCCTGCTCTTCCTCGGGGTTGTCAGGGTTCACGTCGGGCCGTCGGCTCCGGCGGAACCGCGACCCAAACCACAAGAGACAAGACATTGTTCCAGCTGCTCTGCTTCAAGTCCAAACTCAGACTGAGCTGAAGTGTTCTGAGGCTCCGACTAGCTGCAGCAGAAGCATTATGACATCACTCAGTGACATTCCTTTAGTCGTGATGTCAGAGCAGCTGTCCCCGCCCACTGCTGCTCACCCCCCACCTCACTCCACTTCAACAATACAACAGTTATAATTGATATTATAGTTGTTAACAATAATGATACATTTGTTCTTGTTGGTGTTATTATTAATATTGTGTTTCAAAAAGAAATAAAATATTTATTTATTCATTCGTTACCTGATTCACTGGGTAAAAGGCAGGAAACACCCTCAACAGATCACCAGTCCATCTCATAAATACAATCAACATTTATTTATTATTTATGTATTTTTTTATTTGTTTATGTATTTAATTATTATTAATTATTGTATTTTTTTTAACTTATTTTTGTTATTTATTTATTTATTATTTTATGATGTATTTATTATTTTTTATGTATTTATTGTTGATGTATTTATTATTTATTGTTGTATTTATTATTTATTTATTTATTATTTATTTATTTTTTATTTTTTATTTTTTTATTTTGTAATTTATTATTTATTTATTTATGTATTTATTATTCATTTTTATGTATTTATTATTTATTGTTGTATTTATTATGTATTTATTATTTATTTATTATTTATGTATTTATTTTTTACTTTTTTATTTATTATTTATTCATTTATTATTGATGTATTTATTATTGATGTATTTATTATTATTATTATTATTTTTTTAATCTATTTATTTTTTAATTTATTATTTATTTATGTATTTATTATTTACTGCTAATGGTAGTATTTATTACTTACTACTAATAGTAGTAGTACTAATAGAGTGCAAAAATTAGAGCTCAGTTATAGGCACAAGAAAAAAGAAAAGTTTTTAACCTGGATTTAAAGATTTCTACATTTGCGGAACATCTAATATCTCCTGGCAGTCTGTTCCAGTTCTATGCAGCGTAACAGCTAAATGCTGCTTCACCATGTTTAGTTTGGACTCTGGGCTCGACTAGCTGACCTGAGTCTATGGATCTAAGAGATCTACTGGCTTTATATTCTCTAAACATTTCTGAGATGTATTCTGGGCCGAACCCATTCAGTGATTTATAGACCAGTAGCAGCACTTTAAATTCTATTCTGTAACTAACTGGAAGCCAGTGTAGAGATTTTAGAACTGGAGTGATGTGCTCAGTTCTCTTCGTCCTGGTTAAAACACTAGCAGCAGCGTTCTGAATGAGCTGTAACTGTTTAATGGTCTTTTTGGGAAGTCCAGTTAAGAGACCATTACAATAGTCCACCCTACTGGAGATAAAAGCATGGATCAGCTTCTCTAGATCTTGTTGGGACACCAGACCCTTGATTCTGGATATATTTTTAAGATGGTAGAAGGCTATTTTGGTGATGGTTTTGATATGGCTGGTGAAGCTGAGATCTGAGTCTATTAGAAAACCAAGATTTCTGACTTGGTCTTTGGTCTTTAGAGACCGGGAACTGAGGTGTTTTGTCCTTATTTAATTGTAGGAAATTTTGGCTTATCCAGTTATTGATGTCCTCCAGACACTGACACAGTGAGTCTATTGGGCTGTAATCATCTGGTGAGAGAGCCAGATATATCTGTGTGTCGTCTGTGTATTTATGCTAATTAATGTTGTTGGTCTGTAGAATTTGGCCCAAAGGCAGCATATAAAGATTGAACAGAAGAGACCCGAGATCCCCCCCCCCCAGATTTTCTTACTGCCCCCCCAAGCGCAACACATTCAAAGTGGTCCATGTACCTTTGGTCATTCGTTTTTCACTTCAAATCCCAAAATTGAAAATTGTTTCAGTTTTCAGTTTCGTTTCAAATAGCAAACAAATTGAAAAACGGGTCGTATTTTAATTTTCCTAAATCAACGTTTTCTATCAGTTCTACCGGAAATAAACGTGCAAGCATGTGAATGCGTATATTTACTTCATATATAGACAGTGTAAATCAAGCAGTGTAAATCAAGCACATATATAGACAGTGTAAATCAAGCACAAGTGCAGACAAATCAGAAAAAATTGGAACAGCATGCAAGAAGCAAATAATAAAAAACACAGAGTTTCTTACATTTACTTTGACTTTTATTTGATGTCAGACAGTTTGAATCTGAGATATTTCATGCTTTATCTGCTCAACTTCATTTCATTTATTAATAAACATCCATTCCTGCATTTCAGACCTGCATCACATTCCAAAAAAGTTGGGACAGTAAAGCATTTACCACTTTGTAATGTTGCCGTTCCTTTTCACCACACTTAAAAGAAGTTTTGGCACCGAGGAGACCAAGTGATTTAGTGTTTCAGCTTTTATTTTGTCCCGTTCTTCCTGCAAACACGTCTTAAGATGTGCAACAGTACGGGGTCGTCGTTGTCACATTTTTCCTTTCAAAATTCTCTATTGGGGACAGGTCAGGACTGCAGGCAGGCCAGTCCAGTACTCGTACCCTCTTCTTCCGCGGCCACGCCTTTGTAATGTGTGCAGCAGGTGGTTTTACATCGTCTTGTTGAAAAATGCTGGACGTCCCTGGAAAAGACGACGTCTTGAAGGCAGCACATGTTGCTCTAAGATCTCAATGTACTTTTCTGCATTAATGCTGCATCACAGAAGTGTAAATGACCTTTGCCAAGGGCACTGATACAGCCCCATACCATGACAGACCCTGGCTTTTGGACTTGTTGCTGATAACAGTCTGGATGATCCTTTTCATCTTTGGTCCGAAGCACACTGTGTCAATTTTTTCCAAAAAAGACCTGGAATGCTGATTCGTCTGACCACAATACACGTTTCCACTGTGTGATGGTCCATCCTAGATGCCTCCGAGTCAAAATAAGTCGACGCCGCTTCTGGACATGGTTAACATAAGGCTTCTTTTTTGCACAGTAAAGTTTTAAGTATCATTTGTGCAGTAACTCTGTATTGTAGAGCTTAATAAAGGTTTGCCAGAGTAATTCCTCACCCATGTGGTTATATCAGCTATTGTTGAGCGGCGGTTCTTGATTCCGTCTGAGGGATGGAAGATCACGGGCGTTCAGCTTACGCTTGCACCCTCGGCCTTTACGCACTGAAATTCCTCCTGATTGCAATATGCAAATCCCTTCCAATCTTTCTTTGAGGTTCATTGTTTTTAAACATTTCAATCATTTTCTCACACATTTGTGGACAAACTGGATCCTCTGATCATCTTTGCTCATCAGAGCCTTTCCTGGATGCTGATTTGTACCAAACCATGATCACAATCACCTGTTTAAAATCACATCATTATTTAGTTTTTTCACCTCATTACTAGCAGTAAATTGCCCTCGTCTCAACTTTATTTGGAATGTGTTGCAGGCCTGAAATGCAGGAATGGATGTTTATTAATAAATGAAATGAAGTTGAGCAGATAGAACATGACATATCTCAGGTTCATCCTGTCTGACATCAAATCAAATTCGAAAGAAATGTGAGGAACACTGTGTTTTTATTTTATTTGCATTTTCCATACTGCCCCAACCTTTTCTGATTTGGGGTTGTATTTAAAAAAGATATTTGGTTAATTTTTAGTTAAAGCTGTTTCATAAATACGAGGTTCATCAGCAATAAAAAAAAAAAAAAAACTAAGGGAGCATCTAAAAAGTGAAGAACGCTGATTAAAATGCATCAAATGTTGTAATAGTTACACAGTGACATGTACGATTAGTCATGACTGTATTACAGAATTGAGTCCTACACAGTAAATACAATTATTAATGTAAATTTTGGTTTGTGACATTTTTTAATTTAAATTTTTGGGGTGTGCATTGCCCCCCCAGATTTTTTCACTGTCCCCCCAAGCAAAGCAGTCCAGGACCGGGCTGTTTTCATTACGGCTTTGTAGATTCAACTGTTCTCTTTCTCTTTTTCTGATTTGAAATTACGCAGATATGTTTATAGCAGTTGGGCAGTGCTTTCATTTCTGTCTTTATTTGTTTTCCATGTCAATAAAACCTCTTCCTGGGTTTATTTAAAGAGACGTCTTTGTTTACAGCAGACTCGAGGAGCGCTGGAGCTGAAGTGTCGGCCGCCGGGCAGCTGTGAGCCATTACGGACTTGAATGTTGTGGGAGCGGGTCAGCTCTAATCGCTGTACTTAAAACTGACCGATAAGATCTGCACTTCTGCACGGAGACGTGACAGCTGGGGGCCTCAGACGTAAAGCCCCTTTGTCTGGGGTTAAAATGATCAAACTTCTATAATTACTGGGAAATTAAGATGGAATATAATGATACCAGAAGCAGCAGTTTGGAGAAGTAATACGTCTGGGTTTGGTCCAGTAAAAATGAGAGGTGTAGTCCAGCATTCTACAGCCTGATGTCTGAGACTAAAAACTACAAATCGATCCAAACAGTGTCTTAACTTCTTAAAATAATCAGTAAGAGCGTCTCAAACAGAGCTCAGAACTTTTTTTTTATAATTGGTGCTGACCCCCGCCCCTGATTGAGGAGAGCTAACTGTTACACGCCCCCTCCGACACGTGAGCAGTAGCTGACTGCATTTTTTCACCTGCACAAGGCAAGTTTCACATAAGCCTTGTGTATGGAGAGCCACACCCTGATCAGCATTATTCCTCTACTCTGTGCAGACACCATCAATTAGCCAGCAGAGGTCGTAATTGCACCAGTTATGAGGAGTCCCTATCCGGCTTCCCACCCTGTATGAACAACAGCCATTCGTTGTTCATGTGGCCGACCCAACCCAGCCGGATGGCAGAGCTGAGATTCAATAGGATGTATTCGAAATCCCAGCTCTGGTGTGCTAGTGTATTTTACTGCTGCGCCACCTGAGCGGCATTTTTTTTTTTTTGCTGTTTTCTTCCAATACTTGAAAAAGGGGTCGTTAGTGTGGCACAGCGGTCCATTATGCTAACCCCCAGTTCTGGGATCTGGGTTCAAATCTCAGCGGTGCTGTCGACCGGCTGGGCATCTACACAGATATGGCTCGGTGGGTAGCACTGTCACCTCACAGAAGGTCCTGGGTTCGATCCCCAGGCGGGGCGGTCCGTGTCCTTTCTGTGCGGAGTTTGCATGTTCTCCCCATGTCTGTGTGGGTTTCCTCCGGGAGCTCCGGTCTCCTCCCACAGTCCAAAAACATGCAGTCAGGTTAACTGTAGATACTGAATTGCCCTATAGGTGTGTGTGTATGGACTGGCGCCCTGTCCAGGGAGTTACTGTGTGCCTTGCACCCATTGAAAAGTTGGGATAGGCTCCAGCCCCCCCCTTCCCCCCACTACCCTAATTGGATAAGCGGTTAAGAAAGTGAGTGAGTGAGTGAGCGACATTATTGGCTATATCTGGGGGGGGGGTGTGGCTGAAGCTTTGCGATGAATTGGCACCATGTCTAGGGTGTTCCTACCTTGCGCCAATTGAGTACACGGTGGGTACAATTCACCGGGCGAAAGGTGCAGAGGAAACACACGAGACAGAGGGAGAACATGCAAACTCCACACAGAAAGGACCAGGATTGCTTCACTTGGAAATCGAACCAAGGATCTTACCATGAGGTGACAGTGCTATCCAACGTTTCATGGCGAATCTAAAGCAGCCGCAACCCTGATCAGGATAAAACAGTTGATGGAAATGAAATGATAATGAAATTTGGCCAAGGGTGTCCACATTGTTTGCCTTCATCTGTATGAACATTCACTAGCTACAAATCAAATTGTATTTTTGGCATTTGAGGAGTGGAATGTGGCTGGAAAAATGGAATTATTTATTTATTTATTTAATTTATTTATGTATTTCCTATGAGGTATTCATTGGGACTTGGACTCTTGGGTCTGTTTTAATTCCCATACTTTTGCCAAGAGGCTAAAAAAGAGGTCATTCAGAGCATTTACTTACTAGGAACGAGCAGCCCTTTGACATCTGAAGTCATTTTTGCGTCCTCGAGGGAGAAGGAAGTTATTTCTGCGATGGTGGGAGAGCAGGACGTGCACAGAAAGCAACAGGAAATGAAGGGCTGAGAATTTAATAGTGACAGGGGTAAAGGCGGCGCTGCTTTTATTTTGTGGGAGAAGAGAAGCGGCGGATATTGAGAAAATCAGAATTGTTTGGGTTGGTAAAAATTTTAATGAAATTTAAGTGGTGCAAAACTATATACAAACACTCCAAAAATATGAAAACATCTCCTGAAAATGTACCTGACAAGTGCACAAGCTTTCCAACAGTCTTTAATTAGGAATGCTTTTAGTTATAGTGCTTCCGGCCGATTGTTCCGGTCCCGGTGACCAGAATATCCGGCTGTCCGTTCCTCCAGATCTCCCTGACGATCCGTTCCCTCTCCTCTAACCTGCGAGCTCTCTCCAGCTCCTCGTCTGAGGAGAACACGTTCACACTCCTGATAGTCCCGTTATTCTGGCTGTGATCGTTGACCAGTGCTACAGTGACGTCGGGAACCTCGTCCTCTGCTGCTTCTTCATCGCTCTTGTCCTCGTGTCCGTCCTCTGCGTCCTTGCCGGACTCTTTGGGGCTTTTTTTGTCGGGAGCGGTTGGTTTCTTCGTGAGCTTTCGAGGCCTGCAGGCGAATCCCAGAATGAGGAGCGTGAGAGCCAGCAGCAGACCGAAACACACGCCGAGCATGAAGTACAGCGCGAAGCTCTCCGTGTTCTCTATGTGTGAAACAGACATTAACCATCAGTAATAATAATAACAGTAATTATAATAACAATAATAATAATAACTATAATAATAACAATGATAATAATAACTAATAATAATAATAACAATAATAATAATAACTATAATAATAACAATGATAATAATAATAATAATAATAATGATAATAACTAATAATAATAATAATAACAGTAATTATAATAACAATAATTATAATAACAATAATAACTACAATAACAACAATAATAATAATAATAATAACAATAATACTAACAAAAATAATATTAATAGCAATAATAATATAATAATAACAATAATAATAATAAAAATAATAACAATAATAATAATAACAGTAATTATAATAACAATAATAATAACTATAATAATAATAATAATAACAATAATAATAACAAAAATAATATTAATAGCAATAATAATAATAATAATAACAATAATAATAATAATAGTTATAAAAATAATAAAAATAATAACAATAATAATAATAATGACAATAATAATAATAACAACAATAATAATAACTATAATAATAATAATTATAACTATAATAATAATAATAATAATAACAATAATAATAATACTAACAAAAATAAAATTATTATTAATAATAATAATAACAAAAATAATATTAATAGCAATAATATTAATAACAACAACAATAAATATAATAATAACAATAATAATAATAACAGTAATCATAACTGTAATAATAACAACGGTGTAGTAATAGTAATATTACAGTAATAACAATAATAATAACAGTAATCATAATAATTATGATTCTAATAGAATTCTAATAATAACTGTAATAATAATGGTGTAGTAATAGTAGTAGTAATAATAATAATAACAGCAAGATAATACTAATAAAAAAATTAGTAGTAGTAGTAATAATAATTATTATAAGAGTAATAATAAAAATAACATAATAACAGTAATAATAATAGTAACAGAAATAACAGTAATAACAGTAATTTAATAATAATAATAACAGTAATAATAATAAAAATAATAAGGTCGAACTGGGTATGTTCTTGCTGCCACTGCGATATGAGATCTCCGGGACTGGTCCAGGCTCCTGCACGAGTGTGTGTGGAGCACTCCGTACATGAGACGACTTTGTGTGGGGACTTAAGACTGGTGGGTGATATGAAGCAATACACGAAGGGGGCCTGTGGCGATCCAGCTCTCCTTGATCAGTTCAGTTCAGGGTTGTGCAAGTGGCAGCGGATTCACAATTGGGACATGCATATGACTACATTAGGAGATAAAGGGTGGGGGGGGGGATCCACTTCCATGTTTTACCACCGCTTTATCTTGGTCAGGGTCACGATGGGTCAAATTACTACGTGCAATGCAGTAACACACCATGGACAGGATGCAATCTATCACAGGGCCTTAGCCACAACCCCCCCCATCTTAGACATAGTTAACTATATCTGTTTGAAGGCACCCCACCATGCAACTTTACAACCTTGTTACTGGACAATGTGCAATCATTTAAAACAGACAGCCCTTTTTTGAGGTTCTTATCAGGTGAGTTTGGGGGACGGTAGTTACCTTTAATGTGAGCAAAGGTAGCCATGCTGTTACTCAGCAGCTCCATGTCCTTCCTTATCGGATTCATTCTGCTTCAGTTCTTCCTTCACCCACGTCTGAACTGTTCCTCACCGTCTGTTAACTGCTCACGTCATGTCTCAACCCTGAGAACCTGGTGAGAGAGAGTGAGAGGAAGTGTTCATTCATTCATTCATTCATTCATTTATTGTGTTTAGCGATTTAATGTTTTTTATTCATGCAGAATTCAAGTGCCTCACGTTTACTGGTTAATCTGCACTATGAGGCGTTCTAACAATCCTACAGCAATTCAGTTAGCAATCGATTAGTCAAAATGTCCAAGATGCTGCTGTTGGGCCCTTGAGCAAGGCTCTTAACCCTCAATCGATAAGACTGTATACTGTAACTGTAATGTAAGTTGCTTTGGATAAAGACATCTGCTAAATGCCAAAAATGTAAATGTATTTAAGACCGTCGCTGGATGTTCTGGGTCACGTGTCAAACTTAAGGCCTGCGGGCCAAATCCGGCGAAAACTTAGAAGACGTATGTTTGTCTTAAAATACACTGTAAAATCGTACAACTGCATCTCCCACAATGCATGCCGATTTTGTGATGCGCATCCCGCCACTAGATAGCAGTGTTTCCACATCAGCGTTTAACTGAGGCAGTTTTCCTACAAGTGATGTTGAGAAATATTTACAAATAATCCCAAAATGTACAAGAAGAGAAAATTGAAGCAGAAGGAGGTAATTTAATGAAAGATGGGAAAGTGAATATGCCCTGCAATGGACTGGTGTCCCGTCTAGGGTATTACTGTGTGCCTTGCGCCCATTGAAAAGCTGGGATAGGCTTCAGCACCCCCCTGCGACCCTGATTGGATAAATGGTTAAGA
This sequence comes from Trichomycterus rosablanca, assembly GCF_030014385.1. Taxonomy (NCBI): domain Eukaryota; kingdom Metazoa; phylum Chordata; class Actinopteri; order Siluriformes; family Trichomycteridae; genus Trichomycterus; species Trichomycterus rosablanca. The sequence continues at coordinate 13,398,977 of NC_085988.1, forward strand.
CAGTGAGTGAGTGAAAGTGAAAACAAGTTTGTGCTTCAAGAGGAGAAACCGGTACGTCTCTTGTGTTATGAGGCCGTGTCTGTGGTAAAGGAGTACAATATAAATGTAGATATACATTATAAATATACAGTATAAATTTGGCATTTTGACACCAAACAGAATTTAGCCTCCATGAAAAACAACAAATTGTCCAACAATTAAAAGGCAGACTGCAATCACAGCAGGGTACGTTACAATCGGCCCTTTGAGGGCCACCATAATGCTGATGTGGCCCTCGGTGAAAATGAGTTTGACAACCCTGCTCTAGGTTTACATTCAACCATTAAGGTGCTGTGTATTGTAGCTTCCATTTATTCTGTCATTCAATTTATGTGTTATTAAACGACATGAAATGTGGCACATTTTCAGTGAATTTAGTAGGACCCTAAGAATAACTGTTTCATTATGTTCAGGAATTTAGTGGTCACACTCACACACTCGTTTACTCAGTAGTTCTTGTGTGTGGGTGGATTTTTCATTTTTCCCACAGCAGAGATGCACTTTGGGAAAGTGTTTGTATCCCATAATGTCATCCTAATGTCGTTCTCTGTGAAAAGAAACAGGATGTGTGTGTATATACATGCACCATATGGCCACGGGAACAAGCAAACATACACTATATGGCCAAAAGTATTTGGACACCTGACCATGAGCTTGTTGGACATCCCATTTTACATGGTATTAAAATAGAGTGATCTTCATGTGGTTTTCAACTAGAACAACAGTCACTCTTCTGAGAAGGCTTCTCACAAGACTTTACAGTATGTCTGTTGGACTTTATGCCTGTTCAGTCAGTGACTTAAAGCGTTATGGCTGGGCACTGATGATGTTGAGTGGTGCTGAGGTCAGGGCTCTGTTCAGGACACTGGAGTTTCTTTAAAACAAGATTTTCTTCAAGTCTTTATAGAGCTATCTTTGTGCACAGGGGCACAGACATTCTGGAACAGGGAAGGACCTTCCCTAAACTGTTGCTGCAAAGTTGGAAGTATATAATTTCCTTTATATGATTAATTTATTACACCTGTTAGCAATTGCTTTGGCATCTATATATCTGTCTGTCTGCCTGCTTTCCCGCCTATCTATCTATATGTCTGTCTGTCTGTGATATCTATCTATCTATCTATCTATCTATCTATCTATCTATCTATCTATCTATCTATCTATCTATCTATCTATCTATCTATCTATCTATCTATCTATCATCTCTGTCTATCTATCTATCTATCTATCTATCTATCTATCTATCTATCTATCTATCTATCTATCTATCTATCTATCTATCTATATGTATGTCTGTCTGTCTGTGATATCTATCTATCTATCTATCTATCTATCTATCTATCTATCTATCTATCTATCTATCTATCTATCTATCTATCTATCTATCTCTATCTGTCTGTCTGTGATCTATTTATCTGTCTGTCTGTCTGTGATCTATTTATCTGTCTGTCTGTCTGTGATCTATTTATTTGTCTGTCTGTCTGTCTGTGATCTATCTGTCTGTCTGTGTCTGTCTATCTATCTAACTATCTTCTCTGTCTGGGGTCTGTCTGTCTGTCTGTCTGTCTGTCTGTCTGTCGGTCGGTCTGTCTATCTATCTATCTTTCTGTCTATATCTCTATCTGCCTATCTATCTGTGGTATGTCTGTCTATCTATCTGTCTGTCTGTCTGCCTGCCCGCTTGTCTGTCTGACTGTCTGTGATCTATCTGTCTGTCTGTGTCTGTCTATCTATCTAACTATCTTCTCTGTCTGGGGTCTATCTATCTATCTATCTATCTGTCTGTCTGTCTGTCTGTCTGTCTGTCTGTCTGTCTGTCTGTCTGTCTGTCTGCCCGCTTGTCTGTCTGACTGTCTGTGATCTATCTATCTATCTATCTGTCTGTCTGTCTGTCTGTCTGTCTGTCTATCTTTCTGTCTATATGTCTATCTGCCTATCTATCTGTGTCTGTCTATTTATCTAACTATCTGTCTGTCTGATTGTTTGTGGTCTGTCTATCTATCTGTCTGTCTGTCTGTCTGTCTGTCTATCTATCTGTCTGTCTGTCTGTCTGTCTGTCTATCTGTCTGTCTGTCTATCTATCTAATACAGTGAACCAAGTTATTCAGCACTCATATCACTCCTGTAAAAAGCAAATGCACCCTGCATACAAAAAACAAAAAGCCCGGGTTCTGCCCACCAGTGCTGAGATCTCAAGCTCTTGTATTTGTATCTCAGCTGTGCTATTTATCCAGCCAGAAGTCCAACAGCCACAATTTGGAACACACAACTGAGGGCGGTAGGCTGACTGGGTTCCTTATTGCTGCACCAGAGATGGATGATTCCCTCTGTCTCTGGAATGGTGATAAGAATGGTGATAAGAAGCTGCCGTGTGTATGAGGGGTGATGTAAAGATTTAAGGTGGAAATAACTTTTTATAAGAGTGACGTGAGTGTTGAAAAACTTGCTCATTAATTTAATGAAATGTTTTACAAAATGTGTTGGGTTGGATTTGTCACCTTTCACCGTTTTTGAAAGTGTTGTGTGTGTGTGTGTGTGTCGGGGAGGGGGGGTTGTCAGAGGGTGAAAGAAAAACAGGCAACAAATGCTTCACACAGGAAATGACTTCAAAAACACAGTTCTTGGAGCAGAGCGTTTCTCATGCTCTTTTTTTCTAATTAGAATTTCTGTTCTCGCTAGAAGTCACAGCGACACAAATGCTGTTGAGGAAACTTGTGGGTTGTGATGGTGCACGTACAGACACTGCAAAAACAACCGCAGAAGATGGACTAGTAGTGCATATCCAGTAGGCTTTATATAAGGTAAGAGACAATTCCTTTAATGGAGAATTGAATTAAAACCATCTGTACATACAACTGATGAGGGAGTGCTAAACTGCTCTTGTTTTATTTAATGTGTAACAGGGCTGCAGAACAGGGCTGCAACCAAGCCTCGGTACCCCATCTGCTAGCCAAACTAGGCAGCGCAGAGGAATAGAAAGTACATAGCTGACAACTCAACATGCTTCTGCACCTCCATGCCCCAACTCCCTGCTGAACTAGGCAGTGCAGAATGACAGCTGCTACCATATTACAGATGGACTGGCAGAACAGGGCTGCAGAGAGGGCAGGCAGATCCCCACACACCAGCTAGAATATAAAGCCATTTAATCAATCAAGGTAGAACAATACTGTGACTAAAAAAGCCATTAACAAAACAGGGAATGATTGCAAATAAACAAGGTGGTCACATCCACTTCTGTACAGGTGTCTTGGGCTACTAACCACGGTCCTTACATAGCGTCGAAGACCCCGCCCCCTTTTCATTTCAGGCTTTTAAAACCCAGCAGACTGGTGGCCAATTGTGCCTGCTAGACTGGCCCAGCCAACTGGTAGCAGAGCTGAGATTCAAAGTTTCAGTTCGGAATCCCAGCACTTCAGAATCCCAGCACTGGTGTCCCAGAATATAGCAGAATATCCCACTTTTTTAAATTAGATTTAAGTCGGGTGGTTAGCCTAGTAACTGTTCACAGTAAGTTTACCTTCTCAGTGAGTGGTTTTGGCTTGTTTATGGTCAGTTTCTTGTTAAAACGTCCAGATTTTGTTCCTCGGCCTGTTAAACTTGTATGTGCTCTTTGATGATATGTATACTGCCCTATAATTTACTTAAAGTTAATTGTTTATTTTTCATTTTGAATCTGTATTTTAAAACCCCAAACTGACCCCAAACAAGCCAAATAAACTCAAGAAGACCATGAAGTTACTGTGTGGACTAGCTAAGTATCTCAGAACCAGAATCTTTATTTTTGCCAAGTACCAGATGTACGAGGTTTTCTTGGTGCAGGTGTGAACACATATACATCAAATTAAATAGCAGAAAAAGGAACACTATGGGTGTGTGCACCTAGTGAGCTGCCTTGCTCTCTTACTGTCTACATAGGCAGCTGCCTCAGTAGAGAGGATTCTAATAAGTCATGGACTTAGGCAACTTATTTGAACGCACTACTTAGACAGCGATTACATCGGTTTTCGCTTACTAAGCTAACACAGTTAGCTTCATGCCATTCAAACCAATGGGATGAGGTGGCACAATGTGCTAGCATGTCGAATAACATCTCTCTATGTGTACCGAAAATGGTTAAATTGTCCCTGACAAGCACCGAACTTGCAAATAAATCAAACTAAGTCAAAAATCAATAATAATTTATTAACGTTAAAAAATAACTCCCGCCCCGCATCGAAAAGTCATGCCGCATTGAATGCTGGGATTGCCTTCGCCCCTAAGGCAGCATCAGATGCTCCCTCGTTCTTGAGTCAAAATACCATTGAAATGTTAAAATACCTTACTAGTGAGGATATTAAGGCATCTAGGATTTTGACCAGCCTCCTTCTCGGGAGAGCGCGTAGGATGACGTAAAATGCTCTCTATGGGTGTGTTCGAAAAGCTAGCTCTCTCGCTACATAAACAGCATTTTACGTCATCCTACGCGTGCTCCCGAGAATGAGGCTGGTCAAAATCCTAGATGCCTTAATAAGCTGTCTAGTTAGGCATCTTAAAATTTCAATGTTATTTTGACTTAAGAACGAGTGAGCATCGGAAGCGTCCTTAGTGATCAAGGCAATCCCAGCATTCAGTGCGGCAGCTCTTCTCTCACAAAAAAAAAAAAAAACATGGCTGACGGTGCGGGGAGTTATTTTAAAACGTAAATAAATGATTATTGATTTTTGACTTGTATAAACTTGCACAAGTGTTTTTATTTGCAAGTTCGGGCTTGTCAGCGAATTTAACCGTGTTCGGTACACGGAGGGAGACGTTAGTTGACATGCTAGCACGCTGTGCCACCCCATCCCATTGGTTTGAATGGCAAGATGCTAACTGTGTTAGCTTAGTAAGCGAAACCCGATGGAATCGCTGTCTAAGTAGCGCATTCGAATAACTTGCCTTATAAGTCATTGACTTATTAGAATCCTCTCTACTGAGGCAGCTGCCTATGTAGGCAGCTCACTAGGTTTTTGAACACACCCTATATATAAACACAGAATAAACAATACAACAGCGACATGAACAGTACAACATCAGACCAGTGTGCAATGGAGATGTGCAGTAGAGTTCACTGACAAACTTCAAGTAACAAATTGTGCGATAAATTAGGTGCATGTGTGCGTGTGCATTGACTGTATAAGAGAAAAATGTGGGAGGTACGTGTGATGTGTAGTGTGTATGATAAAACCATGTGCATTCTGTTAAAGCAGAGGAATGTGGGAACAGTCCTTGTTAGATATGGTAATGGCCTGGGGAAAGAAGCTGTGGAGGTGGAGTCTTTAAGGCTCTCACTCTCGGTCTCTGCTGGGATGAAAACCGCTGGAAAAACGAGTGACCAGGATGTGAAGAGTCAGCCATGATCTTCCCTGCCCTCTCCCTCATCCTAGAGCAGTACCTGACTTGTCTTTCATTACGATCACGCCATAATAAAAGTGTTATAAGCATGCACATCTGCATTCATAGCCAAATGGTCACACTACCTCACATATTAGGACTTTGAATTGTCATGTCACAATGCATTCGAATAAGCTCAGCTAAGAACTGAACTAAGTCTCAAACCGCCGTAACGTCTCTCCTAACCAGACGACCCATTAGCACTAAATCCCTGGGGTGAAAGAGAGGGGCCATACTGCTCTCTTCCTGCCCACTTCCTGTTTAGAGGGTCATAATTACTGCAGGGTGTAATCTACCAAAATGAGACGCAGCCGTTCTCTTCCACCCTGATACCTATCAGCAAACACTCAGACCTCCGACCTGACCCGGCTCGGCCGGGGTCAAAGTGCAACACCGGCAGTCAGGTAACCACCGTGTGTCCACTCAGCACATGATTGTTGTTGTGACTCGTCTGGTGTGGTTACACCGAAATACAAACACTGTAAAGCTCTGTCACACTCAAAAACCTCGTAAACACACACACACACACACACAGAGGAATGTAATAACAGGTCACAGACAGTGTGAGTCTAACCGAGTGTGTTTGCATGAAAAGCTCTGACATCTTAAAATATCCCAGTACACCCCCCACCCCCCAAATGTTTTACCAACAGAGACAAAACAGCACTGACACGCACCACTTCCCAGCAACCACATCATTTCCTGTGTCCATGAACTTGTCGTAACATGCCACCATCTGTTCTAGATGTCATTAATCTACAGACTCCTCCGAACACGTTTCTTTATTTTTGGCTCGTTGTGACGTTAGGCTGTACGGTGGCTCTAACATTTATTTGAAGACCAAAAATGCCAATTAATTGTTTTAACCAAGCCACATTTCTCACAAACACTCGTATATGTGTATCACAGAGTTAACACTTCTCCTTTTGCCATTAAACTTATTATTAATAACTAGAACGGAACGGTTGTTTATATGCCACACTGCACATAGACTGTATTGTACTGTAATTGTATGAGTTTTTGTATACAGTGGTACCTTGTAACTCATCGTCCCCTAAACTCGACACCCTTCGCTGAGAAATTTGTACCCTTAAACCCGACGTTTACCTTAAACTCAATGTGTTCAGTTTTTTTTTTCATATGAGACGAATCTGCATTTGTGTGGAATAACCGTGAGATCCAGTCTGACAGCTATCTGTGTTTATCTGGATTTTCCTCACTGTTTCACTTTTAAACTTGTGTTACAGCTCGAGGTTCTGAGAAACATTGAGAATCAGTTTTACAGAGAGTCTAAAACACTTATCATTAAAAAAGCTTAAAGTGACTTAATGTATTAAAAGAACAACACAGAAACACTAAACTTATCTTAATTATTACTGCTTATAAGTTCTCTCCACTAACGAAATTCCTCGCTTGTTGTTTTAGTACAATAAGTCACGTTAAGCTTTGTGCACTGCCGGCGTGCTTCATAGGAAATAACGGCTCAGCAGCGCAAAAGCTGTTTTGCCGCTTTTCATGTAAATGCGCCGGTACTGAACGGAATACTGTATTCCAAGATCAAGCATCTCCATGATTAAGAAGCATAAGGAAACAATAAAGAAGTAAAGTGCAGGATTTTTATAGATTTTTAATTGGTTATTAATTGTATTTCAGTGTTTTTTATATTATATGATCAAAAACAACCCCATAATTTTACATTAGACTAAAATATATGCGGTTCCACAGGACCATGGAACACATTAACATATACAGTGTATCACAAAAGTGAGTACACCCCTCACATTTCTGCAAATATTTCATTATATCTTTTCATGGGACAACACTATAGACATGAAACTTGGATATAACTTAGAGTAGTCAGTGTACAGCTTGTATAGCAGTGTAGATTTACTGTCTTCTGAAAATAACTCAACACACAGCCATTAATGTCTAAATGGCTGGCAACATAAGTGAGTACACCCCACAGTGAACATGTCCAAATTGTGCCCAAATGTGTCGTTGTCCCTCCCTGGTGTCATGTGTCAAGGTCCCAGGTGTAAATGGGGAGCAGGGCTGTTAAATTTGGTGTTTTGGGTACAATTCTCTCATACTGGCCACTGGATATTCAACATGGTACCTCATGGCAAAGAACTCTCTGAGGATGTGAGAAATATAATTGTTGCTCTCCACAAAGATGGCCTGGGCTATAAGAAGATTGCTAACACCCTGAAACTGAGCTACAGCATGGTGGCCAAGGTCATACAGCAGTTTTCCAGGACAGGTTCCACTCGGAACAGGCTTCGCCAGGGTCGACCAAAGAAGTTGAGTCCACGTGTTCGGCGTCATATCCAGAGGTTGGCTTTAAAAAATAGACACATGAGTGCTGCCAGCATTGCTGCAGAGGTTGAAGATGTGGGAGGTCAGCCTGTCAGTGCTCAGACCATACGCCGCACACTGCATCAACTCGGTCTGCATGGTCGTCATCCCAGAAGGAAGCTGACGCACAAGAAAGCCCGCAAACAGTTTGCTGAAGACAAGCAGTCCAAGAACATGGATTACTGGAATGCCCTGTGGTCTGACGAGACCAAGATAAACTTGTTTGGCTCAGATGGTGTCCAGCATGTGTGGCGGCGCCCTGGTGAGAAGTACCAAGACAACTGTATCTTGCCTACAGTCAAGCATGGTGGTGGTAGCATCATGGTCTTGGGCTGCATGAGTGTTGCTGGCACTGGGGAGCTGTGGTTCATTAAGGGAAACATGAATTCCAACATGTACTGTGACATTCTGAAACAGAGCATGATCCCCTCCCTTCGAAAACCCCAAACACAACCTCCAAGATGACAACTGCCTTGCTGAGGAAGCTGAAGGTAAAGGTGATGGACTAAACCCAATTGAGCACCTGTGGCGCATCCTCAAGTGGAAGGTGGAGGAGTTCAAGGTGTCTAACATCCACCAGCTCCGTGATGTCATCATGGAGGAGTGGAAGAGGATTCCAGTAGCAACCTGTGCAGCTCTGGTACATTCCATGCCCAGGAGGGTTAAGGCAGTGCTGGATAATAATGGTGGTCACACAAAATATTGACACTTTGGGCACAATTTGGACATGTTCACTGTGGGGTGTACTCACTTATGTTGCCAGCTATTTAGACATTAATGGCTGTGTGTTGAGTTATTTTCAGAAGACAGTAAATCTACACTGCTATACAAGTTGTACACTGACTACTCTAAGTTATATCCAAGTTTTATTTCTATAGTGTTGTCCCATGAAAAGATATAATAAAATATTTGCAGAAATGTGAGGGGTGTACTCACTTTTGTGATACACTGTATAACATATAACATATATACATCCTTATGGGAAGAAATACCTTGAAACTCAACGTCAGTCCCAGAACCAATTGACGTTGAGTTCACTATATCACTGTATAACTGTGCAGGTATGACTGTATATTGTAGCGAGCTAACAACAGCCGGAAACAAATTCCTTGTGTGTGTGAACTTACTTGGTGAATAAAGCTGATTTTGATTCTGATTCCAATGCTGTCTGTGTGACTGGACATTCCAGAGAACTTGAGAGCTCCCCAGACCAGAATCTCCTCGCTTGTGGACCACCAGCTCACACATATGTTTTTAATGGGGTTTATTTCAGGGGTCACTGGTTTTATGCTCTTCAAACCTACAACCCAGTTTTAGTTCATTTTCAGAGGCAGGCAGATTAAAAAAACTCCTGGTATTTGGTCAATAACAAACAAGCAAGATTTCTGGCTCTCACAGACCTGTAACTTCTTCTTTAACAAGCTCTTCTGTCCTCCACTCGTTACCTGTATTAATGGCACCTGTTTGACCTCGTTATCTGTATAAAAGACACCTGTCCACAGCCTCAAACAGTCAGACTCCAAACTCAACCATGGCCAAGACCAAAGAGCTGTCGAAGGACACCAGGAAGAAAATTGTAGACCTGCACCAGGCTGGGAAGAGTGAATCTACAATAGGCAAGCAGGTTGGTGTGAATAAATCAACTGTGGGAGCAATTGTAAGAAAATGGAAGACATACAAGACCATTGATAATCTCCCTTGGGGTCAAGATCTCATCCCGTGGGGTCAAAATGATCATGAGAATGGTGAGCAAAAATCCCAGAACTACACGGAGGGACCTGATGAATGACCTGCATAGAGCTGGGACCAAAGTAACAAAGGCTACCATCAGTACACACTACGCCGAGAGGGACTCAAATCCTGCAGTGCCAGGCGTGTCCCCCTGCTTAAGCCAGTACATGTCCAGGCCCGTCTGAAGTTTGCCAGAGAGCATATGGATGATCCAGAAGAGGATTGGGAGAATATCATGTGGTCAGACGAAACCAAAATGGAACTTTTTGGTAAAAACTCAACTCGTCGTGTTTGGAGGAGGAAGAAGAACCCAAGAACACCATACCTACTGTGAAGCATGGGGGTGGAAACATCATGCTTTGGGGCTGTTTTTCTGCAAAGGGGACAGGACGACTGATCCGTGTTATGGGAAGAATGAACGGGGCCATGTATCGTGAGATTTTAAGCCAAAACCTCCTTCCATCAGTGAGAGCATTGAAGATGGAACGTGGCTGGGTCTTCCAGCATGACAATGATCCCAAACACACCGCTCGGGCAACGAAGGAGTGGCTCCGTAAAAAGCATTTCAAGGTCCTGGAGTGGCCTAGCCAGTCTCCAGACCTCAACCCCATAGAAAATTTGTGGAGTCCGTGTTGCCCAGCGACAGTCCCAAAACATCACTGCTCTAGAGGAGATCTGCATGGAGGAATGGGCCAAAATACCAGCTACAGTGTGTGCAAACCTGGTGAAGACTTACAGGAAACGTTTGACCTCCAAAGTATTGAGTTGAACTTTTGTTATTGACCAAATACTTATTTTCCACCATAATTTACAAATAAATTCTTTAAAAATCCTACAATGTGATTTCCTGGATTTTTTTTTCCCCATTTTGTCTCTCATAGTTGAAGTGTACCTATGATGAAAATTACAGACCTCTCTCATCTTTCTAAGTAGGAGAACCTGCACAATCAGTGGCTGACTAAATACTTTTTGACCCCACTGTAGGTTTTGGCCTCTGTAGTACCTTATACACTATATGACCAAAAGTATTTGGACACCTGACCCTGAGCTTGTTGGACGTCCCATTTCAAATACGAAAGGTATTAAAACAGAGTGACCTTTGTGTGATCTTTTCAACTAGAACAACAGCCACTCTTCTGAGAAGGCTTCTCACCAGACTCACAGATTATGTCTGTGGGAATTTGTGCCCAGGTCCAGTTCATTCCAGAGCTGTTTAGTGGGGCTGAGGTCAGGACTCATTCCTTACGGTTTCAGATCATGCACAGCTTACTAGAGGCAGTGTGGAGAAGGTTTACTACTGATAATAACTGAGCATGTGCAGTGATGTGTAATTACAGTGTGTGTTAAGTGCTCTGTACTGTTATTCCTCTAAATACTGCTGCTTATTACCCAGAAATCTGTCATTATCACAGCCTGAACCTCTAAACATTCACAGTCCTTAAACTTTAGATAAATCTCGCCCGTTGCGTCCATTATGCAAGGCCACGACCTCTGAAATGCGGGTTTTAATCTCAGCTGTGTTATCGGCTGGCCAGGCGTCTAGCATAATAAACACACCTTTTATTTTATTTTATTATGTATAATGTATTTTTTGCATATTAATCTTTATTTTTTCTGCCACTCTTTGCTTCTTGATAATGAACTTTTTATGAAAATAATTAATTCATACATTAATTGTCTGTTTTACCACCAGTTTATCCTGGTCAGTGTTGCTGTGGGTCCAATCTATTGGCCAAAAGGCAAGAAACACTCCAAACGGGTTGCCAGTTCATCACAGGACACACACACACACACACACACACACACACACACAATTTCTAGTAGCTCTATTTGGCCTGACTGCATGTATTTGGACTTGGAAGACTGTGGGAGGAAACTGGAAACTCACATGGGCACAGGGAGAACATGCAAACTCTGCACAATAAGAAACCTGTCCGCCCAACAAAGAATCAAACCCAGGACCTACTTGCCAAAATGAAATAACAGACTACATCTCTATCATTGAAACATATATGGCTTGGCCTCCTAATTCCTAGTCATTATATTATAATTTACTGGATTTAATAATGTCTCTATGCCCATATAACTAGTGATAGTTTGCCTGAACCCATTAAATCAAGCATTATAATAAGAAAGAGCAAAGAACTCTGAACAGATGTCAGAAAGCAAGATTATAGGGCAGTGATAACTCATTAAGTGAAGTTAAGGTACTGGACTAGTAATCAGAAGGTTGCCGGTTCAAGCCCCACCACTGCCAGGTTGCCACTGTTAAGCCCCTGAGCAAGGCGCTTAACCCTCAATTGCTCAAAATTGTGTTCAGTCATAATTGTAAGTTGCTTTGGATAAAGACGTCTGCTAAATGCCAAAAATGTAAATGTATATAAATGGTCAGTAAAGAAAAAGGACCTAACATGCACCTAAATGGTTTTGGAATAACATGCACCTAAATGGTTTTGGAATGACTAATTCTGGCTAAATCCAAGTATTAGGGCTTCTAATGCTCTTATTTTTCCACTTTCAGCTTGTTAATAACACAGAACAGTCCTTGAGGGTTTGAATCACACATCTACTTATGTACATTCTGCATCCCAGTATCATGTTAAGCTAATAAAAACCTGTAATCTTTGCACTTAACACATATCATTATAAACACACCAGTCATTCCATTCCAGACCTAAAACAGTAAAGAACTTCATTTCTACTCACCATCATGGTCTGAATAAAGTCTGTCCACTGGAGGCTTCCTGAAGTCCAGGAGTGAAACTGTGAGCAGACGTTTGCAATGGATGTGTGTGAGAGTGAACGGAGGGTGAAATAGTAAGAGGAGGGACTGGGACTGCTAGAACAGACACACTGAAGTTGGGGAGGTGCTCACACAGGCACACACACACACTCCCGCACACACACACACACACACACACACACACACACGTATTTTAGGAGGCAGCTATAAAATTCTCTCTGTGTTTGCTTTTTTCTTTCTGTCTTTCTTTCTGTCCCCACGTTGTTTTGCTCAGGGTCCTGATGGGTTTGGACTCCATTCAGGTAAAACTGAGAAGCGACAAAAAAACTCAATATTGCACTTCATAATTCCCTTAAATAATTTAATAATTTCCTTAAATTTCCTTATAAATATAGTATAAATAAAGTATCTGTCTATCTATTTTTCTGTCTGTCTGTCTGTCTGTCTGTCTGTCTGTCTGTCTGTCTGTCTATCTATCTATCTATCTATCTATCTATCTATCTATCTATCTATCTATCTATCTATCTATCTATCTATCGGTCTGACTGTCTGTCGCTCGGACAGTCGGTAGGTCTATCTATCAATCTGTCTGACTTTCGCTCTGTCTGTTCATCTGTCTGTCTGTCCATTTGTCCGTCTATCTGTCTGTCTATCTACCTGTCTGTCTGTCGTTTGGTATGTCTATCTATCTGTCTGTCTGTCTGTCTGTCTGTCTGTCTGTCTGTCTGTCTATCTATCTATCTATCTATCTATCTATCTATCTATCTATCTATCTATCTATCTATCTATCTTTCTATCTATCTGTCTGACTTTCGCTCAGTCTGTCTGACTTTCGCTCAGTCTGTCTGACTTTCGCTCAGTCTGTCTGCCTGTTCGTCCGTCTATCTGTATGTCTGTCTGTCCATTCGTCTGTATGTCTGTCTATCTATCTCTCTGCCTGTCTGTGACTTGGTAGGTCTGTCTGTCAGTTTGTTGCTTGGTCTATCTATCTATCTATCTATCTATCTATCTATCTATCTATCTATCTATCTATCTATCTATCTATCTATCTATCTATCTATCTATCTATCTATCTATCTATCTATCTATCTATCTATCTATCTATCTATCTATTTGTCAATCTGTCTGTTTATCTGTCTAAAACTACAGAGCCCAGTAAAGCCCACATGGGAAGTGAGAGAACAACTCCAGACCTGCAGCAACCAGAGCTGATGATGAGGCTCGAGACAGTAATTGTACAGATTAAAAAATGCCTTTGTGGTTTAAGTCTTTGTTTAGTGTTGGTGTGGTACGTCCTCCCTAAAGGTAAATAAACTGCGAATTAGCGAGTGATGCCCTGTGGTAAATTGGTACCAAGTGTTTCCATGTTTTACTGTGTCCTTAAATGTCAAAAAGTGATATAAAAACTACTCATTTGTTTATTTTTCAGTACATTTTCACTTTTTTCCTCTTTGTCTTTCTAAACTTGTAATAAGTGAGGAAGGGAGGAGTGCTGGTGTTACTGCTCGACTGTAATTTCCTCCTCCACACTTTATAATCAACACCTCACATTACTGAACTACACACATCAAGAGTTTCTTCACATCTCCTCATTCCACCTTTGTTTAAATCCAGATTAATTAAACTGGGTAAATTAAATAGTTATAATACATATAACCATAATATATTTCATAATGTATGTTGATACATACAACCTCTTTTATCCTGATCGTGGTCGTGGCAGGTCAGTTTACACCGGGAAATACTGAACGCAAGGCTGGAGTATTCCTTTTATTATTTTTTATTTTATTAATTTTTTATAAAAAAAGAAAAGAGTTACAACACTGTGGAAAAAAACCAGAAATGATTTAAACACATTTAGCAATTACAAAACAACAAGAAAAGAGAAAAAGAGTTTTAAATTTAAATTTTTATTAATCTAAATCTTTTTATTCATTTTTAAAGTCTATCTAAATTATAATAGAGTCCTGTCTTTAAACAGGGAATTGTTTGTTCTCGTTCCTTTTAATTCTGTTTAAATGTATTTAAAAACATTATCACTAAAAATAAATTGCTGGTCATTTTTTATCTTGTTTTCCATAGTTTAGCTTTAACAAGACATATAACATACCAAAATAGATTGTGTTCATTTCCCTCAGTTCAGTTCAGTGTAGTATTGATTTCTTATTTAAATTAATTCTAAAACCTATACCTTGTAATTTTTCCTTAATCAATCAACCAATTTTTATCTGACTGACAGTTTGGCTTTGCACATAATGTTGTTTTAAGAAGATAGATGGATGGATGGATGGATGGATGGATGGATGGATGGATGGATGGATGGATGGATGGATGGATGGATGGATGGATGGATGGATGGATGGATGGATGGATGGATGGATGGATGGATAGATAGATAGATAGATAGATAGATAGATAGATAGATAGATAGATAGATAGATAGATAGATAGATAACTTTATTAATCCCATAGGGAAAGTCAGTTATTACAGCAGCTCAAGATACATTAAAGCAAAAAGTATTAAAGTACAAAGTATTAAAGTACAGAAGTAATGTTGTACACACTATGTAATTAAATAAATAGAACAAAAATGTAGTATGTAATATAAAAAAACTTTATCCTGGCAGTAAATATTGTTAGATGAGATATGCAATATGTAATATACTAAACTGTTGTAAAGTATTCATTGCAGTAAATATTAACAGATGTGTAGTATAGTCTAGTGCTAGATCATGCCCATGAGTCTATCCTGATAGTAACTCAGTGTTGATGATAATGTCTTGAACGAGTGAAGTGTTATACAGCGTGATCGCTGCTGGTACAAACCATCTCCTGTACCGTTCCTTGTTACAGCGGAGTTGGATGAGTCTGTTGCTAAAAGTGATCCGATGTCTGACTAGCAGGTCATGAAGGGGGTGTGATGAGTTGTCAAGTATGGTTATGAGTTTGTTCCGTGACACTGACTCGAAACTGTGAAGTGAGTAGCCCAAGACTGAGCCAGCCTTCCTGATCAGTTTGTTGAGACTGAGAGAACTTATAGTCCGATTTTAGCTCCATCTGATTTCCACCTTTTTGGACACTCAAAGAAGCTTTAAGGGGAAGAAGATTTTCATGTGATGATGATGTAAAAGCAGCGCTGCATCAGTGGCTACGAGCTCAACCAAAAACATTTTATGCTGATGGCATTAAAAAGTTGGTACGACGCTGGAAAAATGCATCAGAATGTGATTATGTAGAAAAGTGATGTTATTAATTCTTAATAAATAGAATTAAAAAAAGTGTGGAAACTTTTTGAAGAACCCTCATACATTCTTTTGTCTCTGCTGTTTTAAGGTCTCTAAAGTCAACTGCATGTCCACATATTTCATCAGTAATTAATAAATACATATTTTTATTTGAGAAATTAATCCAGTCAATATTGAGGTGTTTAGATTTGTCAATAAAGGCTCCATACCAAATCATGTCTGTGTAGTGGTCTGGGTTCAAATCTCAGTGGTAATAGACTGCTGTGCCACCTAAACGCCTAAAACTTTAGCCCAGCTTTATTTTCATTTAACTTGATTGTATACAGAATATAACACAATTTTAATCCACCTGATTACAGATAACCAGACTTTATTTAACCTAATTTAATATAACCAGACTTAACCAGACCAGACTGTGAGATGTGTGTTTTGTAAAGACAAGAAAGTTAAATAATCTGGTGTCTTAGCAATTAAGGTACTGGCCTTATTATTGAGGGTTATTGGTTCTTACCCCACAACTGCCAGATGGTTCTTTTCCTACTTCCTACATATACAACCCCTGGCAAAAATTATGGAATCACCAGTCTCTGAGGATGTTCCTTCAGTTGTTTAATTTTGTAGAAAAAAAGCAGATCACAGACATGACAAAAAACTAAAGGCATTTCAAATGGCAACTTTCTGGCTTTAAGAAACACTAAAGAAATCAAGAAAAATAATTGTGGTAGCCAGTAACAGTTAGATTTTTAGAACAAGCACAGGGAATAAATTATGGAATCACTCAATTCTGAGGAAAAAATTATGGAATCATGACAAACAAAATAACACTCCAACACATCACTAGTACTTTGTTGCACCACCTCTGGCTTTTATAACTGCTTGCAGTCTCTGAGGCATTGACTTAATGAGTGACAAACAGTACTCTTCATCAATCTGGCTCCAGCTTTCTCTGATTGCTGTTGCCAGATCAGCTTTGCAGGTTGGAGCCTTGTCATGGACCATTTTCTTTAACTTCCACCACAGATTTTCAATTGGATTGAGATCCGGACTGTTTGCAGGCCATGACATTGACCATATGTGTCTTTCTTCAAGGAATGTTTTCACAGATTTTGCTCTATGGCAAGATGCATTATCATCTTGAAAAATGATTTCATCATCCCCAAACATCCTTTCGATAGATGGGATAAGAAAAGTGTCCAAAATGTCAATGTAAACCTGTGCATTTATTGAAGATGTAATGACAGCCATCTCCCCAGTGCCTTTACCTGACATGCAGCCCCATATCATCAATGACTGTGGAAATTTGCATGTTTTCTTCAGACAGTCGTCTGCATAAATCTCATTGGAACGGCACCAAACAAAAGTTCCAGCATCATCACCTTGCCCAATGCAGATTCGAGATTCATCACTGAATATGACTTTCATCCAGTCATCCACAGTCCACGATTGCCTTTCCTTAGCCCATTGTAACCTTGTTTTTTTCTGTTTAGGTGTTAGTGATGGCTTTCTTTTAGCTTTTCTGTATGTAAATCCCATTTCCTTTAGGCGGTTTCTTACAGTTCGGTCACAGACGTTGACTCCAGTTTCCTGCCATTTGTTCCTCATTTGTTTTGTTGTACATTTTCTGTTTTCAAGGCATATTGCTTTAAGTTTTCTGTCTTGACGCTTTGATGTCTTCCTTGGTCTACCAGTATGCTTGCCTTTAACCACCTTCCCATGTTGTTTGTACTTGGTCCAGGTTTTAGACACAGCTGACTGTGAACAACCAACATCTTGTGCAACACTGCGTGATGATTTACCCTCTTTAAGGAGTTTGATAATCCTCTCCTTTGTTTCAATTGACATCTCTGGTGTTGGAGCCATGATTCATGTCAGTCCACTTGTTGCAACAGCTCTCCAAGGTGTGATCACTCCTTTTACCTGCATACTAACGAGCAGCTTTAATCTGATGCAGGTGTTAGTGTTTGTAATGAAAATTTGCAGGGTGATTCCATAATTTTTTCCTCAGAATTGAGTGATTCCATAATTTATTCCCTGTGCTTGTTCTAAAAATCTAACTGTTACTGGCTACCACAATTATTTTTCTTGATTTCTTTTAGTGTTTCTTAAAGCCAGAAAGTTGCCATTTGAAATGCCTTTAGTTTTTTGTCATATCTGTGATCTGCTTTTTTTCTACAAAATTAAACAACTGAAGGAACATCCTCAGAGACTGGTGATTCCATAATTTTTGCCAGGGGTTGTATAATCAGGCTTCATTTAACCAGTTTTAAATGGAGCAGATGTGATCTAACTGCACAGTGTGTGCATTTGATCCACTGTACACACCCAGGAACAGACGAGGCTTTCACCAGCGCTAACACTAGAGTAACACAGCCAGTAATTCATACAGCGCTCCTACACTCACCTTACTCCTGCGAGTGCTCTCAGTTTAGTATTTACACATCTCTGTCCAGTACGGTGTCCCAGAACTATTATAAATTTAATTAAACAGGTAAACATTATCCCTACTGTAAAATAAGGCTGAGGAATCATGTTATAGGGATGTTTTATAGCAACAAAGAGACACAATGGAAATGTTAAGTGAATACTAGTACAAATGACATACAGTACAAACAACAAATTAAATGCAAAAAACACACACCATAGGATGATAGATGAAATGATAGAAACAATAGGAAAGTTAATGTAAATGACTTTGTGCTAAACATACACAAAACACCTAATAACAAACCAAAACAAACAGGGAACTGAACCCTAGACTAATCGCTATGCTAATGGACATGCTAACTGATAAGCTACAGGCTCACTTGTGCTAAGAGCTAAATGCTAACAAAACTATATATACAGGCTAAACTAAAATATTAAACAAAAGAATTTGAATAACAAAATCTAGGCAACACAATACTTTTTTATTATACATCAGTTGCCACCAAATACGTCATATTTTTTTTATTGATTGTTTACACACAACTGAGGGATGCTGATCTACGGTGACCATATTCTGGTTTTCAAAAAAGAGGACACCTGTGGTAAGATGGCAGCATGGGGCAAACGGACACCTACACTGGGTGAAAGGTTTAGTCCCAAAAAGGGCAGGGGGGTGTCAGATAATCTTATTCCCTTTCATTCAGCATTTGGCCCTAAACAGTAAAAACAACAAACATAATAATAATCTTACGGTTTGACAGTGTGGGTTATTATAAAAAGCAAAAATGATGAAACACCCATGATAGATCTAAGGAAAGGAAAAGTGCACAGAGCTAAAAACTTGCTTTTCTTTGCCAGAAAGTGAAAAGCAAACATAATTACACTAATCCGCTTTGAAATGGACCACTAGAGTGATGTAAAATCAGGGAAAATATTATCATTCAGTGGCAAATTCAAATTCAAATTCCTGATCGTAACCCCATTTGACATCATCGTAACCCCATTAGACATCATCGTAACCCTAAAAGACTTAGATTCATCAATATATTAATTAATAAAAATAATAAAAAAATCATACCCCCTTTAACTTTTGTGTAACAGACTTTCAGGTTGCATTTCTTCATGCAGCGGCAGACTGTGTTAAGTGACGACGCTTTTCTGAAGTACTCCCAAGTCCATGTGGCTTTATTTGGCACAGCAGCTTGATGGTTTCTCATGCAAGGCCATTTCAAGGCTAATACTGTAAGCCATACACGTTTAACAGTGGTTTCCGGCCCTGTGCTATTCAGAGATTTCTTATAATTCCCTGAATCTTTCACAATATTATGTACAGTGGATGGTGAAAACTTAAATTGTTTGTTTGTTAATTAAGATTTTTAACGTCATGTTTTACACTTTGGTTACATTCATGACAGAAATGGTAGTTACTCATTACACAAGACTCATCAGTTCTCAAGTTTCTATCGAACACAGTCATGGACAATTTAGTGTCTCCAATTTACCTCACTAAAGGACTGTGGGAGGAAACCGGAGCATCCAGAGGAAACCCAAACTCCACACAGAAAGGACCTGGACCGCCCCACCTGGGGATCAAACCCAGGACCTTCTTGCTGTGAGGTGACAGTGCTACCCACTGAGCCACCTTGCCGCCCGAAAGACTTACATTATTTGCAATCCTGTGTTGGGAAATATTCTTTTTAAAGTGATTGACAATTCTCTTTAGATCTGTGAACATGCAGATGAATGATCCGCTGTGGCGACTCCAAACAGGAGCAGAAAGGAATCATTCATTCAGAAATGTATTCTATAACATCTTTAACTTTGTTGCATTCATGGTTATGGCTGCCACAACTGTTGACCTTTCTTGATTGTATACATTATAATGTACATGGAAGAGCGGTCTCTAGCCAAGGTCAGAATAAAAACTGTCAACGAATTAGAATATGCTCAAGGTGCTTATGGGTAACACTGTTCACTGTTAAGCAAGTCTTGTTCTGTGATGGGAGTAGAGACTGTAATGCAAAAAAAGAAACCCCTGCTTGCTTTTTTGGTTAGTCAAGCTTTTAAGTGAAGTTGGGGTCTTGCACAGTAGCCTTTAAGCCCACGCTGGTGTAAAATTGACTCGACTGTGGCGGTATATCGCAAATATCAATATACAGTGGTACCTTGTAACTCGACGTCCCCTAAACTCGAAATCTTTGATGCCCTTCGTCGAGAAATCTGTACCCTTAACCTTGATGTTTACTAATTCGAGTTCAGCCTTTTTTTTTAAATGTATTTATTTATTTAATTATATAAGATACAATTAAAAAAATGTGTTGCAAAATAAATCAGTCCAATAAAAAAGCTGCAAAATCATTGAACTCCCAGGACTGTCCTGTACAACTGAATACAATCTTTTGACTTGTGCCCCGCCCTTCCCAAGCTGCTACTAAATGCACAGATCACTTTACATTTTGTACATAAATAAATACTATTTGTACAATAATAATAATTACTATTATTTTTCTCTACTGTGATAAGATACTGGTTACACTGCTCTGTTTGCACTATTCAACCCTGTGTATATATCCATATTTTTTTTTTACCATATAAATACTCTTATAATACTCATATTTCTTATCATTTTAGCTTATTTTGTGCTGCCATGTGTCATATATTTTTTTGTACTTTTTATATATTTTAATATTATTTTTATTTTATTATTGCTAAAGATCTCACTGAGAGCTACCAAACAAAGTCTATCCTATCCTACCCTACCCTACCCTACCCTACCCTACCCTACTCCTGTCCTGGACTGGACTGATAAAAAAAAAAAAAAGGTTGTGATTAATGTGATTATTGTTTACAGCACTACAGACCACATGGTCTGTGCTCGTGCTCTGCATATATGCAGCATTTTGGGCTGGACGAGCGTTAAACTTCTGTGATATCGGCCAAACCCATTCGGCATCTGTAAAACTCTGTGTTGACCATCGGCGGAATGACAGAGAGTGAAAGTTCAGTGTCAACTCTGAGGGTGGAGCAGGAAATAGCTGTGGAGGTCCGCAGTGGGCGCTCCGCCTGACTCCACAGTTAAAAGAATTCTTTGTGCTCAAGGTCCGTAACAAGATCCCAAACTACGCCTACGCTTAACCCAAGCTGGGTGTTAAAAACCTGCTGGAGCATTAAAAACAAACCAGAAGATAAAGTGCAGAGTGGATCTATTTTTACTCTTGGGTGTGTTTAACAATGACTTGTTGTTTTTCGGTGGTTTTTGGAAAGCTGTAGCAGTTTATTTGAGCCAAGGTACCTGCTGAAATAGTTATCTAGAGTGGACGTCAAGTGTATCTGATAGGTTCTTTTTCTGGGAATGACTAGAACATATACTGTATTTTATAAGTCTATACGGCTTATTTGGGCAGATACAGAAGGTGCATGGTGGCACATATATCAGTGCACTCTTAGTGCCAGTACCAAGCCCTGATAAACAGAAGGGTTGTGTTAGGAAGGGCATCAGGTGTAAGAACTGTGCCAAATCAAATATTTGGATGAATGATCCGCTGTGGCAACTCCATACAGGAGCAGAAAGGAATCATTCATTCAGAAATGTATTCTACAACGTCTTTAACTTTGTTGCATGACTGTCTCGTTTCTCATTCCTGGTTATGTGGGCAGTTGTAGCCTAGTGATTAAGGTATGGGTTAGTAATCAAAAGGTCAGGGTTCAAGACCCACCACTGCCAGGTTGCAAACTGTTGGGCCCGAGAGCAAGGCCCTTAACCCTCATTTGCTTAGACAGTTTACCTTCACAGTACTGTAAGTCGCTTTGGATAAAAGTGTCTGCTAAATGCTGAAAATGTGAATGTTTGTGGCTGACTACAGCTGTTGACATCTTTTAAGTGTATCCATTATAATGTACATAGAAGAGAGGTCTCTAGCCAAGTTCAGAAAGAAAACTAAGGTGCTTATAGGTAAGTCTTGCACTGTAATGGGAGTAAAGACTGTAATGCAAAAAAAGGTTTGTCAGTTTTGAAGTTGCGGCTTTTGTCTTGCACAGTGGCCTCTAAGCCAGGGGTCATCAACCTTTTCGAGACCGAGAGCTACTTCAAGGGTACTGAATAATACGAATGGCTACTTGTTTGATACAAACTTCCTGAATAACATAAAGTTGCACAGTTCACCTTTAATGAAATTATTATTATTAGAAATATTCATATATATGAAGAGACTGTCTGATCATAATGTTAATGATTCCTCAGGAAAATTAATAACAACGATTTACCATGGTAGGAAACAGCTCTGACTTTCAAATATTGAAACAGATTTAGATTAATAGAGATAAATAATGTTACATGTTGAAATATATCTGTCACATCTCTGATATTTTTTAAATATCTTTCTTGACAGTTTTAAATGAATGAGCACATTTGTAGCATTTTGATCAAAATCACACTTTTTTTCACAAATTATCACTTCTGTAGCATTTTTTAAAGTAAATCATTAACGGTCACATCTTCCAATCATGAACCGTTTGTACTCATCACTTCCTTTGCAACATTTTAGAACAAATCATGATTTAAAAAAAGCTGCGATGTACTGCAATGTACATGGAAGTTTTTGTGACACGTACTGAAGTGTCTCTCCACATTTCTCCCAATCATTGTGAAAATATGAAGTTTTCTTTCGCTTTTCTTGTGTTTTTTTTCATTTTCTGGGGGGAGTAAAACCTGCATCTCGCTCCCCATCGTAGCTGCGCTTGCTTGCTTGTCTCACCCAGACAAGATCAGAGCTCATATAAACAGTTGCTCAGTGGGTAGCACTATCGCCTCACAGCAAGAAGGTCCTGGGTTCGATCCCCAGGTGGGGCGGTCCGGGCCCGTTCTGTGTGGAGTTTGCATGTTCTCCCCGTGTCTGCATGGGTTTCCTCCGGGTGCTCCGGTTTCCTCCCACAGTCCAAAGACGTGCAAGTGAGGTTAATTGGAGACGCTAAATTGTCCATGACGGTGTTTGATATAACCTTGTGAACTGATGAATCTTGTGTAATGAGTAACTACCGTTCCTGTCATGAATGTAACCAAAGTGTAAAACATGACATTAAAATACTAATAAATAAACATCAAACATTTTTGTTTTTGAAATGGTATATTCACTATTGTCATTTTCAAATCTACATCAATGCAAGTGTTATTGATTAAAAAAGATCAGCATCACAAATACAGTTTTTAGACGGAGCTCTATAGTCACTAGTGCTATTTTAGAATATGTCCTGCGGGTGACTCACGTGGTCCCCGCGGGCACCGTCTTGATGAGCCCTGCACTAAGCCCATGCTAATATTATTTTTATTTATTTTTTTTCTTTAAATTTAGCACGTCCAATTTCGTCCCATCTATCATCCTCTCATTAGTGCGGATTCCTGCTCCTGATTGGGGCTGACGAGGCCGTTCCACGCCTCCTCCGAAACGTGCACAGCCAATCGACCGTCTTATCACCCACACTTGACGAGTGTAGCGTGGCAGAGTACTGTGCACGGAGGATCACACACTCCGCCACACCCCCTCCCGTCTCCATACAGGCGCCACCAACCAGCCAGCAGAGGGCGCAACCGCCCCGTTCCTGAGAGAGCATCCCCTACGGTCTCAAGTCCTGCCCCCCACCCGGACAACAGGCCAATCGTTGTCCATAGCCGCCCAGCCTCGACCGTGAAGGCAGAGCTGGATTCGAAACGACGCTCCTTTGAAATCCAGCTCTGGTTGCAGCGCGTGTCTTTTACCGCTGCTCCACCTGAGCGGCCAAGCCCATGCTAATATAAAATTGACTAGACTGTGGACAGTTTTACCTAGGACTGGGCGGTAAATCGCAAATATTGATATACAGTGGTACTCGATGCCCTTCGTGGAGAAATCTGTACCCTTAAACAGCCACTTTCAGTGGTGCAGTAAAACGTCATCAAGGTGTGAATATGAGACGAATCTGCGTTATAGCTCAAGGTTCTGAGAAATTGTGAGTGACCTTTTCCAAGATTAAAATTATCATAAAAAAATACATTTTAATGTGGTTTAATGTACTAAAAGAACGACACAGAAACACTAAACTTAATTATTACTGCTCATAAGTTCTCTCCACTAATGAAAATCATTGCTCGTTGTTTTAGTGTAATTAGTCCATATAAAACGGTTAAAAATCTATATAAAAATACAACAAAAGCTGCACTTTACCTTTACTTCTTTATTGTTTCCTTATGCTTCTTAGTCGTGCAGATGCTTGATCTTGGAATACTGTATTCCGTTAGTACCGGCGCATTCACATAAGAAGCAGCAAAATTGCGAAAATGTGAATGTGCCTTTACTGAACGGAATATTAGTCCATGAAGCCTTCTTCAGCAAGCCTACTGTACTGTAGGTCTGCAGCGCCACCTGCTGTCAAACTCCATAGTCCACATCTGGTGTGATTTACACCACTCCAGCAGACCTGTAGTACTGTGACACTGGGGTGCTTGATTAGAGCTAGCAGGTAATGGACTAGTAATCAGAAGGCTTCTGGTTTAAGCCCTACCACCACCAAGTTGCCACTGTAGGGCCTCTGAGCTAACCTGCAATTGCTTAAGTTGTATTCAGTAATTATTTTATTTAATTATTTTAGTAATTAAGTCATTTGCTGCAAATGTTAAATTTTGTACGATGGCGAGGCTGTGTGCGAGTCTGCATCCTGGGCTGAAGAGCGATGTTCCCGTTACCCAGAATAGTGTTGTTTACTCTGGGCGAGTGTGAGTGAGTGTGAATCCCGAATCTGACACCATCATTATGTGGTGAGTGTTGGTCAATCGAATCAGCCACAGAACCTCCATTAGCAAAATCACTTGAAAGCCGTATGGTCAGGAAATGGCATGTCAGAATGTAGATGTTAGAAACAAATAACCTTTTTATATCGTTTTTGTCACTCTGTCGGGCTGTGATGCACAGAATGGAATTAGATCGAGTGTGTTTGTGGCTTTTAAGCAGATGCTTATTTTGTGTACATCATAAACTATTGTTTACTACAATGACTGCTGTGTAGCGAGCCAAATAATGGGTCACAGAGAAAATAATAATCATTTTTGTTAGGCACATAAACACAAAAGGAACTTGTACACATAAGCCCCCTCGTGGACGCTTTACATTACATCTTGTAAACCACAGTACGACCAAAATGCTACTATTTTTTATTTTGTCATGTTTTACACACTTTGATTACATTCATGACAGGACAGGTGGTTACTGGTTACACAAGGTTCATCAGTTCAGGTTTCATGTCAAACTCAGTCATGAAGAATTTTGTATCTCTAGTTCACCTCACTTGTATGTCTCTGTACTATGGGAGGAAACCCACACAGACACCGGGAGAACATACAAACTCCACACAGAAAGGACCCAGACTTTTCCAATTGGGAATCGAACCCAGGATGTTCTTGCTGTGAGGCGACAGTGTTATCCACCGAGTCGCCCTTAATAATTAAATAAAGAAATTTTCACAGGCACATAAACACAAAATGATCTTGTACACATACACCCCCTTGCGGAGGCTTTACGTTACATCTTGTAAACCACAGTACGACCAAAATGCTACTATTTTTATATAGTCATGTTTTACACCCTTCGGTTACATTCATGACAGGAACGGTAGTTACTGGTTACACGAGGTTCATCAGTTCAAGTTCGATATCGAACACAGTCATGGACAATTTTGTATCTCCAGTTCACCTCACTTGCACGTCTTTGTACTGTGGGAGGAAACCGGAGCTCCCGGAGGAAACCCACACAGACACGGGGAGAACATGCAGACTCCACACAAAAAGGACCCGGACCGCTACTCCTGGGAATCAAACCCAGGAGATTGTTGCTGTGAGGCAGTACCACTAGAAACAGTCCACTATACTACAACTGCCCTGTTAATTTTAACTGAGCCTGTTTAGAGCATTTATTTTTATTGTAGAAATAAAAAATCATGGTACATCATGTAATTACATGTAATTAATCAGCACAAAACCTTTCAAGTGAAAAAAAAAAAAATCACTGTTCGATAAACACTGCAGTAATAGAAAGAGAACAAAACTAAAGTCCTAAATCACTGATTCGTTCCAGTTTTCTTCTTGCTGAACTCTTTCCTCCCCTGTTTGTCGGAGAAGAAGCGCACGCGCTGGATTTTCTCCAGCTGACTCTGGATCGTTTCTGCGATGTCCATGTGATCCGGGATGTGAACGTAGCGCACGTTGCGTCCCGTTATGAAGAAGTCGGCCATCTGGGAGACTCTTCCTCGCCTGTCCCTGTACAGCACGTCCTCCAGACGGACGTTCATGAAGGCGTCTACGTTGAGGACCCGTCCTCTCGCCGTGCTCTCGTCCCGCAGCTCTACCGTGGTCACCAGACCGTGCAGGCCCTGCAGCAGCAGTACGAGGGAGTTCTCAGAGATCGTGCGCTCGGCGATCGACTGAGTCGCCATCGCTTATTACCTACAAAACAAATCGATCAGTGGAAACCATGTTAATGAAGCAGAGAAAATGTCATTTTAATTCTGTTCAAGCACTTTATTCAGGTCAGGTAGCAGGTCCACCAGGAAGCACATGGAGCAAGGTAGAAGTACATTGAATAGGGCACCACTTCATCTCAAGGTTCCTTAGATGTAGCCAATCAAGTCTGTGTAGACGCCGGGTAGCTGAGATTCAAACCCAGATCACAGCTGTGGTGGGTGTAACAGACCACATGAGACCCAGCACGGAAAATAGGAAGTGATTATTATACTTGGGCGCCACGGTGGCTAAGTGGGTAGCACTGTCGCTTCACAGCAAGAAGGTCCTGGGTTCGATCCCCAGGCGGGGCGGTCTGGGTCCTTTCTGTGTGGAGTTTGCATGTTCTCCCCGTGTCTGCGTGGGTTTCCTCCAGGAGCTCCGGTTTCCTCCCACAGTCCAAAAACATGCATTCAAGTTAATTGGAGACACTGAATTGCCCTATAGGTGAATGGGTGTGTGTATGAGTGTGTGTGTGGGTGTGTGTCTGTGTGTCTGCCCTGCGATGGACTGGCGCCCCGTCCAGGGTGTTACTGTGTGCCTTGCACCCATTGAAAAGCTGGGATAGGCTCCAGCAGCCCCCCGTGACCCTAGTTGGATAAGCGGTTAAGACAGTGAGTGAGTGAGATTATTATACTTGTATAGTGTACCCATATAAGCATTACAGTAGTTACTGACTCTAAAGCATGGATGATATTGAACAAGGAAGAAATGTATAAAAAGAGGGAGAATGTTATACTGTATAAATGCATAAGATTTCAGCTCACGCTCAGGTGTCCCAGTAATAATGTTGCCCAAATAGTGTATTATTTATGAATTTATTAGGACTTTAACATCATGTTTTACACACTTTGGTTACATTAATGACAAGATAAATAGTTACTGGTTGCACAAGATTCATCAGTTCAAGTTTAATAACAAACACAGTCATGGACAATTTTGTATCTCACCTCAATTCACCTCACTTGCATATTTTTGTACTGTGGGAGGAAACCCACACAGACAAGGGGAGAACATGCAAAATCCACACAGAAAGGACCCCGACTGTTCCACCTTGGAATCAAACCCAGGACCTTCTGGCTGTGAGGCGACAGTGCTACCCACTAAGCCACCGTTCCTTTTATTGTTCGGTACTTCTGACAACTGAGACTGTTGGATATTCTAATTTAACAGCATGGATATTAATACAGACACTCCCCACTTGTGGCTATAAAAGCCCCAGTCCTCTGGTTATGCTTTCCAAAAGATGTTGAAGTGTATCTCTGGGAATTTGATTAAGAACCAGCAAGAACCAGCAGATAATTCCAAGAATTAGAAGTTGCTGGAACATCAATCCATCTATCCACACAACCATTCACCCAATCGTCCACCTACCCATCTATCCACACAACCATTCACCCAATCGTCCACCTACCCATCTATCCACACAACCATTCACCCAATCGTCCACCTACCCATCTATCCACACAACCATTCACCCAATCGTCCACCTACCCATCTATCCACACAACCATTCACCCAATCGTCCACCTACCCATCTATCCACACAACCATTCACCCAATCGTCCACCTACCCATCTATCCACACAACCATTCACCCAATCGTCCACCTACCCACACAACCATTCACCCAATCGTCCACCTACCCATCTATCCACACAACCATTCACCCAATCGTCCACCTACCCATCTATCCACACAACCATTCACCCAATCGTCCACCTACCCATCTATCCACACAACCATTCACCCAATCGTCCACCTACCCATCTATCCACACAACCATTCACCCAATCGTCCACCTACCCATCTATCCACACAACCATTCACCCAATCGTCCACCTACCCATCTATCCACACAACCATTCACCCAATCGTCCACCTACCCATCTATCCACACAACCATTCACCCAATCGTCCACCTACCCATCTATCCACACAACCATTCACCCAATCGTCCAACTACCCATCCATTCACCCAAATTTCCACCTAACCACCTACCTATCCCACTATCCATCCACCTATATATATATATATATATTAGGGCTGTCGAAGTTAACGCGATAATAACGCATTAACGCGATCTCAATTTAACGCGATTAAAAAAAATAGTGCCGTTAACGCAAATTCTATTTGGCTCTGCGAGTCATCCGTAGTTCATGTTGAGACTTGACCGTGCACGGCATCTCTCATTAAGACGGCGTTTCTCAAACGTAACCGAGCGTCGTAGTGATGCACTTTCTTAATAAAGAAATAAATACACGGTATATTCACAAGTTGTCGGGGGCAGAACACTTTTATTACTTTTTCTGTTACGGTACCGAATAGCGGACAGCTAGAGTCGTTAGCCAAGCATGCTATTCCATGCACTATGGAAGCCCCAAAGGGTCAAAACACACTCACTTCGTGTAGAAACGTCCATCAAACCATCGTCACGATACAACCACAGAAAAGTCTGTTACAATAATTACGCCTTATCCCACCTGAAGCACCGCTGATCTACAATGTTTGCTGATGGAGAAATTCTAACCTACAATCTGACATATATACGAAGTCGAGGGTCTCTGCTGGATAGTATTACTGCCTAGTATGTGAGTGAATAAAACTCCCTTACAGTTTTCTCTTGTCCCAGCAGTTTTTAACATCAGTACATTTAGCATAAAATGTGTTCACCATTTTAATTGTAACATTTCACTTAAAAATCCTTGTTTTCTTGAACATTTACACAGATTTTTTTTATGCGATTAACTATATGAAATTCTGAGATTAATCGCGATTAAAAATTTTAATCGTTTGACAGCCCTAATATATATATATCCATCCATACAACCATTCACCCAACTTTCCACCTAACCATCCCACTATCCATCCACCTATGCATTCATCCATCCATCCACCCAATCGTTCATCCATCCATCCATCCACCCAATCGTCCACCTACCCATCCATACAATCGTCCACCTACCCATCCATCCATCCAACCATTCACTCAACTTTCCACCTAACCACCTACCCCACTATCCATCCACCTATACATCCATCCATCTACCCAACCATCCATACAAACATTCACCCAACTTTCCACCTACCTAAACATCCATCTACCCATCCATTCACCCAACTTTCCACCTACCTATCCATCTATCTCCATCCATCCATCCACCTCCATCCATCCATCTACCCAACCATCCATCCATCCAGTCGCCTAAAACCCTCTAACCCACCATAAGATAAGGATCTATTAAGTGAGTGAACTAATTTGAGTCGATTTTCTACTATACTTCCTGTTAAAGAGAAACATGGTGGTACAGCTGATACAGTGGGTGCTGTCGCTGACTATGAGGAGTTTGTTAGGTTCTCTCGCATCCATGCGGCTTTGCTTCGTTTTCCTTACACCTCACAAAAACACGAAACGGGTAAACTGCAGTACTATCTGCAGTAAATTGACTCTAGGCGTAAGTGTTGCCCTGCAATGGGTTTCGGAAAGACATCAGACACACCGCGACCCTGATCAGGACAAAGTCGTTAGTGATAAGGAATCATTAATTGGCCTGTATTAAAAAATAATCTTTTTTTTTTAAACTTTCAACTTTTGTTGAAAGTGCGCACTGTACTATTATAATTTAATAATAAAATATAGTAATCGTTAAGTTTTTATATTAATTATTGTTCTAGTTGTTGACAGTAAAACGCGGTTTAACAACTTGCCCGTGGCTCCGTCCTAAACGTCACATTACGCACTATAAACAGTCCCTACCTAGGGGACTAAATACATTGGCGATGCGCCCTACTCAGTGCACTATATGTCCACAAAATAGCCGTTTGTAGTTCTACAAGAAGAATTTAACCACATTATATCCATTTTCTAACTAAATCAATTAGTTTGAAAATCTGGAATCAAACTACAACTGTTTATAGACTTTAATATAATATTATACAAAAAAACATTTAAATGATGTGAAACTCTTTACCGTGTTAGACGTCGAGCTAGTAGCATTTTTCAAACACTGTCTTCTTCTTTGTTCTAATGGCGGTTGCCAAATCTGTTATTTGTGCATTAGCGCCATCAGCTGGTGTTGGTCTTATAGAGCATTGAGGCTGGACAGTGACTTTGTGGGATGGAGAAGACAAAAAAACTTAAATACTAGTAAACAATCCTGTTTCAGGTGACCACACGTCACACTTCTTTTACCCTTTTTTCAGATCAGACCGTCTGATAATGTAAGAAACCTTGGTGTCGTCCTGGATAACCAGCTGACCTTCTCTCCTCATGTAGCCAACATGACAAGATTGTGTCGGTTCCTCCTCTACAACATTAGGTATCAGGTGCAGTCACTTGTAATCTCACTGCTGGACTACTGCAACTCCCTCGGGGCAGGTGCTCCCATGTTCACTATCAAACCCTTGCAGCTCATTCAAATGCAGCTGCCCGTCTGGTTTTTAACCAACCTAAACACTGCCACATCACATCAACCCACTGCTGCGTTCTCTTCACTGGCTCCCTGTAGCTGCACGCATTCAGTTTAAAACACTGATGCTCACCTACAAAGCCAAAAATGGACCAACCCCAAGCTACCTCCGAGGTCCAATCAAACCCCGCTCTGTACCGCGCAACCTCCGAGCCACTAGTCTCGCTCACCTTGATCCTCCACTCAGGACTCGAGGAAGACAAGCATCAACATCAAGGCTCTTCTCTGTACCAGCACCCAAGTGGT
Organism: Trichomycterus rosablanca; assembly: GCF_030014385.1. Taxonomy (NCBI): domain Eukaryota; kingdom Metazoa; phylum Chordata; class Actinopteri; order Siluriformes; family Trichomycteridae; genus Trichomycterus; species Trichomycterus rosablanca. The sequence goes on from NC_085988.1 coordinate 13,430,166, forward strand.
GGAATGAACTTCCTCTGTCTGTTCGAACATCTGAGTCTCTTGCTGTCTTCAAAAGATGAATAAAATCCTTCATCATCTCTTTACTAAGCACTTAGGCTGACATGTACTTACCTACTAACACTCTTATTCATTTCTTGGGAAAAAAACCCACTTTGTTCTAACAGGTATCAGCAGTTTTGTGTTCTTGGACTGTTATTTACTTAAACTAGAGTAAGGTAATGTTTACTATGGAAGCACTTCTGTAAGTCGCTCTGGATAAGAGCGTCTGCTAAATGCCGAAAATGTAAATGTCTGCTAAATGTTTTACATGTAAATGTGTACGTGAGTGAATATGTGAGTGTTTGATGCACTGTAATGTTGTGCAGTTGTATTTCCGCCTTGGGTCCAGTGTTCCAATGTGAGTGCTGCACATCACAATGGGTCACATGGGGGATGTTCATGCAGTAGATAAACTTGGTACTATAGACTGACCCTAGATGTAAATAAGTGTTTGGATTTTCCCTCACTTGTGTATCTGGATGGCCCCGGGCCCACCTGACCCGAATGAAGTTTTGGTCAAAATGTATTAATATATAAATAAATATGATAAATTATAGCTGCTTTTTTACAGTTGTTAAAAATGTTGCATGAAAGAAATTATGTTCTTCTATACACTATAAAGCCAAAAGTATATGGACACCTGAGCTTGTTGGATATTCCAATTCCAATATTCCACACCCCCTGCAACATGTTTTCAATCTGTGGCCGCTTTTTGTCACCTGCCAGTGTTGGATTCCCACACAGAGCCACCACATGCAGGTGCTCGGACCAGTCCCATATCGCACAGGCAATACAAAAAGACCCTGTCTGACCTTCCCTCCTTCAAACACAGCCAGTTGTGTTTTGATTGCTCGGCCAGGTCAGTGGTTCTGCTAAGATTCAAACCTGAGCTCCCCTGTGCACATACTTTAATTCATTCACCGTGGCATTAGTCTTAAGCAGGAACTTTATCATTTATGTCTCTTCTGTATGCACCCTTTTAATATTTGTTTTCCTGAATATTTACTGCAAAACGTAAGACATCTGGATGTGTGTGTTTTTTCTTTCTGCTGTGTTTTGGTTTAGAGTTCATCCATCATGGCCAGCAGGTCGTTTCCCTTGTCGCTGGGTCTCTCCGCCTCCTCCTGAGATGTAAACTCAGCTGCTATACGAGTCAGCTCTGTGTCCACCTCACGATCCTGTATAAAGACACAATGTCACAGCAGATCTGAGCTTTATGCCAAGTTCACACTACACGACTTTCCAAGTCGTCAGATCTCTGTACAGTTCACACTACACGACTGGATCTCTTGCACTCGGGAGTCTTTTCAGTCTGTGTGGTTTTCACACTACACGACTGATCGGCGATAGGGGGTTTCACACTACACGATCCATCACCAACTGGAATCACAGGCGAGCTTCTCTGGTTTCCCAAACTACGTTTTGTCACGAAGAAGTGACGAGGGGTTTGATGATACCACGTCATTGCACATCAACTAGTAGCGAGTGATCAAAGTTTGTGCGCTGATGTGCAGCGTAAAATCAAAGAGAAAATAAATGAATCTGAGTGGATTTGGCAACACAAACAGCATAAATTGTTCTATAGTGAGTTGGAGGTTAATAAATATTTGTTGCAATGCAGCGTGGGTGTTGTTTTATCGAGAACGATAAGGTCAGAAATACTGTAAAACGTGTGTGTCCTGATGTATTCTGATATAAACTATATTATGCCCCTGTTCCACATTTTACAACTTCTCCCTGCCAGTCGCCTGACCGATATCCAGATATTTACTAGATGCTAGATATATGCTAGATATCTCTCTTCAGTCGACGAGTGCTCGGCGAGCCACTCGGATCGAGTTGTTGAGTAGTTCACACATAGCGATTGAGAGCCGAGTTTTGATCGCCGAGCAAACACAGAGTTGCCTCCGAGCCGGCAAATCTAGCGCCGACCAGTCGGCGAGCGAAAATCGTGTAGTGTAAACTAGGCATTAGGAAGCACCTATCTAATAGAACAAACATGGATCCAACAATTCAAACCAGATCTCTGTGTATAGACAAATAACTGTTAATATATTGCTCACACTGATCATTTTTAATTAAAGAACAAAACATGACACATAACGCTGCCAAAAGTATGTAGACACCTGACCATTAGCTTATTCATGTTTATCTACGTATTAGCATTAACACAGCCAGATCTACAGTATATCCCCCCCATGCACTCTCTCAACCGGTGTTCCTCGGGGCTCTGTACTTGGCCCACTTCTTTTCTCTATCTACACCCGCTCTCTGCGTAAGGTCATAGCCTCCCATGGCTTCTCTTACCACGCCTGTGCAGATGATACTCAGCTCATTCTGTCATTTCCTCCTTCAGACACACATGTTTCAGCTCGCATCTCAGCATGTCTGCGAGATATCTCACAATGGATGTCAGCTCATCATCTAAAACTCAATCCCAGCAAGACAGAGCTGTTACTTATTCCTGGAGATCGATCTCCAACCCAGGACCTAGTCATCTCTCTTGATGACTCCCAAATCAGACTGTCTGATAATGTAAGAAGCCTTGGTGTCGTCCTGAATAACCAGGTGACCTTCTCTCTGTGTGTAGCCAACATGACGAGATCGTGCCGGTTCCTCCTCTACAACATCAGGAAGATTCGTCCATTTCTCTTCATGGAAGCCACTCAGATTCTGGTACTTGTAATCTCATGGTTGGACTACTGCAACTCCCTCCTGTCCACTATTAAACCCTTGCAGCTCATTTAAAATGCAGCTGCTCGCCTGGTTTTTAACCAACCTTAACGCTGCCACATCACCCCACTGCTGCGTTCTCTTCACTGGCTGCCTGTAGCTGCACGCATTCAGTTTAAAACACTGATGCTCACCTACAAAGCCAAAAAGCCATTTGTGTTCTTGGACTGTTATTTACTTAAACTAGAGTAAGGTAATGTTTACTATGGAAGCACTTCTGTAAGTCACTCTGGATAAGAGCGTCTGCTAAATGCCAAAAATGTAAATGTAAATGTAAATCATGGAAAAATGGATGTCACAAATCAACAATCCAATTCCTCCCAATAGTGTTTAATGGTGTTAAGAGTCACTGGGGTTCCTCCACAGCAAACCTGAACTTGTTTGAGCACAATGTTGTTTATTACAATTCATATAATCAGCATAATAAATAAGTGAAATTGGATTCTTGAAAAATGTATGATGCCACAATTCATGAGAGTTTCAAGACACCAGTTCAAATAAACATTTTTGAACCACTGGGAACCACTGTTGAATGTATGTGACCTTTGAGTCCTGTGCTAAATAAAGGTCAGTATGAACTATTGTTCAGTAAATATTCAGTCATGACGAGTTAACCTACAGCAGAGACGTGTTCATGTGTAGAAACTCAAAGATTTCAAAGAGAATCGGATCTTCAGGACCGGGGTTTGGTAAACACTATTATAACATGACTTGGTGATTTTCTGTAAGGAATTTGGGAGCTTGCGTTCAGTGACAGGTGATAAATTACTTTTAGCTGGAGGCTAAAAGCCGCCTGACATGAACAGAAGAACACGGTAAATATGCAAATTTAAAGACTGCCGGGTGCAAACGCTTACCTTTGCAGCCTGAATGCTTATGACACTGAATGACCCGTCTGCTGCTGCTGCTGCTGCTGCTGAGATTCCACTGTAGAGACAAGTTTTAACAGTCAGATGTGTTTTTAACGTCATTTAGCGTTTTTAATCAGCTAATGAGTTTAAAACTGCCTCTGGAGGTCTGTCCGGAGCGACTCGGATTGGGTTTACCTGGTCAGTAAGCTGCACACAAACCTAAGGTTACCATGCCAAATTATGGCTGGAGTGTAAAGCATATTGTCACTGGACTCAGGAGACATACACTATATTTTTAGGGAAACATATTTAGAGAAGTTTGGGGAAGGCCCTTTCCTGTTTCAGCACAAAGACCCAGAAAAGCTCGAAAAGTTTAAACAAACTCCAGTGTCCAGCACAGAGGCCTGACCTCAATCCCACTGAACAGTTTTGAAATGAACTGGACCAACTGGACATCAACCAAGGCTTTCTTGAACAACATCAGTGCCCAGCCATATAAATGTTTGTTTGTTTGTTTGATTTGGAGTTATATCAAACACAGTCATGGACAATTCAGTGTCTCCAATTCACCTCACTTGCACGTCTTTGGACTGTGGGAGGAAACCGGAGCACCTGGAGGAAACCCACGCAGACACAGGGAGAACATGCAAACTACACACAAAGGACCCGGACCGCCCCACCTGGGGATCGAACCCAGGACCTTCTTGCTGTGAGGCGACAGTGCTACCCACTTAGCCACCGGGCCGCCTGCCATATCAATGCTGTCATCTTTTGACTGAATGGGCACAAATTCCCACAGACATACTTCAAAGTCTTGTGAGAAGCCTTCTCAAAAGAGCGGCTGTGGTTCTAGCTTAAAAGATCACAGAGATAACTCTGTTTTAATACCTTTTGGTTTTGAAATGGGACTCATGTGTCCAAATACTTTTGCCTATATAGTGTACTTTCTTTGCGGTTCTAGCACTCAGACAGTTGAACATCCACCAAGCACATCAAATACGTGATCAGCCGCCCCTTGTGTAGATGCCTCAACCAGTCAGCAGACGTCGTAATTGTCCCAGTTATGAGGAACCTGTTTCAACCATTGGCCCTCCTCCTACAGGCACACAGCCAATTGACTTGAAATGAGATTCAAACTTGAGAGCTCGAGGTTTTTCTACATTGGTCCCAACTTTACACAACCATGCCTGACGTGGGCTGCACCAGTCGATGATGTGGTGATTCCGATCTGCTTGTCTTTCCTCTTTTTTTTTAACTGGGTTGTACCAGGGGACTGGAGCAGCCTGTCATACTGTGACGACCAGTTTTCAGTTCTGCACTGTCCCTCTTTTATCCACTTTTTTAAATGTTCTATTTTTCCTACCTTTTCCCCCCAATTTTCTCCCCTAATCTAGTCGTGTCCAATTACCCTGATTGCGTCCTCCACTGATTCAACCCTCCACCGCTGACTGAGGAGCTTCTCAACTGACACGTGCTCAGTACAGACTGCATTTTTCACCCACACAAGCCGAGTTCATATATACCGATCAGCACTGTGCACGGAGAGCCACACCCTGATCAGCATTATTCCTCAGCCCTGTGCAGGCGCCATCAATCAGCCAGCAGGGGTCGTAATTGCACCAGTTATGAGGACCCATGATCCGGCTTGCCCCAACCCTATGAACAACAGCCAATCGTTGTTCATGTAGCCACCCAGCCCAGCCGGATGGCAGAGCTGAGATTCGATACGATGTATTCGAAAACTCAGCTCTGGTGTGCTAGCGTATTTTACCGCTGTGCCCTCTTCTATTCACTTTCTCCATTGCGGGCTGTGAATGTTTTTGTCTTTTATTAGTATTTTGGTCCCTGTATCTGTGTGTATTTATTGTTGCAAGAGGAGGGCTTCACCACACACTTCACACCTAGCTCAGGTGTTAGTTCAGGTTTAAGTGTACTTACTCCTCTTGTTGCTCCAGGTCTGTGGGAAACAGGTTCATTTTAAAGCCCACATCATCACTGTCACAGTTCCACATCTCCATCCCTCCCATTAGCTTTGCCAGAAGGTTCAGCTCCTCTTTCGCCAGAGGGTTGGGATCCTCACTAACCTGCCCACCAACACACAGCATTCAGAAGTTTAATGATTTAACACAAGAATGACTGAAATACAGCAAAAATTCTGTTGGCGCCCAGGTGGCACAGTGATATATTCCACTAGCACACCAGCACTGAGATTCTGAACTCCCTTGTTCGAATCTCAGCTCTGCTAACGGGCGGCTGGGCGCCATCTAGCGGGCACAATTGGCAGTGCCTGCAACAGACAAAATTTGGCCATCAAGTCTGCTGGGTGGGAAAAGATTGGACTAATAAGTGGGTAGGGTCTTCAAACTCTGTTCAAGGAGCCTGGTTAGCAGCCAGAGGTGCCTGTGTTTTAGTTTAGAGTTCATCCATTATGGCCATCTCCTTTGTTGCTGTGTCAGCACAGTAGCACAGTGGGTAGCGCTGTCATCTCACAGCAAGAAGGTCCTGGGTTTGATTCGTTGACTGGGCAGCCAGGGACCTTTCTGTGTGGAGTTTGCATGTTCTCCATATGTCCGCATGGGTTTGCTTCCTTCTTACTGACTGTTGAACCTGACTATCTGTCTGGCTTCTCCTGCTGGCTCTTATGCCGACGTTCTTCTGTTTTTGTTTTTGGGGGCCCAAGCTGGAAAAGAGTGGCAGTATTTTTGTGTTGTAGCTGCCATTGGCACCCTTAGATTTTTGTCCATGGGTGGCATTTTAAAAGTTAGTATATCCACCATTGTGGTTTTACCTGTTTGCTTTTTAAGGCGTTCTTGGTGGTTTCTGAGGTGCGTGTGTCCTCAGGTAAGAAAACGTTGTACCTGCAAATGGATTTACACAAACAATATAAAGACGATAATCGACTCATTAAAGAAAAAAAAAAGAAAAGACAGAAATATAAAGCCGAATGACCCAGTTTGTTATTTACATGTTGGTGCCCAGATGTGTTGCTCTGACTCCTGTCATGTCAAACGAAGCCTTCATCACAGAACTGGTGTAAAAGCCTCCACTAGTAAACTCACCCCTCCTGATTTCTCTGCCTCGGCTGTTAAAATACCTACAGAGGTCAAAGAGGGAACCGTTCAGTAAGATGAATCCATAATGCTTTATTAAAATTATTATACATTAAAAGAAAGTGTACATTTTATACCCTATTTTTAACTGTCCCCCTAAAATGGCATAACCTAAATCAGGGTTTCTCAAACTGTGGTTTCAGTACCAGTGGTTGAATCTAAAGCAACTCCAGCAGGTGTTCCAGATAAAAATTACAACTTTAGGTCACCAATAATTTGTCACCTATAAATTGCACATTTTATGCTGTTTTAAAACTAATATGTACAGCTGCAACGTTTGTATTAAAGAGTACAGCGTCAAAATAAACATCTTGGTGTAAGACACACTAAATGTGGACCCCTGAGCAATGAAAAAATAATCCAGTCTAATAAATCTAATTTCTCAACATATTCTACATTCTGATGGATGGACACTATGTGACCAAGAGTATGTTGACACCTGACCATGAGCTCCTCCAGCTGATACAATTTGAAACTCTAGGTCATTTGTCACCTTTGAACTGACTAATAAAAGCCAAAAATTGTATTCATGGCAAGGCTGCACCTTTAAAAAAACCTTTTGTATTAAAGACTAATGCACCAAAATCAACACCTTGGTGTAAGACACACTAAATGTGGACACCTGAGCAATAAAAATGAATTTAGTCCAATAAATCCCTACATATTCCCTACATATTGTACTCTATAGGCTCACAATTATGCTGACTAATGACTTCCATTTAAAAACCATGGGCATAATTATGGAGTCCCCTTCGCTTTCTCCAAAAAATAAATAAATAAATAAACTAACTGACTAATACTTGCTAACATTTTTTAAATATATTTATGGTAGGGCTTCAAAATAAACACCCTGGTGTAAGACGCATTATTAAAAGTAATATGTACTTTATAGGCTCGCAGTTATGCTGACTAAAGACTAACATTTTGGACATTCCAATTTAAAAACTGTGGGTATAAATAGAATGCAGCAATTTAATAAAAAAAGCGCTTTTGTATTAAAAACTAATACACCAAAATAAACACCTTGGTGTAAGACACATTAAATGTGGACCCCTGAGCAATGAAAAAACAATCCAGTCTAATAAATCCCTACATATTTCCCCTACATATTCTACATTTTGATGTATGGACACTATGTGACCAAAATTTTTTTGGAATAAAGCAAAGGAGACTCAATTATACCCACAGTTTTTACAATAAAATGTCCAACAATGTTAGTCAATAGTTGACACACCACAAGTGGACCCCTAAGCAATGAAAAATTGTCTAAAATCCAGTGTAATAAATCAAATTTCCTGACATATTCTACATATTAGTACATATTAGTTAAAATATGCAGATTATAGGTGTAGCCAAAACTATGTTGACACCTGACCATGAGCTCCTCCAGCTGGTGCTCCAGAGAAAATGTGAAACGTTAGGTCACTTGTCTATATACCTATAGTTTGCATATTTTATGCTGTTTTAAAACTAATATGTACTTTATAGGCTCACTGTTATGGCGGCTAATGACTAACTTTGTTGGACAATCCATTTCAAATCTGTGGGTATAATTAGTCCCCCCCCCCCCCTCCCAAAAAAAAAAAAAAATAAATAAAATAAAATAAAGAAACTGACTCACATAATTAGCCAGTCCAACAATAATTTTAAATGTATTCATGGCAGGGCTGCAACTAAAAAATAAAACTTTGTATTAAAGACTAAAGCGCCAAAATAACCTTGGTGTAAGATACACTAAATGTGGACCCCTGAGCAATGAAAAAATTATCTAACAATCCTTCAACTGGTGCTCCAGATAAAATTTTAAACTCTAGGTCATTTGTCACCTATAATTTGCTGTTGTAAAACTAATATGTACTATATAGGCTAGCAGTGTCCATCCATCAAAATGTAGAAAATGTTGGGAAATTTGATTTATTAGACTGGATTATTTTTCATTGCTTAGGGGTCCACATTTAGTGTGTCTTACACCAAGGTGTTGCCGACTAATGACTAACATTGTTGGACATTCCATTTCAAAATCTGTGGGTATAATTACAGAGTCCCCTTTGCTTTCTCAAAACAAAAAAACAAAAACCTGACTGACTAATACTAGCAAGTCTCACAAAAATTAAAATTTATTAATGGCAGGGATAAGACTAATGCACCAAAATCAACACCTTGGTGTAAGACACAATAAATGTGGACCCCTGAGCAACTGCAGAATTAGTTTTCCAACTAATTCTACTGTTTTTGGATGGACACTATGTGGCCAAAAGTATGTTGCCACGTGACCATGAGCTCCTCCAGCATGTGCTCCAAATACAATCTGAAACTATAGGTTTTTTGTCACCTATAGTTTGCATATTTTATGCTGTTTTAAAACTAATATGTACTTTATAGCCTCACTGTTATGGCAACTAATGACTAACTTTGTTGGACAATCCATTTTAAATCTGTGGGTATAATTATGGAGTCTCCTTCACCCCCTAAACTAACTGACTAATATTAGCCACCTTAACACCTTGGTGTAAGACACACTAAATGTGGACCCCTGAGCAATGAAAAATAATCCAATCCAACACATGCTACATTCTGATGGATGGACAATATGTGGCCAAAAGTATGTTGACAACTGACCGTGAGCTTGTGGGGCCTTGGGCCAAAACCATGAGCCCTAATATGGAGCCCCCTAATCTTTTGTCAAATGCAGTATAATTTAATTATTTTAAGTGTTAATTATCTTTTATTAAAGTTCTTTACTGTAGAATTTGGTTTGCACCTGAGTTACCAGCAGCTAATTACCAGAACACATTCACCAGGATTCAATTTTTAGAGCTTAGAATATCAATAAACATCAATCATCTTAATTTAAGATCACAGCAGCCCACACAGTATTTGTGACTACAGTAATAAGGAAATAAGGATTTAATCTTACAGATTACCTGATTAATGCGGGGACGGAGGTGCCCAGAGGTACTGGTCCAGATGTTGGCAATACAAAACGTCCATTTGGGTTCTGGACTTTCGTTGTCAGGAAAAGTGAAACCTGGAAGAACCCAATAAATCTGCAAATGTATCAGAACTGCCAGAAGGAAAACGTGTGGCTGCTCTTTACCTAAACCATCCATCGAGGCACTGGATTACTGTATGATGCTTTCAGTGTTAAAGTAATGGACTAGTGATCAGAATATTGGTGGTTCAATCTCACCAAAGTGCCACTGTTGGGCCCCTGAGCAAGGCCCTTGACCCTCAGTTGCCTAGACTGCATGCAGTCAGACTTGATAAAAGCGTCCACTATTAAATGACAGAGGGTTAAAGTGCTACATGTGTTCACTATATTACCAAAAGTATGCCGGCACCGTTCCTGATGTCTTAGAGCCACGGGTCAGTTATATAAAACACATTTTATGCCTCCAACCCTTTAGGGATGTCCCTTTCCTGTTTCCACCTGACTGTCCCATAAAGATGTGCTTTTGCAAGTTTGATGTGAACCTCCAGTGCCCCTTACAGAGCTCTGATTTCAACCTCATGGTCAACCTCAATGTCGATCAAGGAGACTTTTTGTACACCATCAGTGTCTGACCACTCTAATGCTCAATACTCTTTTGAGCAAATTCCCACAGACACATTCAATAATGTTAAGGCAAGTCTACAGATGACTGGAGACTACTGCAGCCGCAAAAGGAGAAGGAAAGGGGCGTAATGGAATGAAATTTCCAGTAAGGTAATTTTTTTAGCTGTCTACATACTTTTGGCTATGTAGTGTATGTAATGTGCACCGACAAAGCATAACATTATGACCACTGACAGGTGACGTGAATAACACTGATTATCTCTTCATCATGGCAACTGTTAGTGGGTGGGATATATTAGGTAGCAAGTGAACATTTTATCCTCAAAGTTGATGTTAGAAGCAGGAAAAATGGGCGAGTGTGAGGATTTGAGCGAGTTTGACAAGCGCTAAATTGTGATGGCTAGATGACTGGGTCAGAGCACCTCCAAAACTGTAGCTCTTGTGGGGTGTTACCGGTCTGCAGTGGTCAGTATCTATCAAAAGTGGTCCAAGGAAGGAACAGTGGTAAACCGGAGACAGGGTCATGGGTAGCCAAGGTCGATCCAACAGACGAGCTACTGTAGCTCAGATTGCTGAAGAAGTTAATGCTGGTTCTGATAGAAAGGTGTTAGAATGCACAGTGCATCACAGTTGCAGGGCTGTTTTGGCAGCAAAAGGTGGACCAACGTAAAATTAGAAAGGTGGTCATAGTGTTATGCCTGATTGGTGTATAGTGTATAGTGTATGTTCAGTAATCATTCAACCCAGTATCATAATATAACATCTATATGTTAAGGATAATGTTGTATAAAATATTTTAGTTATCAAGAAATAATTTAGGCGCTTGAGTGGCACAGCAGTCTATTACACTAGACCACCACCACTAAGATCAGGGTTCAAATCTCAGTGGTGCTATCGGCCGACCGGGCCGCTACACAGACTTATAGTTGCACACTGTCCAGGGTATTTCCGCCTTGCACCCAGTGTTTCCTTGTGAAATCGGACCCCGTGACCATGACCAGGATATTACAAAACCATTGTAATAATGTTTAATGTCAACCATTTTTACAGTGTGTGTAATCCAAAATCTCACCCTGATATGCAGGTCCTGAAAAAAAGCGAGGAGCGTTTGGCGTATGAGCTGGAACTCACCGTCTGATAACGGCGTGTACATCTGAAAACCCAGAGACAAGAGAAACATACGGCAAAGTCATGAACGTTATAGACTTCATAATGAGTTACAATGGTGCTGCTGGGTGTCCAAATATATTTGTACCTCAATGATTACACGCTGTGCCTCGTCGATCTGGTGAACAAGGCATGGATTATCTTTAACAAGATCCCGGACCCCGTCTATGTGGTTTAAGGAGATAAGCAGTAAGTCTCTTGGCCGTGGGCATTGAAAGATCTGATACTTAAACGCCATTGTCATCAAGTCGTACAGCTGCAAACAGGAATTACATGTTTCAATAAGTCGCAACATTTATGAGCCAGTTTTAACAAAAAACACAAATCATGAACTACTATACATGTCCTATTACTTATTACTAAGGTCCTATTTCACACTGTAAAATTTAATCTTTAAGTTTTGTGTTTAGTGATTTAACGTTTTTCATTCGTGTAGCATTCAAGTTTCTCACGTTTACTGGTTAATCTGCACTATGAGGTGTCCTAGCAATCCTACAGCAATCGCTTAGTCAAAATGTCCGAGATGTCAAAATCTAAAGCGGCTAAAAACATGACTCGGGTAACTAATGGTCACATGCACCCTGTTGAGTTGAGCATTTTCTCCCTTTTTCTCCCTTTTTAGCGCATCCAATTGCCCGATTGCGTCATGCTTGAGGAGAACAAAGCTAACACATGCCCCCTCCGACACATGGGCAGCAGGCATATGCATCTTGTCACCTACACTTTGATGAGTGCAATGCGGATTAGCACTGTGTACGGACAGAGACAACCTGAGAGCACTCTTTTCCCATCTCTGTGCAGGCGCCATCAATCAGCCAGCATCAATTGTATTAGTTATGAGAGAGAGAGTCCCTATCCGCCTTAAATCCCACCCCTATCTGAACAACAGGCCAATCATTGTTCATGTGGCCGCTCAGCCTCAGCCGGCAGGCAGAGAGAGCTAAGACTTCCTTACAGATTTGCCTACCTCTCTGTTGGCAACCTGCTTCCTATTAGAACTGTGATGCCAAGCTTGATCTGCTTTGGTTTTCAGTCAGCGAAGATGCCGACACTCTTTTCCCCCTGTAAACTCAGCCATTTCACCCTTTATAAGTGTTTGCATTTATTTTTCCTTTACCCATTTTTGTTTGTGGCTTATTACATTCATTTTCAACTGCAGGTGCAGGTTTAAACCTGGTGTTCCAGTGGCAAGGTGTGACCCACCCCATTGCACAAAATATAAATCACTGAAAAACGTTTATTGTATGTTAAATTGGGTGAGAATTCATTGTGATACTGTGATAAACATAGCCACATGGGCTGGGGGAGTACTTTTTCTAAAACCGTTGTCACTTAACACATTCCACCGCCGCATCAAGATATGCAACCTGAAACGATAGTATACAAAGAGAAAGACATACATAAATTCTTTGCCGTTTTTTGGAACCATGCTCATCTTAAATGGACCAAAAAACAGTGGAAAGGACCATCCAGAATTTTAATTAGCAAAAGGCACAAAAGCCAACATCTGTCATGGTATAGGGGTGCATCGGCAATCCCAATGTTGGGATTAACTGTGAAGGTGATGGAACAGTGGTAAACCTGCTTCGGTCCCAACTTTTGTTGAGTGTGCTGCAGGCATCAAGTTCTAAATTAGTTTATATTTACAAAATACAAAGAAGCTGGATGGTGAAAACATTGAAAATCTTTTATTCTTTACTTTTTATTTCAAGTAAATAAAGATTCAAGGAAAGAAACAAATCACATATTCCTGATTGCATTAAGCTTTCTCTCTACTGATGCTGATCCCTACTGCTGATTGAGGTGAGCGAGACTGACACACCTCCCCTCCGACGTGCTCAGTACAGACTGCATTTTTCACCCGCATGAGTTTTCATATATACCAATCAGCACTGTGTACGGTGAGCCACACCCTGATAAGCATTATTCTTTAGCTCTGTGCAGGCGCCATCAATCAGCCAGCAGGGTCGCAATTGCATCAGTTATGAGGTCCCAGCTCCGGCTTACCCTGTATGAACAACAAGCCAATCGTTGTTCATGTAGCCTCCCAGCCCAGCCAGATTGCAGAGCCGAGTTTCGAACTGACAATTTCGAAATGTCAGCTCTGGTGTGCTAGCGTGTTTTACCGCTGCACCACCTGAGTGGGCCCATATTTTTCTTTTTATTGAATGTCTCAGAAATGTGGTTTGTAAAATTTAGCAATTATTTCTACGAATATTAAAAGTATGTGTTCCAATTGTTCCATTACAAAAAAAGGTACAGGGCAGTGGTAGCTCAGTGTTCAAGGAACTGGACTAGTAAAATAAGGTGACCAGTTCAAGCCTCAACGCTGCCAAGTTGCCACTGTTGGACCCCTAAACAAGACCCTCAATTCCTAGAACTGTATTCATTTACATTTTCGACATTTAGCAGACACTTTTATCCTAAGTGACTTACAGTATTGTGACAGTATACAGTCTAAGCAATCGAGGGTTAAGGGCCTTGCTCAGGGGCCCAACAGTGGCAACGAGGCGATGATGGGGCTTGAACCGGCAACCTCATGATTACTAGTCCAGTACCTTAACCGCTGAGCTACCACTGTCCCTTTTAAAAAACAATAAAAAAGGGTTATTCAGTCTTATCTGTAAGTTAAAAGCATCTGCTTAATGCCTCAAATGTAGAGAAAGAACAATTGCAAAAATCCTAATGACAAGTGTATGTAAACTTTTGTATGTCTGCAAATAAATACTACATTACATTTGTAGTAAAACCAGCTTCGGCACCCTCTGTGGGCTTCTTACCCGGTCCATGCTGGCGGAGTCGAGTCTCATGATGGAGGTGTGAGCCAGGCGGGTGAGTACACATCTCACAGCTCGATGTGAGTACAGGTCCTGTGGCTCCATCAGCTCGTCCATAAACGCCTTACTGAACATCATCCTGACTATATCTTTTAGAACTGTACAGATGTAAGAGAAAAACATTTTAGCATATTTATTTGTAATAACCTCACGCATTTACTTACTCACACCAAGGGGAAATGAAGTCTAGCCAATCCAACTTTTGCATTATTGGCACGTGGGAGGTTATCGGTCAGTCGGGCATCTACATACAGACATGATTGGCTGTGTCTGAGAGGGGGTGGCAGAGGCTACACAATTAATTGGTGTCCTGCCAGGGGTGTGTTACTGCAATGTGCCCAGTGATTCTGGGGAAACCGGACCCACCGTGACCCTGACCAGGATGAAGCAGTGGTGAAACGTGAAAATGAAGTGAAAGGAAAAGAAAGGGGATGATTACTCTGATCCATTAACAAGATATAAAAAGTTGAGATGGGGCATGTTTACAACTGTTACACGTCTACTTTTCTGTACTTGTTTGGGAACCAACTTTGCTTCAATTGTTTAGGGAAGACCCTTTCCTATTCCATCATGAACATGTTCCTGTACACAAAGCAAACTCTACAAAGACTCGGTTAGAAGAAACTCCAGTGTTCTGCACAGAGTCCTGACCTGAGTCCCACTCAACAGCTTTGGAATGAACTGGAACATCAACTGAGGTATTCTTGACCAACATCAGTGCCCAGCCATCCAAACGGGCACAAATTCTCACAGACATACTTCAAAGTCTTTGTGAGAAATCCTCTCAGAAGAGCAGCTGTTCTAGTTGAAAATATTACACAGAGGTCACTCTGTTTTACTACCATTTGTCCAACAAGCTCGTGGTCAGGTGTCCAAATACTTTTGGCCATACAGTGTATCATTGTCACCATACATGTGAAGAAAATGTGCAACACTGGATTAAAAGCAGAATGATTTTACTACTGTAATTACATGGTATTGTTAACACAGGGGTACTAAACTACTCAGTGTAAGCAGGGGTGGCTGAAAGGTGAAGGGGCAAGATAAACCAGTATACCTCTTTTCCTGTCATCTTCAGACCAACCTGCAAAGAGTGTACACAGAATAAATCCATTTTAAAAATCAGGAATTTGGCACATATGACAACAAGGATTGATCATTTAAAAAATAAATGCATAAGTGAACTTTTTTTTGCAGCTTTTTAAAATCTATTTCTACTCCTACATGAATAGGGGTCGCCACAGTGGATCATTCTGGTCTGTATACCTGATTTGGCACATTTTTACGTTGAATGCCCTTCCTGATTCCTTATTGTATCTGGGCCTGGGACCAGCACTGAGAGTGCACTGACAAGTGCACCTACTAATGGCTAGACTGTTTCAGCTGCACCTCCTTGGATATTAGCCAATCATATCTGTGCAGATGGCCAACCGGCTGATAGCACAGCTGAGATTGGAACCCCGGATCCCTGGATCTCAGCTGTAGTGGGTAGTTAGTGCTGCACCACCTAAGCGAGCATTTTAATTCATCTTTACTGTGTTGTGTTTTATCTTATTTTAAAGGGAACACAATTCCTGCAGCATACTATTTTAAAGCATTTCTCTGCAAATGTCAGAGGGGAACCGTAAAGGCCCTCTAGAAACCCAGACAGCTTATGATATTGTAAAAATAATATAATATATATACAGTATATACACCAATCAGCCATAACATTAAAACCACATTCTTGTTTCTACACTCACTGTACATTTTATCAGCTTACCATATAGAAGCACTTTGTAGTTCTACAATTACTGACTGTAGTCCATCTGTTTCTCTGCATACTTTTTTAGCCTGCTTTTAACCTGTTCTTTAATGGTCAGGACCCCCACAGAGCAGGTATTATTTGGGTGGTGGATCATTCTCAGCACTGCAGTGACACTGACATGATGGTGGTGGACATGGTATTTAAAAACTCCAGCAGCGCTGCCGTGTCTGATCCACTCATACCAGCACAACACACACTAACACACCACCACCATGTCAGTGTCACTGCAGTGCTGAGAATGACCCACCATCCAAATAATACCTGCTCTGTGGTGGTCCTGTGGGGGTCCTGACCATTGAAAAACAGCATGAAAGGGGGCTAACAAAGCATGCAGAGAAACAGATGGACTACAGTCAGTAATTGTAGAACTACAAAGTGCTTCTATATGCTAAGTGGAGCTGATAAAATGGACAGTAAGTGTAGAAACAAGGAGGTGGTTTTAATGTTATGGCTGATCGGTGTATATACACTGTATTTGGGGTGCTGGAGCCTATCCCTATGGGCGCAATGCACACAGTAACACCCTGGACGGGGCGCCAGTCCATCGCAGGGCAGACACACACATACACACCCATTCACCTATAGGGCAATTCCGTGACTCCAATTAACCTGGCTGCATGTTTTTGGACTGTGGGAGGAAACCAGAGCTCTTGGAGGAAACCCACACAGACACGGGGAGAACATGCAAACTACACACAGAAAGGACCTAGACCACCTGGGGATCGAACCCAGGACCTTCTAGAACGTTTGTACGCAGTTCTAATCAATACTAACAATCAAAGCCCTGTGACAGATTGGTGCCCAGTTTAGGGTGAGTTCATGCCTTGCGCCCAGTTAATCCGAACTGGATCCAATGGAACTGGACCCATTGTGA
This sequence comes from Trichomycterus rosablanca, assembly GCF_030014385.1. Classification (NCBI taxonomy): domain Eukaryota; kingdom Metazoa; phylum Chordata; class Actinopteri; order Siluriformes; family Trichomycteridae; genus Trichomycterus; species Trichomycterus rosablanca. The sequence goes on from NC_085988.1 coordinate 13,447,140, forward strand.
CACTAATGGGATAGGGCGGTTGGTATAAATGAAAATGAAGACTGAAAGCTATCAATAATCCTAAAGAAGGGATTGGAGGTGACTACTAGGATTAGCCTATAGGGAACAAACTACCACCGACTACCATTTCAAATACCTTTCTGTAATTTATTTTCCCGGAGTCTCTGGTCCAGAATATACAGCATTTCTCCTCCCAGATTAACAATGAGTAAGGGTAGAGTCTTCACAGACATCACTGCTAATCTGATTATTAGAGTCAGATTATAACAGAGTACACTAGTCATAAACATGAACTAGTCCCTACACATAAAGTCATACTAAATGATTATTAGATCTAGAACAGCTCCTTGTAATAAACAGTATTTGTAAATACCGGAGCAGTATAATAAAAATAATAATCTGCATAAAGATGCTACACTGAGCCAGCACTGGGTACTCAGGTATTAATCCTACTTCGTCTTCTTCAGTTTGATGCCAGATTACTGCTTAGGAGCATTACTGACACCTGCTGCACAGTAAATCATGCCATAAGTGCCATTTCCTTTCACATTTAATTCATTTATTATTTTACATTTACATTTTCGGCATTTGGCAGACATTGTTATATATAGCGACTTACAGAAGAGCTTCCACAATAAACATTTCCCTACTCTTAAATAGACAACAGTCCAAGGATACAAATCTGCTGAAACTCTTAGTAAGTACATGTTAGTTCTCAGCTTAAGTTCTTAGTAAAGAGGTGATGAAGGTTTTTAATCATCTTTTAAAGACAGTGAGAGACTCAAGATGTTCGGACAGACAAGAGAAGCTTGTCCACCACTTGGGTGCAAGTACAGAGAAGAGCCTTGATGCTGGGTGAAGGATCAAGACGAGCGAGACTAGTGGTTCGGAGGTTATGGGTACAGATTGAGGTGTGATGAGCTCTCAAAGGTAGCTTGGGGTTGGTCCATTTTTGACTTTGTAGGTGAGCATCAGTGTTTTAAACTGAATGTGTGCAGCTACAGGAAGCCAGTGAAGAGAACACAGCAGTGGGGTGATGATGTGGCAGCAGTGGGGTGATGATGTGGCAGCGGTCGGTTGATGTGATGTAGCAGCAATGGGGTGAGGATGTGGCATCAGTGGGGTGAGAATGTGGCAGCAGTGGGGTGATGTGATGTGATGTTAGCAGTGGCGTGATGTGATGTGGCAGCAGTGGGGTGATGTGATGTAGCAGCAGTGGGGTAATGATGATGGCATCAGTGGGGTGATGTGATGTAGCAGCAGCAGGGTGATGATGTGGCAGCAGTGGGGAGATGTGATTTAGCAGCAGTGGGTTAATTTGATGTAGCAGCAGTGGGGTAATGATGTGGCAGCAGTGGGGTAATGATGTGGCAGCAGTGGGGTGATGAAGTGGCAGCAGTGGCGTGATGTGATGTGGCAGCAGTGGGGTGATGTGATTTAGCAGCAGTGGGGTGATAATGTGGCAGCAGTGAGGTGATAATGTAACAGCAGCAGGGTGATGATGTGGCAGCAGGGGGGTGATGTGATTTAGCAGCAGTGGGTTAATGTGATGTAGCAGCAGTGGGGTGATGATGTGGCAGCAGTGGGTTAATGTGATGTAGCAGCAGTGGGGTGATGATGTGGCAGCAGTGGGTTAATGTGATGTAGCAGCAGTGGGGTGATGATGTGGCAGCAGTGGGTTAATGTGATGTAGCAGCAGTGGGGTGATGATGTGGCAGCAGTGAGGTGATAATGTAGCAGCAGCAGGGTGATGATGTGGCAGCAGGGGGGTGATGTGATTTAGCAGCAGTGGGGTGATGTGGCAGTGTTTGGGCTGGTTAAAAACCAGATGGGCAGCTGCATTTTGAATAAGCTGCAGGGGTTTAATAGTGAACATAGGAGCACCTGCCAGGAGGGAGTTGCAGTAGTCCAACCGTGAGATTACAAGTGACTGCACAAGAATCTAAGTGGCTTCCATGGAGAGAAATGGACGAATCTTTCTGATGTAGAGGAGGAACCGGCACGATCTCGTCATGTTGGCTACATGAGGTGAAAAGTTCAGCTGGATATTCAGGACAACATCATTCAGGGTCTCTTATAGCAAAAAGGTCTTTGCAGAGCTGCCAGACTGATCCCAGCACCTACGTTGGCGAATGATCCAAGATGACATGGTTTGGTGCCCTGGTTTAGGGTATTCCTGCCTGGTGCCTAAGTGCTTCCCAGTTAAACAAGACCCGCTGCGACCATGACCAGTATAAAGAGGTTGATGAAAATTAAATTAACTCACTCATACACCTAAAGTCAATCAATCTACTGTCATTATGATTCCTGCTAGGTGGAGAGAAACAGTAACACCTTGAGAAAACTAAGCGGATATAATAAGAACATGCCAAACTTCTAACAGACGGTAACTGGCAAGGCAAGGTTCGAAACCCACACTGTAAAAAATGATTTTGGAGGGTTGTAGAAATAACAAATAACAAATTGTTCAAAATGTACTTATGTTTATTAGTCAGCATGCGAAATAAATAACAGTGGGTAAATCTTACCCATACTACCTACAGTATTTGTTAAAAGTAACAACAACAACCTTAAGAAATCTAATAATCTTTACTCAAAAACTGTTGGTTCTGCACCGCATTGTGCACACGCACACGACCCGGGAAGTTTCGAGCTTCTTTTTCCCCTCACATCTCTGTCAGACTGTGGTGTTAGATGTGAGGTTCGTATTCAACATATTTTCTGTTTATCGCATAACGTATTTAAGGTTTATCACAAGATATGTAGTCGGCTGTGTGAGACAAGAATTTAAACTAATCAATGTGATGCATTGAGCCAAGAAACGCGTTCAGCTCAAGTTTAAGTGGAAGGAACGTGACGGTGGCCATCTTCACTGTTAAAGTGTAATGAGTAAAACTAGGGAGACCTTCGGAGAATATAATTAATTTCACAATAACGTTTTGGTTTTGTCTTTTATATGTTTTATAGATAAGGCTTTAGTTACGTTTCTGTACCTAATTAGACATAATTAGCATAAGCACTGCATAATTTCAAATACATCTCATGTTAACCATATACATATTTTGTACTTTTATTAACAACTTTTTATGTAAATAGCTTGAATAGAACAAACTCGACCATCATGCTTGTGTTTGAAAAACATTTGAATTGTTCAATAAACTATGCAAAGTACAGAGGGTCTTTTGTGCTTTTTTTTTTTCTAAGACATGATTAATTCTACAATATAAATACTGAATATTGTGTAGACAATATTTTTAGGTAAAGCTAAACTTTCCTGAATAAGTAATGGTTAGTCATATAGATTAGTTAATAGATGTAATTACTGTATATCTAAGGGCAGTGATAGCTCAGTGGTTAAGGTACTGGACTAGTAATCAAAAGGTTGCTGGTTCAAACCCCACCACCGCCAAGATGCCACTGGTGGGTCCCTGAGCAAGGCCCTTAACCCTCAATTGCTCAAAATTGTGTTCAGTCATAACTGTAAGTCGCTTTGGATAAAAGCGTCTGTAAAATTATTAAATAGATTCATTTTATCTATTATATAAAAATAATTATTACACACTTTTTCTAAGTAATTATTTGTGTAATCAAATGTTTTAAGTAGGTTTTACCTACTTTCTTTTAGTATTTCAGAGATGTTCAATTTGAGTAAAATCTACCCAAACAAACTGAGTGCAAATTATTACCTCACTTTTTTTGAGTAGATCCTATAGGTGTTTTTTTTTTTACAGTGGAACCACCCAGGAATCTCTTTTAAGCTCACCCCACAGGTTTAATTCAGAGGGCGTTTCAGATCCTTGTCCTGCTGGATGGTCCAACCATAGCCCAGTATTTAACCCTTAGCAGACGCATTCAGATTCATACAGTATTTAAAAATATCTCCTGGTACTTTCTGGAGTTCATGATTCTCCATAAATAGCCCACAAAGAGAATAGGTCAGGTTCTGTTTGCACACCCAGATTTCATTAAAATATGAAAACTGGACACCCACCTTCACCTCTTTGATTCCCTGGTGGGGTGGTCCGGGTCCTTTCTGTGTGAAGTTTGCATGTTCTCCCTGTGTCTCTGTGGGTTTCCTCCGGGAGCTCCGGTTTCCTCCCACAGTCCAAAGACGTGCAAGTGAGGTGAACTGGAGATACAAAATTGCCCCTAGGTAAAAGTGTATGTTTGTGTATGAGTGTTTGCCCTGTGATGGACTGGCGACCTGTGTGGGGTGTTTCCTGCCTTTCACCTAATGAATCGGACCCACCACGACCCTGACCAGGATAAAGCAGTGGTAAACAGACAATAAATTAATAAATGTATGACTGAAACTCACCTTCATCTGGCATGAACAAAACATTGGTTACAATAATAGTTCATCAGCCGTCCAGCCATGACCTTACTGTCTCTGATCATTTGACAATCATCATGGACATTGAGGTCACTAAGCCCATCACTAGAGCTAAACGTAAAATATCCTTCAGGAATCTTCAATATATCTCTCCCTCTGCTTTCTCAGATTCTCTTGTTAAAAAGATGTCTGTCTGTCCTGTACTGTCTAGTAATTCATCTGACCTTGTCGATTACTATAATGACATACTCGCCTCATGTCTTGATGAGTTGGCTCCTTTGAGAACCAAATTTGTTTCATTTAGTCATTCTGCACCATGGTATACAATTGAGCTTCACCAAATGAAATCCCGTAAACGCCAGCTTGAAAGACTTTATAAGAAAACCGGTCTAACAGTACATTATCAGATTTATTCTGATTATCTTCAACATTACAAAGACGCTCTTACGGCAGCCCGATCCACTTACTATTCCGAACTCATACATGCTGGATCAACAAATCCTAAGACTCTCTTTTCCACAATAAATAAACTTCTCAAACCAGTTGACAATACTACCAATTCCTTTACAGTTGACAAGTGTAACTCTTACCTCTCATTTTTTCAAACAAAAGTTGAGAATATCCACAATTTTCTGACAGTTTCCCCTGTCATCTCTGTTTCTTCGCCTGTCTCACCTCAATTTATTACCCAGCCTCTGTCTCAGTTCTCACCTGTGTCTCATTTGGACCTATCCGAGATCTTGATAGGGATGCTATGCTCCACTTGTGTTTTGGATCCTGCTCCATCAAAACTTGTTAAGGGTTGTTTTCCAGTTATCTCATCACTTATCACAGAGATAATCAATTCCTCTCTTAGTTCTGGCTCAGTCCCTCAAACACTCAAATTGGCTGCTGTTACTCCCATACTTAAAAAACCTGGACTTGACTCTAACATTATGAGTAACTTTCGGCCCATTTCCAATCTTCCATTTCTGTCGAAAATACTGGAACGTGTTGTTGCCTCACAGCTCAAAGATCACCTAAATTCCAATAATCTATTTGAATCATTTCAGTCTGGTTTCCGCCCCCAGCACAGCACTGAGTCAGCCCTCCTCAAAGTCACAAATGACCTTCTTCTTTCCTCAGACTCTGGACAAGTTAATGTTCTCGTCCTCCTTGATCTTACTGCAGCTTTTGACACCATTAATCACTCCATTCTTCTGTCCCGCCTTGAATCCTCTGTCAACATCACTGGTACTGCCCTTTTGTGGTTAAGGTCATATCTCGTAAACAGACAACAGTTTGGTAATATCAACAATTGTAGTTCTGCCATTGCTCCACTGTCCCAAGGCGTTCCCCAAGGCTCAGTGTTAGGTCCCCTTTTGTTTATTCTTTATATGCTCCCCCTTGGTGACATCATACGTCGGCATGGTTTACATTTCCACTGCTATGCTGATGATATTCAGCTTTACATCTCCTCCAAATCCATTAATACTGAACTTCACTCCACACAAATTGCATCACTGAAATGAAATTGTGGATGAAAGCTAATTTCCTCAAATTAAACTGTGAAAAATCTGATATGATCATCGTAGGTCCTACAACCCTGGCAAAAACCACAAAAAGTTTTCAAATTACCATTGATAATGACTCTTTGTCTCCGTCTTCTAACATCCGAAATCTTGGTGTAATTTTTGATAGCAACCTCTCTTTTGACCTCCATGTAAATCACATCACCAAAACTGCTTTCTTTCATCTAAAAAACATAGCACGTCTACGTCCATCACTCTCCTTTTCTGCCGCCGAAACCTTGATTCATGCTTTTATTACATCCAGAATTGATTATTGCAATAGCATCCTTTATGGTACATCTAACAAAATCCTAAAAAAACTTCAGTATATCCAGAATTCAGCTGCTCGCCTCCTTACTCATACTCGCTCCCGTGATCATATTACACCTGTTCTCCAAAAACTTCATTGGCTTCCCGTTGCTCAACGCATTCAATTCAAAATTCTTCTATTCACTCACAAAGCTCTCCATAATCAGGCCCCATCCTACCTCACCGACCTGCTCCATCAGCACATTCCCTCCCGTAGCCTTCGCTCTTCTGAGGCTAACCTACTGTCCATACCCTCTAGGACCAAGCACCGGACCTGGGGTGACAGGGCCTTTTCCATAGCTGCTCCATCTTTATGGAATGCTCTCCCCAAACACCTACGAGATTGTCCTGACCTGTCCAAATTCAAGTCACTTCTCAAAACTCATCTATTCAAAATGGCATTTAACTTGTAACAACACGAAATAAATGCTTTTATTTTTGCTATTCTTTTTAATAGTTTTTATACTTAGATCACGACAGAAATGTGAAGTCCTAGATCCTAAAACTTGTAAAGTTTTCAGTTTCCTGATTGCATGTGAATCTGTCCTGTTTCTGTCTAATTTTAAGAAATTGTTCTATATTTGTTGTTCTCTCTCATAATTTAGCTAATTTTTAATGAACTGTCTTATGCTGCTCTCTTTGTTTTTATCTTAATTATTCTTGATTATTTTGATTTTGTACTATGATTTGTATGGTGTATGTATTTGTTTTGATTATTTGTCTTATGTAAAGCGTCTTTGAGTATCTTGAAAAGCGCTATATAAATAAAATTTATTATTATTATTATTAATAATATTAGCAACCAATGTGCTGGTGGTATATCTGAGCAAACTGTGTATCTGTGCTAAATGACTCTGCTTAAATGAAATGTTTCTTAATTTAAATATAAAATCTACAGAAATCAGTAGTAAAGTCAATGAATTTTTAAAATATATACATGATCGTTTTTTGTTCATTCTTTTGTTTCAGGTGAATTCAACAGTGTCATTTTGTAAATATTCTTCTGATGTAGCACACGTCATCCAGCTATGTTTTTTTAAATATTAATATTATTTTTTAGACTGACCCGTGTCTGTGCAGAATAATACAGATACAAAGTGCATAGGAACAGTTTAGTTTCCACTAAGTGCTGTATTTCCATATATCAACAATAAGACATTTTCATAAAACATCTATGTCTTCACATATCAGAGCCGTCGATGCAAAATCGAGGACGATACCTGTGATGCATAAAGACTTACACATAACCATTTCTCTCCCAGTAGGAACTGCTACCACGACTAAAACGAGAGGAAAAAAGAAGCTACATTTATTTCCTCTGTTAGTGTTAGAAGAGACTGATCAGCAAGGTAAGGTAATTTTTATATTTTATGCATTTTCTATTTTAAGGGGACTTTGTGCATTCGGCTTCCTTTGTCAAATAAACATTGTTTGTCATTTTGTGATTTATAATACATAAATATGTAACATTATACAGCATTTACATGTTCATTAGTGTTTTCAGGTGGCCACAGTCCCACCACAACCTCGAATAGAATACAATGGTTTGAGCAAATGAATAAGCAAATTAAAAATGAACAAATGAACCACTTATCCTAATCCTACAATATCATCACGGGACCTACAGGTAGCTCCTGCCACAGCTGATAGCAAGGTACATGCATCTACCATCAGAAAGAGACTGAACAAGTTTGATTTTCATAAGAGACAGATGAATTATTTGGGCACAGTAACAGAAGACATGTTTGGTCCAAACCAAACACAGCATTAGAGGACAAGAACCTCCAAAAGCTGAAGCGGAGGTGGATCATGCAACATGACAATGACCCATAACATTCCAGTAAATCCACCAAGGAATGGCTCAAAAGAAAGAAATGGAGTGTTCTGGAATGGCCAAGTCAAAGCCCGTATCTTAATCCTACTGAGATGCTGTGGGGTGATTTGAAACAGGCTGAGTATGCAAGAAACCCCTCAAATCTCACACAGCTGAAGAAATTCTGCATGGAGGACTGGGAAAAACTTTCTCCCAGTCGATGTCAGAGACGGTAGATGGTTATAGGAAACGACTAATTGAGGTTATTTCAGCCAAAGGGGGTAATACCAGCTATTAGGGCATATTGTATATATGTATACATTGTATATATATATATATATATATATATATATATATATATATATATATATATATATATATATATATATACCAATCAGCCATAACATTATGACCACCTCCTTGTTTCTACACTCACTGTCCATTTTATCAGCTCCACTTACCATATAGAAGCACTTTGTAGTTCTACAATTACTGACTGTAGTCCATCTGTTTCTCTGCATGCTTTGTTACCACCTTTCACCCTGTTCTTCAATGGTCAGGACCCCCACAGGACCACCACAGAGCAGATATTATTTAGGTGGTGGATCATTCTCAGCACTGCAGTGACACTGACATGGTGGCGGTGTGTTAGTGTGTGTTGTGCTGGTATGAGTAAATAAGACACAGCAGCGCTGCTGGAGTTTTTGAACACCTCACTGTCACTGCTGGACTGAGAATAGTCCACCAACCAAAAATATATCCAGCCAACAGCGCCCCGTAGGCAGCGTCCTGTGACCACTGATGAAGGTCTAGAAGATGACCAACTCAAACAGCAGCAATAGATGAGCGATTGTCTCTGACTTTACATCTACAAGGTGGACCAACTAGGTAGTGTGTCTATTAGAGTGTCTAATAGAGTGGACAGTGAGTGGACATGGTATTTAACAACTCCAGCAGCTCTGCTATGTCTGATCTGAAAATAAGTGCTGAGAATAATCCACCACCTAAATAATACCTGCTCTGTGGGGGTCCTGACCATTGAAGAACAGGGTGAAAGCAGGCTAAAAAAGTATGTGGAGAAACAGATGGACTACACTCAGTAATTGTAGAACTTCAAAATGCTTCTATATGATAAGTGGAGGTAGTTTTAATGTTATGGCTGATCGGTGTATGTATTGTATATATATATGCTGGAAAACCCTCCAAATCTGCAGAGAAGAGCGAGCCAAAATTCCTCCACAGTTTAGTAGTACAATTTAATCATGCCATGAGTGCCATTTCCCTTTACATTTAATTTATTTATTAATTAATCTTTTCTACCAGATTAATTCCACCACCTACGTTTGGCAGCAGCAATGTAGAATAATGTCAGAGGTGGTGCCCTGGTTTAGGGTATTTCTGCCTGGTGCCCAGTGCTTCCCGATGAAACTAGACAAGCTGCGACCATGACCAGTATAAAGCGGTAGATGAAAATAAAATGAAAAATGTTGAGACAACATGAGTGTTGAGTGTATCACTCACTTTATCACTGTATCACTCACTGTATCACTGTCTTTATCCTCTATTAACATTAGTCACAAGATCTGAAACATTTAAATGGTGACAAATTAGCAAAATTGAAGAAATCAGGTGAGGGGAAAATACTTTTTCACAGCACTGTACAGTTGTTCATTTACTGTGAGTCGTGGTGGGTCTGATTTATTGGGCAACAGGCAGGAAACACTCTGGGCAGGTCTCCAGTCCATCCCAGAGCAAACACACACACACACACAAACTGCAAGTATTTGGACTTGTGGGAGGAAACCCACATGGACACTGGGAGAACATGCCAACTCCACACAGAAAGGACCCTGGCCTCCCAACAGGGAATCGAACCCAGGACCTTCTTGCTATGAGGAGACAGCATCCTCAGCACAGCATATCGGTGAGCTGTTAAGAGCAAGCAAATTGATGTTCGGTCCTCTACCCATATTGTTTTGTGGCATTCTGTCTTTCAGCTGCGCCACAGTGCCACACCATATGCAAATTATTCACTATCATTCGTTTTACTGAGCAGTTTATTCTAATCAGGGTCACAGTGGGTGTGGCAAAACCCAGAAACACTTGGTGGTGCAAGGCAGGCATACATGGGGTCAAGACAGGAGGTGAGGACTGAAGTCTATCCTGGAGGACAGTATATTTACGCTTTTATCCATAGGGACTTACAGTACTGTGACAGTATACTATCTAAGCAATTGAGGGTTAAGGGCCTTGCTCAAGGGCCCAAAAGTGACAACTTGGCAGTGGCGGGGCTTGAACCAACGACCTTTTGATTACTAGTCCAGTACCTTAAACTCTGGAGGAACACTGGAGCCCTTCCCTGTAGCTGCAAGGCAGGACAGCTGTTAATATGCAAATCATAAAGTGTAAGACATATGCAAATCTGATTTTATGATCTGTGTGATAGGTGTGTTAAGATAGGCGTCATGCACACACACACACACACACACACTCATACACAGGTATAGTTGGCTTCAAAATGATCAGCACCCAAAGTAAAGTTACACTACATGGCCACCTGACCATGAGTTTGTTGGATGTCTTTCAAAAACAAATGCTTCTTACAAGATATATCTGAGGGAATTTGAGCCCATTCAGTCAAAAAATGACAGCATTTATATGTCTGGACACTGGTATTGGTCAGGAAAGCCTCAGTTGGTGTTCCAGTTAATTCCAAAGTGGTTCAGGGAGGCTGAGGTCAGCGCTCTGTGCAGGTCACTGGTTAGAACAGGAAAGGCAAAATGTCATTAGAAATGGTGTCCACATACTTTTGGTATGAAACAGACATTTCTTCGGTCAAAATAGCCAGTTGTGTCCACTTCTTTTTGACACAATGTATATTTCTAGTAGCTGATTTATGGTACATGTTTCAGGTTTCATCTCTGACTTCTTGTAGGTGTTGATGCTGTGGAGGGAGTAAAGGAGTAAAGGATCATGGGAGCATTACCATTCATTTGTGTGCTCATGCTGTAAGTCAAAGTGTTTTTTAAACATTATAAAATATCACCTGACATCTGCAGACAGACAGCTAAACAAATACAGATGTACATTTGAAAAATCTCTACATAGCTACATAGACAGACAGTTGATTGGCAGACAGACTACTAAACAAATCAACAGCTTCAATAACAGACAGACAGCTACTGAGACAAATTTCTTCTGTCAAGTTAATTCTAGATAAACAGCTACAAAAGACAGGCAGACAGCTAGACAGAAAATCAGCTACACAGACAGACACAGACAGACTGCTATATGCAGAGATATGCAGAGACTAGACAGACAGACAGACATAGTTTTACAAACATTAGCTAACAATAGATGAACAGAGCTACGATAAGCAGACACCTAGACAGTGAAACAGCTGGAGAGAAAGACAGGCAGATTGCTACATACACAGACAGACTACTAAACAAATTGACAGCATTAATGACAGACAGCTATACAGACTGACATTTCTTCTTAGACAAGCTAATTAGACAAGCTAGATAAACAGAGCTACAATAGACAGACAGACAGTTAGACAGAGAGACAACTTCATAAAAAGACAGACAGGTTGCTATATGCATAGATAGGTAGAGACTAGACAGACAGACAGCTAGACAGACGAACAGATTTTACATAAACAAGCTAACAATAGATGAACAGGGCTACAATAAACAGACAGATAGCTAGACAGAGAAACAGCTAGAGAGAAAGACAGACAGATTGCTACACTCACAAATAGGCTAGACAGGCCGGAGACTAGACAGAGAGACAGCTTCAGTTAGAGAGATGGCCACATAAAAACACAGACAGATTGCTATATGCAGAGATATGCAGAGACCAGACTTTTACATAGACAAGCTAACGATAGATGAACAACAATAGGCTACAATAGGCAGACAGACAGCTTGACTGAGAAACAGCTAGAGAGAAAGACAGACAGATTGCTACACTCACAAATAGGCTAGACAGGCTGGAGACTAGACAGAGACAACTTCAGTTAGAGAGATAGCCACATAAAAACACAGACAGATTGCTATATGCAGAGATATGCAGAGACCAGACAGACGGACAGATTTTACATAGACAAGCTAACGATAGATGAACAACAGGCTACAATAGGCAGACAGACAGCTAGACAGAGAGACAGCTACGTAGATAGTCAGATTGCAACATACACAGATAGACAGACAGCCAGTCCAATAGACATTAAGCCACCTAGAAATTCAGACAGGTTAGCAGTATAGACTGAAAAACACTAGACAGACAGTTACATAGACAGAACACAAGACAGACTGACCGACAGCTAGACAGACAATACAGTATGCATCTTTCACATCTGGATTTATGTGCTGTCACCCCTACTCTACAGGGCTGCTGTTTATCACACTGAAGGTGGCACCGATTTTAACCCCTTCAAAACCCTGCACCCAGATCAAGTGCATTCAGAATGGATGAAGTGTATACCGGACAGCATGCTCCTCTCCTCTGTGTCCATCCCAGGAACCCACAAGAGCATTACGAGTTCAGAACTGTGGATATACCGGTACCAGGCCTGGGAACTGACCAGTCAGCTGTATGCAGGAATACGTTTTTTTGACATAGACCTCAAACAGTCATGGCTGGATCACAAAATATACGTTAAATCTTCTAATGTATTTATTTCTGAGAGTTTTACTCACATTCTGAACCAGATGCAAATCTTTCTCAGGGATAAAAAGTCAGAAGCGCTGCTGGTAAGAGTCACTCCCGACCTGAACGCAGTCAGTCTTACTTCAGACATGTTGACCCGCGGCACAGTGGTCGAAGTCTGGACAAAACAATCCATTCCAACAATGGGTCAAGCCAGGGGTAAGATAGTCCTAATTCAGAGTTTGACGTTTCACTTGGGACTGGCCGTCAAGCCCATGACGCTGGGATTAAAAAATAAGGATGAGCAGATGAAGAATCACATTGGAAAAGCTTCAGAGCAATGTAAACTGGAGATGATGCTTACTGATACTGGTGCACAGGGAATGATGGAGTATCCCAAAACAGTAGCAGGACAGCTGAACAAACAGATGTATGATCATCTACTCTGCCTTTACATGTCTACAAAGAAGCCATCATGTTTAGGAATAATAGCCATGGACTTTCCTGGTCCAAACCTCATCCAACTCATCATCAACCTCAGCTGCGACGTGGGTCGAGCTGCAACACCTGTACCAGCACCTTTACCTGCACCTAACCCAGCAACTGAACCCAAACCTGAACCAGAACCTGCACCTGAACCTGCACCAGAGCCTGTACCTGAACCTGTAACTGAACCTGAACCTACAACTGAATGTGACTGCACAGAATCAGAATCAGAACCTGCACCTGAACCCACACCTGAGCCTGTTGCTCCAACAGAATCTAAACCTGAACCTGAACCAGAGCCTGCCCCTGAACCTGTACCAGAGCCTGTACCTGAACCTGTAACTGAACCCAAACCTGAACCAGAGCCCGCACCTGAACCTGAACCAGAGCCTGTACCTGAACCTGTAACTGAACCCAAACCTGAACCAGAGCCCGCACCTGAACCTGAACCAGTACCTGAACCTGTAACTGAACCCAAACCTGAACCAGAGCCCGCACCTGAACCCACACCTGAACCTGAAACTGAACCTAAACCTACAACTGAACCCACAACTAAATGTGAATGCACAGAATCAGAACCTGCACCTGAACCCACACCTGAGCCTGTTGTTACAACAGAATCTAAACCTGAACCCCAACCTGCACCTGAACCCACACCTGAGCCTGTTGCTCCAACAGAATCTGTACCTGAACCAGAACCCCAACCCGAACCTGAACCCACACCTGAGCCTGTGGCTCCAACAGAATCTAAACCTGAACCTGAACCAGAACCCCAACCTGCACCTGAACCCACACCTGAGCCTGTTGCTCCAACAGAACCTGTACCTGAACCCCAACCTGCACCTGAACCCACACCTGAGCCTGTGGCTCCAACAGAACCTGTACCTGAACCCCAACCTGAACCCCAACCTGCACCTGAACCCACACCTGAGCCTGTTGCTCCAACAGAACCTGTACCTGAACCTGCACCTGAACCCGCACCTGAACCCACACCTGAGCCTGTTGCTCCAACAGAATCTGTACCTGAACCAGAACCTGTACCTGAACCCACACCTGAGCCTGTGGCTCCAACAGAATCTAAACCTGAACCCACACCTGAACCAACACTAGAACCTGCCCCCAAATCCACATCTATTCCCACAACTAGGCCAAACAAAAGAAAGAAGAAGAAGAAGTGTCACAAACACAAAAGTGTTCCCTTGGTGTCATAAAACCATGTTATTTACAACTGAACCTACAATTGAATGTGAACCTTCGCCTGAACCTGCTCCTAGCCCTCAAATGAACCAGAACCTGAACCTGTAACTGAACCTAGACCTGAACCAGAATCAGAACCCCAACCTGCACCTGAACCCACACCTGAGCCTGTTGCTCCAACAAAATCTAAACCTGAACCAGAACCCCAACCTGAACCCACACCTGAGCCTGTTGCTCCAACAAAATCTAAACCTGAACCAGAACCCCAACCTGCACCTGAACCAACACTAGAACCTGAACCAAACCCACAAAATGAACCAGAACCTACAACTGAACCTACAACTAAATGTGAATGCACAGAATCAGAACCTGCACCTGAACCTGTAACTGAACCTAAACCTGAATCAGAACCCCAACCTGCACCTGAACTCACACCTGAGCCTGTTGCTTCAACAAAATATAAATCTGAACCAGAACCCCAACCTGCACCTGAACCAACACTAGAACCTGAACCAAACCCACAAAATAAACCAGAACCTACAACCGAACCCACAACTAAATGTGAATGCACAGAATCAGAACCTGCACCTGAACCCACACCTGAGCGTGTTGCTTCAACAGAATCTAAACCCGAACCAGAACCCCAACCTGCACCTGAACCAACACTAGAACCTGAACCAAACCCACAAAATAAACAAGAACCTACAACTAAATGTGAATGCACAGAATCAGAACCTGCACCTGAACCCACTCCTGAGCCTGTTGCTCTAACAGAATCTAAACCTGAACCCCAACCTGCACCTGAACCCACACCTGAGCCTGTTGCTCTAACAGAATCTAAACCTGAACCCACACCTGAGCCTGTTGCTCTAACAGAATTTAAACCTGAACCTGAACCCCAACCTGAACCAACCCTAGAACCTGCCCCCAAATCCACATCTATTCTCACAACTAGGCCAGGAGAAGAAAGAAAGACGAAGAAGAAGTGTCACAAACATAAAAGTGATCCCTTGGTGTCATAAACACGTTATGTACTTTTCCTAGTGTGTAAGCGTCCAAATAAAACTCCAACCAGAACACACCTGATTCATGATTAATACAGCTGGTGCAGTAGGAAAGTTGTATTGATTAAATGACTCTTATCTTAGGGGGGTTGTTGTTGATGTTTGTCACAGATGCTTTTTCAATAATAAAATGGAATGAGGCGTCAAATAATGTACAGATTCTGGAGCATAAACATTCATTGAAAGCAGCTACTTTTCTTACTGGCTTACATTTATATTTATGCCAACAGTGGCAACTTGGTGGTGGTGGGGCTTGAACCAGTGAGCTTCTCATCACTAGTCCTTTACTATAACCACTTAGGTTCCTCTTTCATTGCATACAGGTGCTGGTCATAAAATTAAAATATCATGAAAAAGTTGATTTATTTCAGTAATTCCATTCAAAAAGTGAAACTTGTATATTATATTCATTCATTACAAATAGACGGATATAATTCAAATGTTTATTTATTTTAATGTTGATGATTATAACTGACAACTAATGAAAACCCCAAATATCTCAGAAAATTAGAATATTGTGACAAGGTACAATAATGAAGACACCTGGTCCAACACTCTAATCAGCTACTTAACTCAAAACACCTGCAAAGGCCTTTAAATGGTCTCTCAGTCTAGTTCTGTAGGCTACACAATCATGGGGAAGACTGCTGACTTGACAGTTGTCCAAAAGACGACCATTGACACCTTGCACAAGGAGAGCAAGACCCTAAAGGTCATTGCTAAAGAGGCTGACTGTTCACAGAGCTCTGTGTCCAAGCACATTAATAGAGAGGCGAAGGGAAGGAAAAGATGTGGTAGAAAAAAGTGTACAAGCAATAGGGATAACCGCACCCTGGAGAGGATTGTGAAACAAAACCCATTCAAAAATGTGTGGGAGATTCACAAAGAGTGGACTGCAGCTGGGTTTCAGCTGTCGCATTCCTTGTGTCAAGCCACTCTTGAACAAGAGACAGCGTCAGAAGCGTCTCGCCTGGGCTAAAGACAAAAAGGACTGCTGAGTGGTCCAAAGTTATGTTCTCTGATGAAAGTAAATTTTGCATTACCTTTGGAAATCAAGGTCCCAGAGTCTGGAGGAAGAGAGGAGAGGCACAGAATCCACGTTGCTTGAGGTCCAGTGTAAAGTTTCCACAGTCAGTGATGGTTTGGAGTGCCATGTCATCTGCTGGTGTTGGTCCACTGTGTTTTCTGAGGTCCAAGGTCAACGCAGCCGTCTACCAGGAAGTTTTAGAGCACTTCATGCTTCCTGCTGCTGACCAACTTTATGGAGATGCAAATTTCATTTTCCAACAGGACTTGGCACCTGCACACAGTGCCAAAGCTACCAGTACCTGGTTTAAGGACCATGGTATCCCTGTTCTTAATTGGCCAGCAAACTCGCCTGACCTTAACCCCATAGAAAATCTATCAGGTATTGTTAAGAGGAAGATGCGATACGCCAGACCCAACAATTCAGAAAAGCTGAAGGCCACTATCAGAGCAACCTGGGCTCTCATAACACCTGAGCAGTGCCACAGACTGATGGACTCCATGCCACGCCGCATTGCTGCAGTAATCCAGGCAAAAGGAGCCCCAACTAAGTATTGAGTGCTGTACATGCTCATACTTTTCATCTTCATACTTTTCAGTTGGCCAACATTTCTAAAAATCCTTTTTTTGTATTGGTCTTAAGTAATATTTTAATTTTCTGAGATACTGAATTTGGGGTTTTCATTAGTTGTCAGTTATAATCATCAACATTAAAAGAAATAAACATTTGAAATATATCAGTCTGTGTGTAATGAATGAATATAATATACAAGTTTCACTTTTTGAATGGAATTACTGAAATAAATCAACTTTTTCATGATATTCTAATTTTATGACCAGCACCTGTATTACCCTACAGCAGTCGATCTTTTTCTGGGGGGTGCGACCAAATAATAAATAGGTGGGTCGCCAGATAAATGGGAAGGGTCACAAGATGATTTTCTGTCTGAATGTATTAAATAGTTTTTAAATAATGTTTTAACATTTAAATCTATAACTTTTAAGAATATTTAACAGGCTACAGATGCACAATTAAGTGTTTAATTACTGTTCCTTCAGGATAAAGAAAGACACTGGATGCTCCATTTAAAAAGATGGAGTGGTGGGTCAAAAAAGCCAATAAAAAGTTTAAAGAAGACAACTGTTGTAGCCCTGTTTTCTGTAGTTTTTTTCCCTGATTTAGCGCATCCAATTTGTCCTCCGCTGCTGACAGACTCCAGATTTGCATCCAAGGAGAGCACGCCACTGCCCACGCCTTCTTTACACGTGTACAGCCCTCCTCTTCTCGTCCGTGCTTCTTGCACGGGCGTCTTTTCTGCCAATCAGGGTCCTTACACAGCGTATGAAGACCCACCCACCCACATATAATCCGTTCCCCACCCTGCAGATACGGTGGCCAATTAGAATCTGCTGCAGGCACGGCCAATTATGCCCGCCTCAAACCTGAGAGTTCAGAAACTCGGTGCTGGTGCGTCAGCGGAATATCCCGCTGCGCCACCTGGGCGCCCCCTGTTTTCTGTTTTTAATTACATGGTTTCGATAAAATCTATTCCAGTATAGTGCTAAATCTGAATACAGTGTTGAATCAATAAACAGTCTGCATTGTTTCTCACCCCACTTATATAGTACACTTGCTACCTTGTCAGAAAGAGTAATCAAATTTAACTTGGGTACTTAAATACAGTACTGGAAATAACCACTAAATGTAAAGTCACAGACCAGCACAAGCTTCTACTGACCATATGAACTGTCTTGTTTTGGGAAGAACCCAGACGACTCTGAAGAGACCTATGTGGACATTTCAACAGTAACTAGAGGTGGGTATTCCGGCTGCAATTAACCCCTTCTCAACCCTTCTAAACCAATCTGATTGCATGCATTACAACAAATGCAAGTCATAAATGTATTTCTTTATTATTTTTTATTAAAACAATTTTTATTAAATTAATAAAAAGTAAAGATACAAGTTAGTCTAAAGTCCATTGTCGCCATCTGCTGTTACTTGAAAGAAGTTGGTCAGACTGTAAATCCTCACAGGGCCAAAAGCAATTCAGTTAATCAGAGACCAACACACAGTAACATTGACCAATCATATCTTTCTTCTAAAAAAGTGAATAAAATCATAACACTGAGAATAAAGTCTAGATATTTTAAAAATAATTTCAGAATAAAGTTATTTTTTTTATAGAATAAAGTTAAAATACTCTGAGAATAAAGCAATTATGTTTAGAGAATAAAGTCGTAATATTTTAAAATTAATGTAAAAATACAATAAAGTTAAAACACTTTGGAAATAAAGTCAAAAAACAAAAAGTTTAAATACTTTGGGAAGAAGTAATAAATTGTTGGGGAATGTAGTCGAAATACTTTGAGAATTAAGTCATAATGTTTAACATTTACATTTTTGGCATTTAGCAGATGCCTTTCTCCAAAGCGACTTACATTACAGTTACAGTATGCAGTCTGAGCAACTGAGGGTTAAGGGCTTTGCTCAAGGGCCCAACAGCAGCAACCTAGTGGTGGGGCTTGAACCAGCAACCTTTGAATTACAAGTCCTGTGCCTTAACCACTAGGCTACGGCTTGCTAATATTTCATATTTTCATATTGGTTTTTATAAATAAACAGATATTTAATCCCCTGGCACATCAAACGACATTGCAAGAAGAATTATGACTTTAGGCTCAAAGTATCACTAAAATAGCATCGTAAGACACAGTAAGCCAGAGGTCACTCAGCGCAGTGGTAGCTCAGCGATTAAGGTACTGGACTAGTAACTGGAAGGTCACTGGTTCAAGCCCCACATCTGCCAGATTGCCACTGTTGGGCCCTTGAGCAAGGCCCTTAACCCTCAATTGCTTGCAATGTATACTGTCTCAATTGTAAGTTGCTTTGGATAAAAGCATCTAAATGCTGAAAAAGTAAATGTAAAATGTCACCAACCTTTTCGAGACCGAGAGCTACTTCAAGAGTACTGAATATAATGAAGGGCAACTTGTTTGATACAAACTTCCTGAATAACATAAAGTTGCACGGTTCACCTTTAATGATAATATTATTATTACTACTAATACTATTATTATTATTATTATAAATATTCGTATATACAGTGTATCACAAAAGTGAGTACACCCCTCACATTTCTGCAGATATTTAAGTATATCTTTTCATGGGACAACACTGACAAAATGACACTTTGACACAATGAAAAGTAGTCTGTGTGCAGCTTATATAACAGTGTAAATTTATTCTTCCCTCAAAATAACTCAATATACAGCCATTAATGTCTAAACCACCGGCAACAAAAGTGAGTACACCCCTAAGAGACTACACCCCTAAATGTCCAAATTGAGCACTGCTTGTCATTTTCCCTCCAAAATGTCATGTGACTCGTTAGTGTTACTAGGTCTCAGGTGTGCATAGGGAGCAGGTGTGTTCAATTTAGTAGTACAGCTCTCACACTCTCTCATACTGGTCACTGAAAGTTCCAACATGGCACCTCATGGCAAAGAACTCTCTGAGGATCTTAAAAGACGAATTGTTGCGCTACATGAAGATGACCAAGGCTACAAGAAGATTGCCAACACCCTGAAACTGAGCTGCAGCACAGTGGCCAAGATCATCCAGCGTTTTAAAAGAGCAGGGTCCACTCAGAACAGACCTCGCGTTGGTCGTCCAAAGAAGCTGAGTGCACGTGCTCAGCGTCACATCCAACTGCTGTCTTTGAAAGATAGGCGCAGGTGTGCTGTCAGCATTGCTGCAGAGATTGAAAAGGTGGGGGGTCAGCCTGTCAGTGCTCAGACCATACGCCGCACACTACATCAAATTGGTCTGCATGGCTGTCACCCCAGAAGGAAGCCTCTTCTGAAGTCTCTACACAAGAAAGCCCGCAAACAGTTTGCTGAAGACATGTCAACAAAGGACATGGATTACTGGAACCATGTCCTATGCTCTGATGAGACCAAGATTAATTTGTTTGGTTCAGATGGTCTCAAGCATGTGTGGCGGCAATCAGGTGAGGAGTACAAAGATAAGTGTGTCATGCCTACAGTCAAGCATGGTGGTGGGAATGCCAAGGTCTGGGGCTGCATGAGTGCAGCAGGTGTTGGGGAGTTACATTTCATTGAGGGACACATGAACTCCAATATGTACTGTGAAATAGTGAAGCAGAGCATGATCCCCTCCCTCCGGAAACAGGGCAGGGCAGTGTTCCAGCATGATAATGACCCCAAACACACCTCTAAGACGACCACTGCTTTATTGAAGAGGCTGAGGGTAAAGGTGATGGACTGGCCAAGCATGTCTCCAGACCTAAACCCAATAGAACATCTTTGGGGCATCCTCAAGCGGAAGGTGGAGGAGCGCAAAGTCTCGAATGTCCGCCAGCTCTGTGATGTCGTCATGGAGGAGTGGAAAAGCATTCCAGTGGCAACCTGTGAAGCTCTGGTAAACTCCATGCCCAGGAGAGTTAAGGCAGTTCTGGGAAATAATGGTGGCCACACAAAATATTGACACTTCAGGAACTTTCACTAAGGGGTGTACTCACTTTTGTTGCCGGTGGTTTAGACATTAATGGCTGTATATTGAGTTATTTTGAGGGAAGAATAAATTTACACTGTTATATAAGCTGCACACAGACTACTTTTCATTGTGTCAACGTGTCATTTTGTCAGTGTTGTCCCATGAAAAGATATACTTAAATATCTGCAGAAATGTGAGGGGTGTACTCACTTTTGTGATACACTGTATATGAAGAGACTGTCTGATCATATGTTAATTTTAATGATTCCTCAGAAAAATTATACCATGGTAGGAAACACAGATATATTTCAGCATGTAACATTATTTATCTTTATTAATCTAAATCTGTTTCAATATTTGAAAGTCAGAGTTATCACATCGCTGATATTTTTGTAAATATCTTTCTTGACAGTTTTGTATGAATGAGCACATTTGTAGCATTTTTATCAAAATCACACCATTTTTTTCACAAATGATCTCTTCTGTACCATTTTTTCTTAAGGAAATCATTAACAGTCCCATCTTCAAATCATGTCCCATTTGTACTTATCACTTCCTTTGCAACATTTTAGAACAAGTCATAAACTTGGTCCCATGTTTGTACAAATTATCAATTATGTACGATTTAATAAAAGCTGTGATGTACATGGGTGTTAGTATGCAGTATGGTAGTATGCAGTGTGGTAGTATGTAGTAGGGTAGTATGCAGTGTGGTAGTTTGCAAGATGGTAGTATGCAGTATGGTAGTATGCAGTGTGGTAGCATGTAGTATGGTAATATGTAGTATGTTAGTATGCAGTGTGGTAGTATGCATTATGGTAGTACCTAGTGTGGTAGTATGCAGTATGGTAGTATGCAGTATGGTAGCATGTAGTATGGTAATATGTAGTATGGTAGTACGTAGTGTGGTAGTATGCAGTATGGTAGTATGCATTGTGGTAGCATGTAATATGGTAATATGTAGTATGGTAGTATGTAGTGTGGTAGTATGCAGTATGGTAGTTTTTAGTATGTTAGTATGCAGTATGGTAGTATGCATTGTGGTAGCATGTAATATGGTAATATGTAGTATGGTAGTATGTAGTGTGGTAGTATGCAGTATGGTAGAATTTAGTATGTTAGTATGCAGTGTGGTAGTATGCAGTATGGTAGTATGCATTGTGGTAGCATGTAATATGGTAATATGTAGTATGGTAGTATGTAGTATGGTAGTATGCAGTATGGTAGTTTTTAGTATGTTAGTATGCAGTATGGTAGTATGCATTGTGGTAGCATGTAATATGGTAATATGTAGTATGGTAGTATGTAGTGTGGTAGTATGCAGTATGGTAGAATTTAGTATGTTAGTATGCAGTGTGGTAGTATGCAGTATGGTAGTATGCATTGTGGTAGCATGTAATATGGTAATATGCAGTATGGTAGTATGCATTGTGGTAGCATGTAATATGGTAATATGTAGTATGGTAGTATGTAGTGTGGTAGTATGCAGTATGGTAGTTTTTAGTATGTTAGTATGCAGTATGGTAGTATGCATTGTGGTAGCATGTAATATGGTAATATGTAGTATGGTAGTATGTAGTGTGGTAGTATGCAGTATGGTAGAATTTAGTATGTTAGTATGCAGTGTGGTAGTATGCAGTATGGTAGTATGCATTGTGGTAGCATGTAATATGGTAATATGTAGTATGGTAGTATGTAGTATGGTAGGATTTAGTATGTTAGTATGCAGTATGGTAGTATGTAGTGTGGTAGTATGCAGTATGGTAGGATTTAGTATGTTAGTATGCAGTATGGTAGTATGTAGTGTGGTAGTATGCAGTATGGTAGGATTTAGTATGTTAGTATGCAGTATGGTAGTATGTAGTGTGGTAGTATGCAGTATGGTAGGATTTAGTATGTTAGTATGCAGTATGGTAGTATTTAGTGTGTTAGTATGCAGTGTGGTAGTATGCATTATGGTAGTATGCAGAATGGTAGTATGCAGTATGGAGGGATGTAGTATGGTAGTATGCAGTATGGTAGTATGCAGTGTGATAGTATGGTAGTGTGCAGTATGTTAGTATGCAGTATGGTAGTATGCAGTATGTTAGTATGCAGTATGGTAATATGTAGTATGTTAGTAAGCAGTATGGAGGGATGTAGTACAGTAGTATGCAGTATGTTAGTATGCAGTTTGATAGTATGGTAGTGTGCAGTATGTTAGTATGCAGTATGGAGGGATGTAGTATGCAGTATGTTAGTATGTAGTGTGATAGTATGGTAGTATGCAGTATGTTAGTATGCAGTATGGTAGTATGCAGTATGTTAGTATGCAGTATGTTAGTATGCAGTATGGTAATATGTAGTATGTTAGTATGCAGTATGGAGGGATGTAGTACGGTAGTATGCAGTATGTTAGTATGCAGTGTGATAGTATGGTAGTGTGCAGTATGTTAGTATGCAGTATGGAGGGATGTAGTATGCAGTATGTTAGTATGCAGTATGGAGGGATGTAGTATGCAGTATGATAGTATGCAGTGTGATAGTATGGTAGTATGCAGTATGTTAGTATGCGGTATGGTAGTATGTAGTATGTTAGTATGCAGTATGGAGGGATGTAGTACGGTAGTATGCAGTGTGATAGTATGCAGTGTGATAGTATGGTAGTGTGCAGTATGTTAGTATGCAGTATGGTAGTATGTAGTATGTTAGTATGCAGTAAGGAGGGATGTAGTATGGTATTACGCAGTATGTTAGTATGCAGTGTGATAGTATGGTAGTGTGCAGTATGTTAGTTTGCAGTGTGTTAGTATGCAGTATGGTAATATGTAGTATGTTAGTATGCAGTATGGAGGGATGTAGTACAGTAGTATGGAGTATGTTAGTATGCAGTTTGATAGTATGGTAGTGTGCAGTATGTTAGTATGCAGTATGGAGGGATGTAGTATGCAGTATGTTAGTATGCAGTGTGATAGTATGGTAGTGTGCAGTATGTTAGTATGCAGTATGGTAGTATGCAGTATGTTAGTATGCAGTATGGTAGTATGCAGTATGTTAGTATGCAGTATGTTAGTATGCAGTATGGTAATATGTAGTATGTTAGTATGCAGTATGGAGGGATGTAGTACGGTAGTATGCAGTATGTTAGTATGCAGTGTGATAGTATGCTAGTGTGCAGTATG
Source organism: Trichomycterus rosablanca (assembly GCF_030014385.1). Taxonomy (NCBI): domain Eukaryota; kingdom Metazoa; phylum Chordata; class Actinopteri; order Siluriformes; family Trichomycteridae; genus Trichomycterus; species Trichomycterus rosablanca. Next base: position 13,471,251 of record NC_085988.1, read on the forward strand.
TTAGTATGCAGTATGGAGGGATGTAGTATGCAGTATGATAGTATGCAGTGTGATAGTATGGTAGTGTGCAGTATGTTAGTATGCAGTATGGTAGTATGCAGTATGGTAGTATGCAGTATGTTAGTATGCAGTGTGATAGTATGGTAGTGTGCAGTATGTTAGTATGCAGTGTGATAGTATGGTAGTGTGCAGTATGTTAGTATGCAGTGTGATAGTATGGTAGTGTGCAGTATGTTAGTATGCAGTGTGATAGTATGGTAGTGTGCAGTATGTTAGTATGCGGTATGGAGGGATGTAGTACGGTAGTATGCAGTATGTTAGTATGCAGTGTGATGGTGATTCCTACATCCCTACTAAAAGTTTGTTTGCCTTCGATCATTTCCATCATATGTAGAATTATGAACTCTTCCTTGACCACTGGTATAGTTCCCCCTTCACTGAAAGTTGCCATAATCCGACCAACTCTGAAGAAACCTGGTTTAGACCCTTCTGATTTAAATAACTATCGGCCAATTTCAAATTTACCATTCATTTCCAAAATCCTTGAGAAGGTGGTTGCAGCTCAACTTCAGCTTCACCTTCATAATAACAATCTTTTTGAAAGATTCCAATCTGGTTTCCGCCCTAAACACAGCACAGAAACTGCACTGGTTAAGTTAACCAATGACCTCCTTAGAGCAGCTGATTCTGGCTTACTTTCTATTCTTATTCTCCTTGACCTCAGTGCTGCCTTTGACACCATATCCCATCAGCTCCTCATGGATCGCCTGGCTAGCATTGGGGTCTGTGGCACTGTGAATCAGTGGTTTGCCTCCTACCTCGCTGACAGAACACAGTTTGTACAGATCCAGAATCACAGGTCAGAGTGTCTCACCGTCTGTAATGGAGTTCCACAGGGTTCAGTGCTGGGACCGCTCCTGTTTAACATTTATCTTCTTCCGCTTGGCAATATTTTTCGGCATTATGGCATTCATTTTCATTGCTATGCTGATGACACGCAGCTTTATGTATCCACTAAGCCAACTTCTACTACTCCTCCGATTACTCTTATTGCTTGTCTCCATGATGTACATACATGGATGACAAACAACTATTTAAAACAAAATAGTAGTAAAATCGAGATACTTCTTATTGGATCTAAGGCTGCACTTTCGAAAAATAATATTAGTTCATTTTCCGTTGCTGAGGATATCATACCTGTGTCCACCCATGTTAAGAGCCTTGGTGTTATCTTGGATAGCACCCTTTCTTTTTCAACTCACATAAATAGTGTCTCCCGGATTGCTTTTTTCCACCTGCGAAATATCTCCAGACTGAGGCCCGTCTTATCACAGCACTCCACGGAAGTCTTAGTCAATGCATTAGTCACATCACGGATTGACTACTGCAATGCAATCCTGGCTGGCATTCCCAAAAAACTTATTCAAAGACTTCAGCATATCCAGAACTCAGCAGCACGGATAATTACATGCACCAAGTCCACTGAGCGTGTCACACCACTGCTGATCCAACTGCATTGGCTCCCAGTATCACAACGGATCAATTTTAAAATTTTATTACTGACATTCAAGGCACTTCATAATTTATCCCCTGCATATCTCACAGACCTCCTACAGTTTTACACTCCTTCCCGCTCGTTGCGATCTTCCTCAGCAGGTTTTTTGGCAGAACCAGCCATTAACCTTAGTACAATGGGTACCAGGGCTTTCTCCTATGTTGCACCTAAACTCTGGAACACACTCCCCACCCATATTCGAACATTGCAATCCATCGCAGAATTCAAAACGGCTCTTAAAACTCATCTTTTTAAACTGGCTTATTCACTTTAACATATCTTGTACTTTTTGTTTTATGCTTGTGTGTTGTGATAATTTGTTTGTTGTAGTTGTAATAACTTATTGTATGTTTTAATTCTTGTTTTAGTTGATGTAAGGTGACCTTGAGTGTCATAAAAGGCGCCAATAAATAAAATGTATTATTATTATTATTATTATTATAGTATGGTAGTGTGCAGTATGTTAGTATGCAGTATGGTAGTATGTAGTATGTTAGTATGCGATATGTTTGTATGCAATATGGCAATATGTAGTATGGTAGTATGCAGTATGTTAGTATGCAGTGTAATAGTATGACAGTATGCAGTATGGTAGTATGATAGTATGCCGTATGATAGTATGCAGTATGATAGTATGTAGTTTAGTAGTATGCAGTACGGTACTTTGCAGTATTGTAGTATGCAGTATGGTAGTATGCAGTATGTTAGTATGCAGTGTGATAGTATGGTAGTGTGCAGTATGTTAGTATGCAGTATGGAGGGATGTAGTACGGTAGTATGCAGTATGTTAGTATGCAGTGTGATAGTATGGTAGTGTGCAGTATGTTAGTATGCAGTATGGAGGGATGTAGTACGGTAGTATGCAGTATGTTAGTATGCAGTGTGATAGTATGGTAGTGTGCAGTATGTTAGTATGCAGTGTGATAGTATGGTAGTGTGCAGTATGTTAGTATGCAGTATGGAGGGATGTAGTACGGTAGTATGCAATATGTTAGTATGCAGTCTGATAGTATGGTAGTGTGCAGTATGTTAGTATGCAGTGTGATAGTATGGTAGTGTGCAGTATGTTAGTATGCAGTATGGAGAGATATAGTATGGTAGTGTGCAGTATGTTAGTATGCAGTGGGATAGTATGGTAGTGTGCACTATGTTAGTATGCAGTATGGAGGGATGTAGTACGGTAGTATGCAGTATGTTAGTATGCAGTGTGATAGTATGGTAGTGTGCAGTATGTTAGTATGCAGTATGGTAGTATGTTAGTATGCGATATGTTTGTATGCAATATGGCAATATGTAGTCTGGTAGTATGCAGTATGTTAGTATGCAGTGTAATAGTATGACAGTATGCAGTATGGTAGTATGATAGTATGCCATATGATAGTATGCAGTATGATAGTATGTAGTTTAGTAGTATGCAGTACGGTACTTTGCAGTATTGTAGTATGCAGTATGGTAGTATGCAGTATGTACTGGCGCAATATGCATTATGTGGTGTTATACAACTGTGCAGTTTGCAATAGTATGTTATTAAACAGTAGGTAGTATGGCAGTATGCCGTATGGTGGAATGGTAGTATGCAGTATGGTAGTATGCAATATGGTACTGTGCAGTATGCCCTATGGTACTTGGCAGTATGGTAGTATGCAGTTTGGTACTTTGCAGTATGCCCTATGGTACTTGGCAGTATTGTAGTATGCAGTATGGTAATACACAGTATTTACTGGCGCAATATGCATTATGTGGTGTTATACAACTGTGCATGTTGCAATAGTATTGTAGTATGCAGTATGTAGTATGAAAGCATGCAGTACGGTAGTGTGCAGTATGGTACTTTGCAGTGTTGTAGTATGCAGTATAGTAGTATGCAGTGTGTACTGGCACAGTATGCATTGTGTGGTGTTACACAACTGTCAGTCATCAGAGTTCAGTGTGGAGTGCAGCTCATTTGTAGACATGCTGTAAACGTCATTATAGGGAGTTCCCTAGGGCGGAGTGTGTGGAGTGAAGTGGAACAGAACTCAGCTCTTTCTGTGTGGTTACTACAATAATGTGTTACACAGAGCACAGAGCGTTCACTGTAACTGTACAATAACACTTCATCTGGGTGTTGAACTGAACACTGTGCTTATTCTGAGTTAATAAAACTACTAGAAGTAAATGTAAAGTTTTTTTTTTCTGTTCAGGAAGAGCTGGCTGAGGTTAAAGTTAAGTTACAAAGGTAAGTTGGGTTCACTGCTACACTAACATTATAACTCTGAAATATATTAAAATTATAGCTGTGTATTATATTAAACTGTACTATTTATATTACACTAACATTATAGCTGTGTGTTATATTAAACTCTACTATTTATATTACACTAACATTATAGCTGTGTATTATATAAAACTGTACTATTTATATTACACTAACATTATAGCTGTGTGTTATATTAAACTCAACTATTTATATTACACTAACATTATAGCTGTGTGTTATATTAAACTCTACTATTTATATTACACTAACATTATAGCTGTGTATTATATAAAACTGTACTATTTATATTACACTAACATTATAGCTGTGTATTATATTAAACTCTACTATTTATATTACACTAACATTATAGCTGTGTGTTATATTAAACTCTACTATTTATATTATACTAACATTAAAACTGTGTATTATATTAAACTGTACTATTTATATTACACTAACATTATAGCTGTGTATTATATTAAACTGTACTATTTATATTACACTAACATTATAACTGTGTATTATATTAAACTCTACTATTTATATTACACTAACATTATAGCTGTGTGTTATATTAAACTCTACTATTTATATTATACTAACATTAAAACTGTGTATTATATTAAACTGTACTATTTATATTACACTAACATTATAGCTGTGTATTATATAAAACTACTATTTATATTACACTAACATTATAGCTGTGTATTATATTAAACTGTACTATTTATATTACACTAACATTATAGCTGTGTATTATATTAAACTCTACTATTTATATTACACTAACATTATAGCTGTGTGTCATATTAAGCTCTACTATTTATATTATACTAACATTATAACTGTGTTATATTAAACTCTACTATTTATATTACACTAACATTATAGCTGTGTGTCATATTAAGCTCTACTATTTATATTATACTAACATTATAACTGTGTTATATTAAACTCTACTATTTATATTACACTAACATTATAGCTGTGTATTATATTAAACTCTACTATTTATATTACACTAACATTATAGCTGTGTGTCATATTAAGCTCTACTATTTATATTATACTAACATTATAACTGTGTTATATTAAACTCTACTATTTATATTACACTAACATTATAACTGTGTATTATATTAAACTGTACTATTTATATTACACTAACATTATAACTGTGTATTTTATTAAACTGTACTATTTATATTACACTAACATTATAACTGTGTATTTTATTAAACTGTACTATTTATATTACACTAACATTATAGCTGTGTGTTATATTAAACTCTACTATTTATATTACACTAACATTATAACTAAGTTATATTAAACTCTACTATTTATATTACACTAACATTATAACTGTGAGATATATTAAACTGTACTATTTATATTAAACTAACATTATAACTGTGTATTTTATTAAACTGTACTATTTATATTACACTAACATTATAACTGTGTATTATAATAAACTGTACTATTTATATTACACTAACATTATAACTGTGTATTATATTAAACTCTACTATTTATATTACACTAACATTATAACTGTGTATTATATTAAACTGTACTATTTATATTACACTAACATTATAACTGTGTATTATATTAAACTGTACTATTTATATTACACTAACATTATAACTGTGTATTTTATTAAACTGTACTATTTATATTACACTAATATTATAACTGTGTATTATATTAAACTCTACTATTTATATTACACTAACATTATAACTGTGTATTATATTAAACTGTACTATTTATATTACACTAACATTATAACTGTATTATATTAAACTCTACTATTTGTATTACACTAACATTATAGCTGTGTGTTATATTAAACTCTACTATTTATATTACACTAACATTATAACTGTGTATTATATTAAACTGTACTATTTATATTACACTAACATTATAACTGTGTATTATATTAAACTCTACTATTTATATTACACTAACATTATAACTGTGTATTATATTAAACTGTACTATTTATATTACACTAACATTATAACTGTGTATTATATTAAACTGTACTATTTATATTACACTAATATTATAACTGTGTATTATATTAAACTGTACTATTTATATTACACTAACATTATAACTGTGTATTTTATTAAACTGTACTATTTATATTACACTAATATTATAACTGTGTATTATATTAAACTCTACTATTTATATTACACTAACATTATAACTGTGTATTATATTAAACTGTACTATTTATATTACACTAACATTATAACTGTATTATATTAAACTCTACTATTTGTATTACACTAACATTATAGCTGTGTGTTATATTAAACTCTACTATTTATATTACACTAACATTATAACTGTGTATTATATTAAACTCTACTATTTATATTACACTAACATTATAACTGTGTATTTTATTAAACTGTACTATTTATATCACACTAACATTATAACTGTGAGTTATATTAAACTCTACTATTTATATTACACTAACATTATAACTGTGTATTATATTAAACTCTACTATTTATATTACACTAACATTATAGCTGTGTATTTTATTAAACTGTACTATTTATATTACACTAACATTATAGCTGTGTATTATATTAAACTGTACTATTTATATTACACTAACATTATAACTGTGTATTATATTAAACTGTACTATTTATATTACACTAACATTATAACTGTGTGTTATATTAAACTCTACTATTTATATTAAACTAACATTATAGCTGTGTGTTATATTAAGCTCTACTATTTATATTACACTAACATTATAACTGTGTGTTATATTAAACTCTACTATTTATATTAAACTAACATTATAGCTGTGTTATATTAAACTCTATTATTTATATTACACTAACATTATAGCTGTGTGTTATATTAAACTGTACTATTTATATTACACTAACATTATAACTGTGAGTTATATTAAACCCTACTATTTATATTACACTAACATTATAGCTGTGTGTTATATTAAGCTCTACTATTTATATTACACTAACATTATAACTGTGTGTTATATTAAACTCTACTATTTATATTAAACTAACATTATAGCTGTGTGTTATATTAAACTCTATTATTTATATTACACTAACATTATAGCTGTGTGTTATATTAAACTCTATTATTTATATTACACTAACATTATAGCTGTGTGTTATATTAAACTATTATTTATATTACACTAACATTATAGCTGTGTGTTATATTAAACTCTACTATTTATATTACACTAACATTATAACTGTGTATTATATTAAACTGTACTATTTATAGTAAACTAACATTATAGCTTTTTGTTGTGTTAAACTCTACTATTTATATTACACTAACATTATAGCTGTGTATTATATTGAACTCTACTATTTATATTACACTAACATTATAGCTGTGTATTATATTAAACTCTACTATTTATATTATACTAACATTATAGCTGTGTATTATATTAAACTCTACTATTTATATTACACTTACATTATAGCTGTGTTATAAATTAAAGTCTAATATTCATATTAAACTAACAATATAACTGTGTAATATATTAAAGTTTACTATTCATGTTACACTAACAAATACTTTTATACACTGTGGTATCGTAATGATGCTCGGTTCTACTGATTAATATGCTGTCTTGGATTAGTTGTTCTTGATAAAGGACACATTTTTAGGTACATTGTTCCTGGCTGTTTCGAAACACTGAAACCTCATAATTATGATATAAAAGTATGGTGTAACATTAGGATAATACCAGATTCGAAAGTACGTATTTGTATGTTGTTACTTCGGTCACAAAAGTTGAAAATGCTCATTAGTACTGTAGTTACATTTGTAATGGCCTTCAAAAATAATCAGTCCATATTACTTGGATCCCACTCTTTTTAATCATCAGACTAGTATTATACTACATTATTGTTCAGGTTTTTGCGTTTATTTGTCATCTATACAGATACATGTGTACAATACTATCAAACTTTTTCACATAACGACCTGGGGTCCGACAGCGCAGGGTCAGTTATTGTACAGAACCCTAGAGCTGCATGGCTTATTACTCTAAGTTAAGAATCTGTGTAATTTGGCCGTGGATATAAAGGGTTTTGAAAGATTTTGAGCTGCCTAATCAATCCTGTGCTTATTTGTATGACGTTATTTGCATTTTGGTGTATCTAGTAACTATCTAGTTGTTGCTATGTCTGTGAGAGACTTGTACTTTTGACCACTTCTCCTTTCTGCTCATGATGCTTGTCTACTTTCGGCATAATGTGTCATGAAACTTGTGACATTAAGAGCTTGTCTTTGTCTTGTTGCTTTAACTCCTTAAAATGCACATCAGTAAAGAAGTGTGCAACGTAGGTCAGGATCTGTGTTCTGTGATCTGCTGTTGGGTTTGAGGGTTAAAATCTCAATATTACAAATGGAGTAATCTGTAATCTGGTAAGGATCGGTGATAATGATTTTTAGATTGGTATCAGATTTCAAGTTTTATTCTGTTGATTTAAAGTCACTTGTTTGTGATAAGCTTGATAAAAACACCCATATGATCATAAATAAAAACAGCTTTTGCAGTGTAAAGGGTATAAAAGATCAGTATGAGATGATACTGACATGACGATTAAATTACAGTTAAACGATGTGATAAATAAACGAGAAATGCTTGCTTGTTTTTCAGTTTGCTTTACTTTGAAACTCACACTTCAGAGAAAATCTGTGTTATCACTTTCATTTCTGTTTGAGGATTTCTCAACAACCATGCTTTATGTCTTTGTTTCCTTATTCATATATTTTAAAGCTAACAAGAGCATCTAAATAACATGATCAAATTTAAAATATCATAAGCTGCACTTACTTTGGCATAATAACCAGGATCTTAATTTAATTTTTCATTTTATCAGCAAAAAATCATAAGATTTCTAGGGTCATTTTTGTAACATTTGTATTTGTTTTATGAAAAGTTTATATGTGTGCTTGGGTGGTGCAGTGATCTACTACATTAGTTCACCACCAGTGTGATCCGTATTCAGATCTCAGCTACACTTGACAGACATGATTGGCTATGTCTGCAATGCATTGCCATCATGTCTAGGGTATTTCTAACCTTGTGCCTGATCAGGATAAAGTGGTTGATAAAAAAATGGAAAAATTTAAAACAATCATTCGATTAAGTTGCTTAAATGTCATTTACAGCGGTACCTTGAAACTTAACGTCAACTGGCTCTGGGACTGGGGTTGAGTTTCAAGGCATTTTTTGCCATAGGGATGTTTGGGAAACCTGTTAATGCATTTCATGGTCCCGTGGACTTGCATACATCGATCAGGCATAACAGTGTGACCACCTTCCTCATATTGTGTTGGTCCCCCTTTTGCTGCCAAACCAGCATTAACTTCTTCAGCAATTTGAGCTACTGTAGCTCGTCTGTTGTATCGGACCACACGAGCCAGCCTTCGCTCCCCACGTGCATCAATGAGCCTTGGCTGCCCATGACCCTGTCACCGGTTTCCCACTGTTCCTTCCTTGGACCACTTTTGATAGATACTGACCACTGCAGACCGGTAACACCCCACAAGAGCTGCAGTTTTGGAGATGCTCTGACCCAGTCGACTAGTTTTGCTCTTGTCAAACTCGCTCAAATCCTTACGCTTGTCCATTTTTCCTGCTTCTAACACATCAACTTTGAGGATAAAATGTAACTTTGATTATTACTTCGGTGTTGTAAAACCCCTTTCTGTTCCCATTGTAAAGTTAGAAAGCCAGTCACTGGCTTTGTCTCCATGGGGGTGAGTTGGAGCCATTTCTTGGGTAACTAACTGGGGTCAGAGCGCCGAGTCAGCCATCGTATACCGTCCATGGAGCTGAAAGGGTTAAGAGACTTGCTCAAGGGCCCAACAGTGGCTGCATGGCAGAGCCGGGATTCAAACTCTCAACCTTTTGATTGATAGCTCAAAGCTCTACACTAGGCTACCACTGTCTCCACTCTATACTGCCATGTAGTGTAACAAATGCATTTTTAATTATAGTCTTGAACTAAATGTCACTGGCTACCATGACTAATGCTGAAATTCTTTCACTTCCTCACAGGTGTGTGAAGACAACAAGTCTTCTTTTAGGGAAATGAGTATAGATGTTGGTCCAGTCTCTGTCTACTTTCCTTCAGTTTTGGATACGTACTCTTGGCCTGACTCTCACAGCACAGTGTGTTTGTCCTCGTCTGCCATTTCTGATTCACTTGTATGGGGATCCCCATCCGAACCTCGCGTTGAAATGAAGCCGAATCGGCCCGAGGAGCACCCGGAATCTCAGGAGGAGTTTCAGACTCAGTTGGATCTGTTCCGGAAGCTGGGCTTTTCTGAGGCGCAGGTCCGGGCCGTCCTGCTAAAGCTGGGCCTCAACACAGACACCAATCGTGTTCTGGGAGAGCTGATTCAGGCTGGAGTAGAGGGGATGGAGGAGAGAGTTGATTCAGGCATTGCTCCAGGACTTGCTTCTCGTGTCGACCACACCGGGAAAGGTCACGGTGTTTCGTCTTTACCTGCGGAGACAGAGGAGGAGGTGGAGGACGAGGATGCTATCAGGCCTATTGTGATAGATGGCAGCAACGTTGCTATGAGGTGAGCGCTTCAAACAAACTGCTTTAGGGTGTGGTCTGAAACATGCTGATGAGTTGGTCATCTTCTAGACCTTCATCAGTGGTCACAGGACGCTGCCCATGGGGGCTGTTGGCTGGATATGTTTTTGGTTGTTGGACTATTCTCAGTCCAGCAGTGACAGTTGTTTAAAAACTCCATCAGCATTGCTGTGTCTGATCCACTCATACCAGCACAACACACACTAACACACCACCACCATGTCAGTGTCACTGCAGTGCTGAGAATGATCCACCACCTAAATAATACCTGCTCTGTGGTGGTCCTGTGGGGTCCTGACCATTGAAAAACAGCATGAAAGGAGGCTAACAAAGCATGCAGAGAAATAGATGGACTACAGTCAGTAATTGTAGAACTACAAAGTGCTTCTATATGGTAAGTGGAGCTGATAAATGGAAAGGTCATGGTGTTTCATCTTTTTTACCTGCGGAGACAGAGGAGGTGGAGGACGAGGATGCTATCAGGCCTATTGTGATAGACGGCAGCAATGCTGCTATGAGGTGAGCGCTCCAAACAAACTGCTTTAGGGTGTGGTCTGAAACATGCTGAACATTTCGTTCAGGATACTGTCTGACACGAGCATTAATAGGAATAAAAGACATTCAGTAAGTAAGTACAAGGTCCTTTACCTTAATACGAAGAATAACCTGCCGTCTGTTTGGTTAATTAGGTTCACTTTTGACAAAACGGGTAACATAAATCAATGTAAGGTGTATTTAGCTGCAGCAGGCA